>NC_092367.1:16641669-16954764 GCF_030848805.1 Temnothorax longispinosus | reverse complement strand
TCCTGCCAATTATGCCCAAATTCCCCGAGGATTTCACCGGCCCGGAAGTAGATCGATACTTGGAGCTCAAGTTCAAGGAGATGGAGGCAAAAATGAAGGAAAAGAAGCTGAAGAAACAGCAAGAGGAGAAGAGCAAGCACAAGGGCAAGTCGCAAACGGTGAACGACGAGGAAGACGCGTAATTCAAGCGTTATGTGCTAAATAACTTAGTCTTAATATATAATACCTGACTCGTTGCCATTATAATGAAAAGCAAAAATATGTCGCGGGTTGTAAGGCCACAACTCTGGCAGTAATGAGCCTTGCAACCTCGGAAAAGTGCAATATGTATATGATAGAGTTACATGTGATTTAAGCATAGAGTAAATCACATTGCGCGTAAAATAAGTTAGATTATCTCACGGTCTTTGTACGGGTATGAAATGGCTGATGATATTAAGTATTTCTTATATCCCCTCTAGTCATATGCGTATACTATTGTGTACTATTTATCACGAAAAATGCCCGCCTGCCTTACGGAGCCTTTATTTCTTTCGGTCTATACTAGAATGATCCAATTGAGTCATAAATTTCAGTCATGATAAGTCATAAAGCAGATAACAGATAACCTGTTTTTCCAAATAGCATTAATACTACTAATGAACCTAAATGACACTCTCTCTGATACATTGGTTATAATTATAGTCAAAAATTAAATGTTTTACTAAAAGTCATTTATGATTCGATTATTAATATTCAATATAAATTCCTATAACTGTGCAATTCTAAATGGCACACAATTTGTACATCTCAATAGCAAAGGACATAAATAGTAACACTATAATTAATATCACATAGAAAAATCAGATAGGTCTCGCCATTTATCTATAACCATTTTCCACCCAGTCGATATATAAAATATGATATCTCAATTTGTATATGATTTTATACGATACATATCTATACGTAATACGATATTTAAAATATGCGCTTCTATTATGTATCTGCGAGAATATGACTAGAATACTTAATTTATAATTTATCAGAAATCATTAAAAAAATAAACCACGTTAAAATAGTGAGCGATATATTCGAGCTATCGCCAAATGACCATACGTTAATCTTTCTACGCGTACCTAATGTTTTGTTAAAAGTATTAATAAATATTTATTTATCATTTCCTGGCATATACATCTCGTAGTAATTGAGCGAGTTCCTCGCCAGGAAAAAATATTTAATAAACATGCGGACTTACCTCTTTTGTCTGGCAAACTCGCAGCAGCGTTTCCTCGATATGCATGTAAGTCTTGTTGAACTCGGGCAGCAGGGTCTTGTTCTGCCAATAAAATAGAAATCGTTTAAGTTTCTCGCAATAATATGTAATAAATCATGATTTGAACAATATTAACCAACCTTTTCTGATAATGGCACGAAATGGTGCAGTTTGTGTAAGAGCAAAGTGCAATTTGAACAACAGGCCACACAACAGTCATTGCAAAAATAGCCTAGCATTTCGGAGCATGTTGGCGAACAACTATTCAACATATCGGATGGACTGCCAGGGCCCCCATCATGTATCGGGATCTGTGTGTGATTCTGCAATGCCCTTCCATGAATCTAAAAACAAAAGTAGAACCAAAGTCGTAAGATATTATGAATATAATCCGTTTGATTATAAATATTTTGTTTGTGATATGCCAATTTACTTTTGAATAGCAGCAGTAACAATAGGGAACCATGCATTGCGGACAGTTTACATTAGCTTGATTCCCACATTCATGGCAACATCCTATAACCAAAAATATATGTTAACCACATGTTCACTTTCTTCTTCAGAAAAGTTAATTTACTTCATCAGTTAATGTACTACGTTCTCTAACCTTGCTTCGCTATCTGACGTAACTGTGTAGATAATTTGTGACAAAATAGAAACTCTTCATCATCATTTTCCAATGGACGATGGTAGGACGAAACAATCAGTCCTAGTGTATATAAATTCAAGGGAAGCAGGCACTTGGAACCATTTTCCAGATCAGTTTTACACGCAGGACAAGTCTTAACTCTTTCTCTGTGGATACATTTATTGCATATTGGATGTCCACAATCCAATAACAAAGGTATCAGTGTTCCTTTCAATATCAACCCATTGAGATTCGATAGATCTGTAACAATTATGACAAAGATCTTTCTATTTTGATCTAATAAACAGTTTATTATAATTGATTGCACATACGAATAGTATATAAGCTACATAGTTTTTCACTATTATATTTAATAGAGCAACAGGATAGGAGAAAATGAAATATATACATCAGTTTTTATTAAAATATTATGACGTGCAAAATACAATTGATATCTGCTATTAAAGTATTTTGATACAAAAAGATTTAACACTCTCAGGCTTCAATATCTAAAATAATGATTATATACTTTTTTTTTAAAGAGAGAGGCATAAAAGTTGAAGCAAAATATAAACCACAAAACGCATTTATCTAATAAATTAGATATTTTACGATAATTACTTGATTATTCCGTCACAAATATACGTGCGATAGCTTTGTGTGTCGCAAGCATAGAGTAAATGCGGAGAAAAGGGATGTCCGAGTCGGCGAAGGTCTGCCTATGGAGCGACGGACACATGGGATTCTAACCTCTCTAACGCGTGCTCCTCGTTCGCGCTGTACGATCGAAAAAAAGAAACCATTGTTCGCGAGCACGTTTACGTTTACCGGCATCGTGCGCGACACGCACCCCGGCGACATGCCGTCTCTCTCTCTCTCTCTCTCTCTCTCTCTCTCTCTCTCTCTCACGTGTCTCCTATGAGCCGCGATTCAACGATTCCGGGTGCCGGCAAACTCGGTCGCGTTCGCCGGTGCGCCAATCGATAACGCGACGTCGCGACGTCGCGGCGTGGTGGGCCGCCCGTTGTATACATCGCGGCACTTACCTGGCACGTAAAACTTGCTCCTGCAGAGAACGCAGACCACGTTCCTCAGCTTCGTGCCGGGGACTCGGAACCACGACGGCAACAGCCTGCTGCTCGACGCCTTCGCGCGTGACATCTCCGCGACGGACGTGTACATCCTTGCGCGAGGAGTTGAGGACGAAGATCCCGAGCAAATTCCGACTTTCCGACGAGATCGACGAAACGACGACGCGGACACGGGGTCAACCGCGTGACGCGACACGCGTGAACCTCGTTTCAAACTGGCTACTCGCCGCCGCTCCGCCGCGTGTTTACCCGTCAACACTTGCTCGCACCTCGCACCACACAACTGTTCTTATTTCTTGCCCACCCCTCCTCGGAGGCGACTGTTCTTCTGTTGTATCTGTCGAAGTCGAAATATCAACGCGACCGGTGTTCGACAATCATCGACCGGTCGATGACGACACAAGGACAGCCGAGTCGCAGTCGTCCTGCGATACGACTACGCACTACGCAGAGCACCCGCGCGAAAGTTTAACGGAGTACTACTACGCATTTTAAAATGGCGGCGAATTACCGGAAACGATGTGTTTTACACGCAGCCAGCTTTTCTCTGGGAATTATTGTCTTGCCGGCTAGTCGACTATATCTTTCGCGCTTAACGAGATTGAGGTGGTCCGATATGTAAATCTCTTCTTCGAAATACGAAAAATCAGCTGCGAGATTTTTAATCCTCGAGTGCGCAGCTTTGCATATAATGCAAAAGCGATTTTTCGATGCCTCGCGTACTTACTCTCCCTTGATGAAGTTTCTGAAAATGCGCAACGTACTTCGTCTATATCTGTAAAGGACCTTCTCTGGCCCTTCTAGACTTTCTTTTCCTTCCGAATGGGAAAGTCTAGAAGGTTATTTATTCAGAATGCTACGAAAAATCGCGAGTTTCAGGATTAAATTGATCGCTCTTTGTTCTTGCTTTATTATTTAATTAGCGGCTTCGTTAATTTAGCCGGTTGATATATCGATCGATAGAAATAAGAGTATATTTACCGATTCTAGCACGTTGAGTGGCGCAAGGATCTCGATTAATTGTAAAAATTTGGATTACGAATCCCTGATGATTTCCGAAGCGGAAAATCGCTCCGTCGCGTCGCGTTTAACATCGGGCGTGAAATAAAGTAAGTAGCAATTGACCAATCACGTCGAGCGTTTGGTATAAGTTCGAGTTATTAGATATATTCTCAACTGTAATTGGTCAATTTGCGTATTGCGTATTACCAACAGACGAATATGTCATGGGATCTGCGAATAGATATTTGGCGGAGAAAATACGCGATGATAATGATTTTCTGCACTGATTTATACTTTGAAGTTTCGAAAGGAAGAAAGAGGGATTTATTTCAGGACGGCTCACGCAGTTTCTAACAACTTCGTACTACAAACCAAATCACAAGGTCAAGCGTACATATTACTGCGACTTACGGAATTGTATTTAGAGTGTATTTACCATCGATAAAGATCATATAAAGTGTATTTTTCAATTCACCTTGCATCGAAAACAGCAGAATTCACCAGTTTCGCCGAATTTGCGAGAGTCACGACGAATTCTCGATCGTTCTCGCCGCCGCGTCGGCGTCGGTCGGCGTCGCCGCGAAAAGGCGCGAATTCATTCGCGTCAGGCGAGTAGGCGACTGCTGCTGCTGCCTGGCGAGCGATCTACGCGGCTCGCTTCGCCTCGCGCGAGCGTACGTGCTACCGGAGTACCGGAGACGATCGGAGCCGGGGCCCGGAGCCCGGAGCTCGGATTCGCGATGGCAGATGACGCTACGATCCGATCGGCGCGACGGCTTTGCCGAAAACGCAAAAAAGGGGTATGGATAAAGGCTAGGTAAGATAATAATGCGAGCGAGACGGCTGTGTATCCGCCTATAGGTCTAGGCGCGGCTCGCCCGGTCGCCGCGACCGGCCCGTTATGATCCCACCCAACTCGCCTGTGCGATCGCTCCAGCGAGCAGCAGACTCGCGCGGATCCTTCTCCTTCCGCTATGTCGGCTCCGCGTCCGTTCGTCCTGTCCTTCCCGGCCTCCCTCGACCCTCCGCGTCTTCGCGTCTCCCGTCTCCGTCTCCGCCACGCAACGCTGCGCCTTTCTCGCCGCGGCGCGTCGTTCGGAATTGTCCGTTGGCCGCGGACGCCGGGAATGCCGGGATGGAAATGCAACCTGAAAACCGCGCGTCACGCGCGAAATTCTCTCGCGTCATTAATAACGTCGAATGCTCGATTCCCGCCTGCCGTCTGTGCTTCTCTCTGCCGCGCTGTTGATCGATCGGCGCCCCGCGCCGTTCCGCGCCGCGTCGCTCCCGAGGCGCTTCGCCCGCTTTCGCGCTTCTCCGAAGAAACTTTTAAATTGAACTTTCGGTTAACAAATTCGCCGCCGTTAACGAATCAATTTCCTCCGGGTGAGATCTGTCTTCGGGGCGAGACGTGGCTGATTATCGGCATTATCGCCAGCCAAGAGGCCAGAGCGATCGCTATCGAGGCGTCATTTATTAAGCGCGTTCTCGCGAAACGGATCGCGCGAGCGCGCTCCAATATATATCTCCGGAAAGAAGATATATATATATATATTCGTTCGTCTCGTTACGTAAAACTCCGCTCCGAGTTGGCGAATAGCGGGGAAACGCGGATCTGACCGTCGCGCCGTGTCCTTTGGGCGCCGCGATCTCTTTACGTAATCGGCGCGGTCGGTCGCGATAGCGAGTCGCCCGTGCCGTCGGCGTCGCCGCGCTGTGTGTTGCCTGAAACAACAGTTCGCGCGCGGCCTCTCCGGACTAGGCGAGCGAGCGATGGAGCGGAGGCAAGGTCTAGGCTGGCTGGCATTCAAGGTCGCGTGCAGAGAGCGCAAAGCCCGGATCTATCCCCGCCCCAGATTTCTAGCGCCCTTCGCTCCTCGCTGTCACGCCGTCCCGCTCGCTCGTTTTCTCTCCCTCTCTCTCTCTCGTTCCCTCTCCCTCTCCCTCCCCCCAGGAGCGGAGAAGTCCTCTTTTTCTCCGTCTCTCCTTCTCCTTCCGCCGCGACGCTCGCCGTCCCGCTTGGTCCCGCTCGGTCGCCCGCGAGCCGCGACCCGCCGCGCGCGTGCAACATCGATTTAGCCATAAAAATTCCCCGCGCTCGACTCTATCACTCGGCTATTATTTCCTGCCCGGGACCGACGCGACGGCGTGAAGAGCGACGCGGCGCGGCGCGGTGCCGTGCCGTTCCGCTCCCGGAATTCTCCGCTCTGTAAATGCGCGCGGCGCGGCGAAGGAGGTTCGGACTCCGCGGGGTCGTATGCACGCTATCGCGCCGCGCGAGGAACGAGGAAGCGCGCGGCGAGCGCGCGCAACGTCATCCGCGTCTCTTTCGCGGGTATATATGTGTGAGAGACACTGCGAGAGCGTGCTTGCGAGCGTGGAGAGGAGCGAGAAGGAGAGAGAGAGAGAGAGAGAAAGAGATCGCGCGATTGAGAGCGTGCTCCGATAAGGAAACGAACGGAAGCGAGACAAGATTCTAGCTACGTCTCGAAAGGCGAATCTCGCGTTTCGCTCGCTCGCTCGCGAACTCGCCGGCTGCGAGGATGAAAGGGCGTATCAGCGATTAGATCCCGTTACGTACCACTACATCGACGAGACATTAGCGGGATTAGTCCTGTTCTACTCTCTGTCTCTGCTGCACAAGGCTGTTCGATGTTATGGTGCACATGCAGTTTTCAAAATTTATTTCCCGAATGAATGCGCGCGTGAGAAGACGGGAATTAAAAAGTAAAGACAGGTCAGGTAGATTTGCGATATTCAAGCGAGAGATTTCTTTTTTTTTTTAAGAAAAAATATAAAATGTTCTTACATATAACGAAATATGTCACTATAATTTGATGAATATTTAGTTCAATCTCGCCCATGAATTATATTTCATAATCTGCAAATTGTTAATTTTAATATATTGTTGAAAAGAAAATTATATTATCGCCAATCAGTTACAGAGCGTTGCGGATTCTTAAAGTTTTCAGTTATAAATACAACTTTTTCACTTATAAATCCAATTTGTAATAAGAAAGAGATAACGTATTTTAGGCCGGTATTTATAATCGGTTCTTATATTTGAGACCGTCTTAAGTACAATCTTAAGACGTCATGAACCAATCACAGAGCCGTATTAGCATCTTCTTAGAGTGTGATAGTATAATCTAAATAAATGAATAAACACAACATTTGATCCCAGCTGATTTTATTTTTTGGAACATAAAATACTGTTTTTTTTTATGAGATTAGTCGTAAAAAATAACGGACGCCCAATATGTAAATATAAATAGCAATATAAATAGCAGTAATATTAATGTTCAGACTCTATTCCTGGATCCAACATGATATTAACGAATATTCACACCTATACTATGTAGGTCAAGCACGTGTCGTCTTTTCTGCACAAAGAATTGTACAGTTAATTTAAAGCCCGAAACTCTTTCTCTCTCTCTCTCTCTCTCTCTCTCTCTCTCTCTCTCTCTCTTGTTTTGGTCCAGCTAGTCGCGACCTGGCAAAATCCAAGAGAGATCACGTCTTTTTCGCCGTGAACGAGGAAATGCTTTACCTACGCGAAGAGGCGACGCTGGGAACCTACCAAGCGGTATATAACTACGGTAGCCTGGCTGGGTTCTAAATTCAATTCCGTTGACCTAGATTAGGTGCTACGTGACACGATGGAAGTTCGCAGTTGACTCTCTCCCTCTCTCTTCCCTGTCCTCTCTCTCTCCCTCTCTCCCTCTCTTTCTATCCTTCTCTCGTTTTCACCGGGCTTTCTCTCGCCCGCTCTCTCGAATGAGAGAGCTTGGTAAATTCGTTTGGTCGTTGCTCGATGCACGAGAGGCAATTAAAAACGCAAGAGAAGATTATTCTTTACAGCAATATCGCGTGGTAGACATAATATCAACAAAATTATTTCACAAAATTCTGAAAAATAGAAATACATATGTTAAAATCTAGAAAGAAGAGAAAACGAGTGAGAGAGAGCGAGAGAGAGAAAGAGGAGAGAGAAAACGTCGAGATTTAAAACCTTTTCAAGTATGCAGAGGACTGAATCGTTTTAACTGGCGTTTTCCCATCCATTGGAGACTCGCGCGTTTCTTTTTGTAACATTTAAACGATCGAGAGGGATTTCTCCTTCCGGAACCATCATTGTCGTCACCGTCGACGGTATCGCGACGCGGGGAAAAGATCGGCGGGGTGGGAACGCGCGGGTTAGCGAGAGATCGATGAATAATTTTGGCGTAGTGGACGAGCGAAAAGCCATCGATTGAAATTTTCATCAGCCTTTCGCGCGCGCGCGCGCGCGCGTGATTATTTATTCGCGGAATAATGAATGGGGTGAGCGAGCGGAGCGACGAGAGGACCGGGAGATAAAAGGCGATGTCTAGAGTCGTTCGAGACATTATGGGCCGTTTACACGCCTTCCCCTGTGAAACTTTAAAACGCATTTAAACCTCGGCACGCTCGGACAGGAATCGAAAGCCGAGAGAAAAGATAGGAGATGGAGAGAAAGAGAGGAGTACAATCTGTCGCGTCCTTTCTGATACGCGCGCTCTCGCCTTTATTTTTCATGCAAAAACGCCGCACTCGCGAAACGCATTCAATAATTAAAAGGAAAAAAAAAGAAGGAAGACCAGCGGGACCAGTGCGGTTGACATTAATTCACATCGCACACTTTTCGCCGTGCAATATTTACCGCGCTTGAATATTACCTCGGTGTCCCGATATAGGAGCGGGCGTTGGGACACGTTTTAAATTCATGCGGCAAAACGCGAGCTTGTGGAAGGGCGCTGCATTTTGTACGCGGTTTCGAACGGCGAAATCGCTCAGGCATCACGTTATATACGGGATTCGTTTTTGGCGAGCGCGGCTCTTGAGGCTCCTTCGAGGCGAAAGAGCGAAAGAGAAGCGGCGGCGGCGACGGCGGCGCGCGGCGGCCGCGAGATCCTGCCGACGAACGGTTTCGCGCAATCCCTGGCCTTCCCGTCCTCCTTTTCAACAAATAGCTACTCGACAAGAAATCTCCGACTGCGGATGTTGCGAACGTACGGCGACGCGAATACTTATTATATCTATGTTCGCTGGCGGCTGAGTAATTCCTCTCCATCGATGACAGATAAAATTTATAGAATTTTGCGATTCTCACGCTAAAGAGTTATCCAGAATTGAATAAACCGAAATATATTAATTTTTATAGACCCTTGCGGACCTAGAGAAGATTGTCAGATTTTATGCGTCGCTTTCTTTTCCAATACGAGGGAATTTTTGCAATTTTTTCCAAATTACCGCAAAGATTTTCAGTTATTTATTCTCAAAAGATTTATTAAGTGCGCGTTGTAGAAAATTCTGAATCCGCTATCGACTCTGTGGCCCTTAAAGGCCAACGATATCGGTCACGCCGAGCTCTCTGCTCGCGCAGGCGACAAGTATTCGCTGTATGCGGCGGATCCACGTCGGTGTAGAGGTCACACACGTGCCGACGCACACGCACGCGATCCGTACACGGTAACCTTCCTCACTATATCTAGTCCCGTCGCTCGGCTTGCCGTAACCAAGCCGCGAGCGTTTCCGGGGTAAGCGGCGGGCGTCGGTCGGGAAACCGGCTGAAAATAAGGGGCCGATAGGGGGATGGGGGTGTGGGTGGCGTACACGTGTCGCGACGGATCGGAGTACGAGAGAGAGAGAGAGAGAGACGCCGGGGGAGCGTTGGATTTATCCCTATCGCGCGCACGAGCCGGAGGTGAGCCGAGGATGAGCCCACCACCCGCTCGTGGGCGCGCGGGTGGTCAGGTCAGGGATGGAGCTACAAGTGGTGATAAACGAGGCTGAATCCTCGTTATTACCCATTGGGGAAGAGACTCCGGGAATTCCTGTGGAATTCTGAACGCGCCGACTACTTGCCGCGCCGTTTTTCCGCTCTGGCGATTCCAATCGAACTTGTTATGCTCTCTCTCGCATTGTGTATTTTCGCGTAGGCAGCTACATTCCTCGCTAATTTTGTCGAATCCTGACCAACAACGGTCGTGTATATATTTTCCCTATATTAGTCCGCATATGCGAATCGAGGGGTTGTAAAAGCGAAACTCGCATTCTCCGAACGGAACGGAGAACGGTCGTTATCACAGACCGCCGTTAGATGTATAAATATAACGGCTTATTTGATTTAAACACCCATTGTTAGACTTATAAAATAGACACAGAATATAGAAAAATATTTAAATCTTTATATGAGAAAAAAAAGAGAGAATGTATTGTATAAGGTACAATTATAAAACAGATATACCTAATAACGGTTTTGTTCCTTTTATATTCGTTAAAGGTTTTCTTAAAGGCGAAATGGAGCGTACGGTACTCTTTCTTATTTTAATTGAATTTTTAAGAAATTGAGGAAGCTCTAAAAATTACCACGGTATACTTTTGGTATTTCCAGAAAACCCAGCCGAAAAATCTTCGACGTTTGTTCCAAAATGTTCGCAATTTACTTCCCGGCGCATTTAACGGAGCCACGAGCCCGGACTTTTTCAGCGACGACCTTCTTTTTGTAAGTATAACGAAGACGACTGAATGCCAAGTAGAATTAAGTAATGATTATTAGTACCAAACTTTTCTTCATGAATAACGAATGGTATGAATAATTGATCAATCACGCGGTGGGCGGCATGATAAATGGAGTGTATGAAAGTCCAAACGAGGTAGAAGACCTTCCGTTTGGCGCTTTTTCTTCCCTTGCCTGAAGATTTTATAAACATTTTCTTATCGATGTCAAAGCGTATAAAGACGATGCCTATTAAGCTTCGAACATCTGGAAAATTGCCATACAGATGAATGCGTTCGCGCAAGAAGCACGAAGGTTTAATCCCTTTTAACTTCGTATAAAATCAAAAGCCGGCGACCCCGGGGTCACCGTCTATGTACACGATATCCGACCGTAAAAGGATTAAACCTGCTAGAATATTTTGCGCGATATTATCTCGACGGCTGGTGCTCGCACGTCAGCGATGTTTCCAAAATATTATTGTATTTTAACTTCCGCCCTTCTCTTTCGTTATTCCTTTAAATGATAGCCCTTTAACTGTATAGTCTCTCGCATACATTTATTTCTCTTTCCCTCCGACCCCTGACGCCCACTTAAATCTGCGAGATTATTCCGCGTTACTTGCATGTAACGCGCACATAACATTATTTATCAACCGTCCGACTGGCAGCAGCCGGGAT
The DNA here is from genome assembly GCF_030848805.1 of Temnothorax longispinosus. Taxonomy (NCBI): domain Eukaryota; kingdom Metazoa; phylum Arthropoda; class Insecta; order Hymenoptera; family Formicidae; genus Temnothorax; species Temnothorax longispinosus. Next base: position 16,943,591 of record NC_092367.1, on the reverse strand, counting down.
AAAAAGAAAACAAACAAAAAGTTTATCATGGTGATCTATATATTCAGGTACAGATATTTATGCAAATCTCGTGATAAATTTCTATTTGCATCCTTTTCTTATACGATAAGATTTTATTGACGTACACAGGTTTAAATAATGTTAACTTTAAAAGCAATCTTGAATTAATTTCCATTAAAAATATGACGCGCATTATATATATCTTTATTTATTTAAGCTTTAAATACTTGATTTTAAAACCTTTATTCTATACTCGCGTACTCTCGATTTTTTAAATGTTTGGACTCGAATGTCGGAAACTTATGCTCTCACACGCTGTTGTAAATCAGAGAATGTTTGAGCCAACATTCTTCTGACATCTCGAAAGTACGAACGATGGAAAGCGAGAAAGACGGCAGGAAAGTTCGGCCGGGCAGCGGAACGGTAAACAAGCAAACACTACGCAGGGGTTGGCATGACGGTAAGGGTATAAAGAGAGACGTGCAGCCGTCATTGCCATTATCGACGGTGTTGTCGTGCAGCCGCGGCGTGACGTATAATAGGCATCGTCGCGAAGACGTACGGACGTCGCGTTAAAGTGCGAAAATCGAAGAAAAGGAATTGCGGGGCCTCGAGTTCGCATGGAAACGCGCGGAAGGAGAAATGATAGAGGATGAATAGCCGAGAAATACGTGCGACGAAGTCGACGGTATAGGATATAGGGAAGAGAGAGGAAGTAAGAACGTAGAAGAGGAAAGAGGAGAGACGTTGAGAGAGAAAGAGAGAGAGAGAGAGAGAGAGAGAAAGCAAAGGAATGGGATAAATATGAGAAGGAGAGAGAAGAGTAGTCGCGCAGCTATCGACTACGCTTACTTTGCCTTCGTCGTCTCGTATCCTGTCGTATCTCGGTCTTCAGGGTAGCTTCGTCAGGTCCCGACAATCCAGAGAGCCGACATTCGCTATCCGGTGCCGGGACGAATTTGTCTGTGAAGAGCCGGGAAATCGCAATAAAATTGACGTTGGAAAAGAAAGAGGATGGAGTCGTTAATTTCCTCTCTGGTCTCCTTGGCTGTCTCTTTCCTTCTCTTTCTCCCTTTCTTTCTTCCTCATTTCGTAGGGGTGCATATTGCAAACTGCCTGTAGTCTCGAGCCCAAATGCGTTTCGCATCGCTTCTTCTTTTCATTCTCGCGCTGGAGATTACACGCTCCACTTTTAAGGTAGTTGTACAATGACTTTTCAAATTGAACATCGGAAAAACAAGGAATTATAGAATTCATTGTTTAGAGTGTTCAGATGCATTACAGCTTTTTAGTACTACACAGAAAAATAAAAAAAGCCCAATTTACGAATCAATACAAACGATATTTTTGTACGACATTTATTGAATCATTTTCACTTACTTATTCACGTTTATTCATTTATTTAATTCTTCTAAAATAAAAATATTTAAATAATTAATTTCTTTAAAAAAATATTAATTTATTATTATTTCTTTAATTTCCACATTTCGTGAGGAATGAAATTATGAAATTTTTATAAATCGAGAAAATAAGTCGTCACATTTTTTGCTGAGAGGTTTATAATTTAATTAATTAATTTAATTTTTCTGATTTATTAAAATCACTAGAACAACTTTTTGTTTATTAAAATTTCACCGTTCTATTTCTCTCAGGAGGTGAAAATTTGACGAAAAGTAATAGCAATAAATTATATCATATTATATGATTAATTCACCAAGATAAATTTTATTCTTCCAATGAACGTCAAATTTAACGTGTCGATGATAGCTCATTCATAAAAGTGAGTTTGAAATACAGGAAATATATTCATTATGAGCTTGTTTTATAAGACGTTATATTTCAAGTGTGTGTGTCTGTAAGATTTTATTTCGAGAGGACAACAAGTCAACTGGCATGCGGCCTTGGTATCTGTTTTCGTATGTACAGAACGTTGGCGCGTACGCAAGGTCGCCGCCCTGCCATTCGCACGCAGACATCCGAGTCGGCAGGCGGCAAGGCGAGACGTAACATTATCATCCCTCAAAACGCGATTAGTTTTTACGATTACTACAGTCAACTCGCGCGAATAATTAACATCTGCAATTATAACGCAATCGGTCTTGGTAAGCGGATCGAGGCGACGACGAAGCAAATATTTCACGACTTGTTTAGTTGAAATATTAGCAATCGGAACGATAATAGATGATCATAAATTACTGTTTTATTTGTATATATATTTACGAATACAATTATTTCTTTAACAATGTTCGGATAAATGTTACGTATATTTTTAAATTTTTCGACGATTTCGGTATAAATAGCTCAATACTTTTTAACTGATTGTGAGAGTGCAGAATAATAATCATCAAATCGAGTGATTCGGGCGGAGGTACATTATATAATAATCTCGCGGGATTATGCATTCAGAATGTATTAAATTGAATTAAAATATTACATAAACATTAAACTAGCGCGTATAAATATTAAATTTTAATTATATTTTTTTGGACGATCTTGGCTTTCAATTCGATTTCATTTAACGTCGTATATCTATTAGGACAATTTTTAGGCTATTTTCGGTTGATGAAATGTCGGTGATGCGGATTAATTCCGAACGAAATGGCATTACGACATGTTTACTTATTATATTATGCAGTCGCAAATAACTTCGCATTTCAATATAGATTAACGTAAAGGTGTACATAAACGAACTGTTAAGATCTTCTATCATCCAAGATTTATCTCCACCGTTTCGGGGGTTATTTTGGCGCAATCATACTACTATAATAAAATATGTTATGCAATTTTACTTGACATCGGGAATATTGTACAAAGTGCTGCGCGATTCTAATTAATTAATTATTTTGTAGTGAGTGCAACGAGTGAATCCTGACAATCCGAGAGGAGATCCGAGAGGAGAAGGCATCGAGCAACGGCGGAGCAACTATAGAGATAAGTAAGTTATTATGTGTATTCTTGCGCGGTAATTGTTTTTTGAATCATTAATTATTGTGAAAATCAATTTGTTGCACAATACCAATTGGTTACTATAATGTACGCAATATCTACCCATAAGAAACTGAGAGATAAAATTAACTGAGTGATATAAATAAATATCCCCTGAGCTTATTTTATTGAGAATATAATATCTATATATATATATATATATATTATAATATTATATAAGAGATCGACATGTGTATAAAAACAATTATATACAGATTGGATTGCGCGTATTTTATGCAATCTTGTTAGCCAATTTTTATCACTTGTAACTTGTAACTCGAACAATTTTGACTTCGACATTTTTCTATCAGGATTTTCAAACCTAATTATATCTTTAGTTACTAAAGTATGGTTGTGAGACATCTTGTATAAATTAGATCATTTTCTTGCACAGAGAAAAAAATTTTCTACATTTTAGTAAATATTAGTTTGCACACAACTCTGATTTCATTCACTGAAATAAAGAAAATTTTTCTTTTTATTAGTATATGTGTATTTACTGAGAAAAAATATACTAATAAGAAGGAAAATTTTCTTGATTTTAGTAAATGGAATCACAGTTGTATGTAAACTAATATTTACTAAAATGTAGAGACATTTTTTTTCTTAGTGTGCCATTAAATATCGCACGATATTAAGTTAAATGTATCAACAGAAGACTAATATAATGACGAAAATCTTTATTATCCACTACCGTCGTTTGGATTAAATGAACCATTCCGTTTAACGAATTCAACGCGGAGTGAGAATGTCTGTTTATCTTAGGAACGTTAATTATTACGTGCTAAAATAAAGTTGCTGTATTTAAAATAAGGAGATTGGTTCCGACTATTTACGATGCTGCCATTCGTATTTATACTTCGCCTTCCGCGAAAACGCCTCGGATCGCAGACTTAAGTACTCGTTGCTAATTAACGGGCCCCGATTCGCTCAACCGAAAGAAACCAGAGTGCAGAGTGAGTGTCTGGTTATAATCATCATTCGGGAAAAGACAGGAAATCGTTCAATCGCGTTGCGCAAGATCGATGAGTGAAGTACCGTGGGGCGAAGTGCAGGTATTTTGCATTTGCGTGTCGCAGTTGGCCTGTTATATCGCAAGTTCAAACATACCGCATTTGCATAATTGAACGATCGCTCTCTCCACCGCACGACTCTCGTGCGTCATTTTCTCGAATTATTCTGTTTATGCGAACAATCTTTCTTCGGAAACTCGCGATTATTGGCCGGTAATAGAATCCACGCCCTATAGCAACTCTGCCGTTATATTTACAGCGCACCGCAAGGCCAATGTTTGTATCCACGTGGACAACGAATTGGGCAATCAGCTATTGTTTGCGAGCCCTTTCGAAATTTATTAGCGTGTGCCTTTCGTGCACGCCGGGATGAAAACGCTTTGACATTTCGATGACGGAGCACGGTTGCGGCGCGCGCGGCGGGGCAGCGCGATTTTCACCGCGGTCGAGTAAGAATAGAAGCGGTGGGCGAATGTGCGCCAGTTTCTGAGGTCTCTTAAGAACCTCTCTCGCGTTCCTGGAGAGTAAATGACATACGGGACGAAGAGGAATTGGATCGTGTAATTCCGGCAGGAAACGAGAACGGAGATGGCCCGCGCTACCGCGGCGGCTGCTGAGCCACGTAATCCCTTCTGTCGCGGCGCAGCGTGGAGTTGCGATCATTACGAACTTCGACGATTTTGTGTAATTTGGTTACGCGAGATCGCGAGTTATTCTGGGCGGTCTGGACAAACTGGCGTCAAACTCGGCAGGTGCGCAAAACATGGTATCGATCACGCGGGCGCGACGTATTTCTGCGTGTCTGCGTTTCTGCGAAGAAGATCGTCACGTGCTCGATCGGTTCGAAACTGAGAGCCAACGCGCGACGCGTATACACGGCAATTCTTTGACGCGGTAGCCGTCGCATTTTTCCCGAAATTGTTTCGACTCCCCTGACAAAGCGGCCGCAGCAGTTTACAACGCGACCATGCACCATGCACGCGATTCTCTGCGCGTGCACCCGTTATACCGAATCGCCGCGGGGTTGGTGCCAGGGGCGAGGGGCGAGAGGGGCGTGCGACGACAGTTTTATATAGAGACGTCGAACGAATCACGGCTGCATAAATTCATCGTGGAATCGCAATTTCGTGTTGGCCGACCAGTTAGCAAACCGACGGGAACAAATCGATGCCCTCTGGGCCCAACAGCGGCAAATTAATATATAGCTCCCGTCAGGCTCCATCGATGATACGCAACAAATTGATGAAATGATTATTGCGCAGACCGATATTATTAGATACTCGAGAGAAACTCTTTCACGTGAAATTCTCACACAAAATTCGGAAATTGTTTGCAAGAGATAGTACTATGCTAAATTCATCCCTGTGAGACTAAATATAGTAGGTTTAATTTTATGAGTTACACGTTTATTATGTACGTATTAAATATTTTGATATGTGTTTTTCAATTTATAATTCTATTATACATTAAACGTTTTTCTGAAAAAAAATTAAAAGTCGAAGGATACATCGCTCGGTGTTTCAAGTTTCTAGCTGTTTCATGCTTCCATTTCTTTGTTTAGTTATATTGTTATATACATATCATTTTATTCTTCTCGAATGTAACCATGAAAAATTATAAATGACTATCTTGTATCTGGTTTTCTTGGTCTTGCTCGATTAGTATTTCAAATATTGATAGCGATTCGTTGCTGCATGAGATGCACCGAGCGATCTGAACTTTCGTTTAATATTTCACTATCGTTACGAGGATTCATTCGTACAACTGCAGAAGTCGAATAAAGTCACCGGTTCATTGTTCATCGTCAGTAAAGTTTAGCCCCGTTTTACGTTATGCCTCGATGACGACGTCGGCAACGACGTCGAGCACAGCGGTATCGAGAGAAGGCTACTAGATGTTGGGGGCTTCTATTTTTCAGTTTTTCCCTATGTAGATCGCACAGCTTGTTTCTTTCTTTCTTTTCTTGCCCTCGTCGTCAGAGTTCTCTAGGTAGCAGCGAACCGTACTGTTGCCGGCAAGTTGAGTCGCGGAGTAGCACGACGATCGTCGCGAAAAAAAACCATTGGTCGGAAGAAGTGGAAGAAGGAAGAGCACCCCGTTGAGAGAGCGAAGGGTACGAACGCGACGATTAACTGAAAAGCTTGTACTCAATTTGCGAAAGCCCAGCGCACCCTCTCGCTAGCTGGCACTAACTTTTCTTTCAATATACAGGGTGCTCCATGCAATCACCGTCCCCTTCAAGTACTCGTCATTATGTTGTTATACATATTAACTAATATTCTGAGCCTTTTCACAACTTTTCATATCATCCCCCGTGTTAAGTAAGCCTTAACGAAGGATTGTTACCTTGTCGTCCTGTTTGAATCTCAAGAATTTCGACCGTACCGTGGATTTCGTATCGTGCTTCCCCAAAATACTTGAATTTCAATTCCATAAGAGAAGCTAGATTCGTCAAATCTTTAATTCTCTTGGAGATACGGATACTTCCTTTGCTACGTGAAATCAGGGTTGAGGTGAAAGCCACTCCGACGCGCGGATCACCCTGTACTCGTCCCCCTCTTTCACTCGTATTCGCATTTTCGTCCTTCTCCCTTTCTCGTGCATACCCTCCGCACTTCCACTCTGGTTTATACGTACTTACGAGCTGCTAAGCCTCTAAGCCTGCACTTGACGGCTGGTACATAGGTAGGTACTCGGCCGCCACACGGAAAAGCTTGCGAAGTTTATTAAAGCTCGACTCTCGACAGCCAAACGAAAGATTTCATTTGAATATATATACTATTAACCTATGCCGCTTAAGCCTCCTCCATTGAGAGAGCAGCCACCCGTCTCTCTTTACTTGCACTGCGGCTTCTTTCCTCTTCCCGACGGATCGCCGATGTAGTAACTCGGCCACTTAGCGATTTCATTGCGAGTGCGCTTAAATAAAACATCCCCCAGTAATGTCACGGTAGAGTTACTAAGAAGCCAGTTTCACCAACGTCGATTAACTGTAACCTTCGATTATAAGCTCATTCTTCATCTCTTTCTAACTGTCCCCCTTAGAAAGAGACGAAGAGTGAGTTTAATCGAAGGTTACAGTTAATCGACGTTGGTGAAACCGGCCCTAAGAGATCTAGTGATGCTGGTATTGTTGCGGAACGAAAAAATATTTTATTCTTGAGATTAAAATTAGAGAATGTCGTTTGTCATTTTTTGAACCTAAATCATTACAATTTTTTTAATTTTTGCGTCAAGATTTAGATTTTCAAAGATTCTATAAAGATTGTCAAAAACGGTCACCTGGACGAATTAAATGTTTATCTAGAACTTCCGTACGGAATCTATAAACAATAATGAAGAAAAAAACTAATTCTATATGAATATTATTTCAATTAATTGTTTTACATGTAACCTAATTTTTTCAAAAAGAATATGATAATTTATTTCGTTAAATTAAGATTTGCGCAAGTTTCAAGTGAAAGATATATTAGTTATGGTGCTTTCTTGCTTGCTATGTGCGCTTACAGCTCGCAAACCTTTATCCTACATCAAGGCCCGTAAGGGTGAGCGATGGGTATCTAACCACTGTAATATTAACGTAAGACAGGGATTGCTGCCACGCCTCGTTAACGCCAGCCTTACCCTTAGGCACGTCGCTGCCATGCAGCGATGACGAAGACGCAGCAGCGACGTGAAGAACGGTGTACGCGATTTACTTAAAATAATATAATAAAGCGAAGATGTTCTCTCGCGATAATTTATCACGTAGCAAATATTTTTACGTCGTAGAAGCGGGGGAGGGAAACCGGTAACCGGCTACTTATAAAAAGGAGAGTGATCTTACGTTTTATAAGATCACTACAGACAAAAGTTAAGTCTTAAGCTCGGGATAATTGCGGTGCGCTCCGACGTGCAACCTCGTTTTCACCTCGTAGATCTCTAATGAGAGTAATGACAAGAAGGCGCGTTAGCTAGGCGTAAAAAGTTACGTTTCTAGATACGAAGTCCTAAGGTTTACGTGTAAACGTATATATTTAATCAGGTAATTTGCATTTCATCTTCAAATATACATGACTCCGTAGATTTTTCGAACTCCGAGAAACGCGTACTCCGGTACGCCGACTTTCCCTGCCTATCCACAATCGCGTAAACGGTCTGAGAGCGCAGCAAGCGCAAAAATTGTTTGATGTGGGAAGTACGTTTGCCCGGTCGTTATACAATGCGCTAAGTTGCCTGCCGCTAAGTGAATTTGTTGCAAAGACGGGATCTCGCTCGGAGCACAAAGCAAGTCTCAAGGTAACAGAATTACACTTGAAATTGGCGATGCATTACGCTCGAAAGGGCTATATAAGATGTGTATCGAATTTCCAGCGGAACTCCCACGACTGTTGGCGCGTTGATCTTTATAGAATTATTACAGAGTCTATTTTCTGCCGCGGAGAGTGAAGAAACTTCCTCGAGGCTACAGCTGTAGCCGAGTAAGAACATTCGACACTGACTGAAAGTTCTAAAAAGCCGCTGTATCGAGAAATTAACGCGAAATCGATCGTAACGACCGTTGCATGAAGAGGCTCTTGAGCAACGATGCGACCCCAGCGCGGGATCGATTTATCTATCGTCCCGCGGAGAATGCTTCGGTGCGGAACGGCGCGGAATATGTTTCGCGCTCCTTACAGCCGCGGATGTGCCAGGAACTCGGGAACGACAACCGCCGGAGGATCTCCGCGACGTTCCCGGCGGTTGGTGCAGAATATGCGGCTGCGGATCCAAACTCGAATATCGAGAGCACGGTTCGACGAAGATAAACGCGCGGGCCAAATGACGAAGACCGAGAAACCTCCGGCGACGGAGGTGGCGAGCAGAAGCGAGCAGGACGTGAGAGAGAAAGAGGGGGGGAGGAAGAGTTAGTGGACAAAACAGGGGGGAGGTGAGGGTGGTGGACGAAAGTTTGCGGAAGGACGAGGGTGTTGCGTGTTCGCCGGGGGTGCGAGAGGGACACGACCGGGGTAAGGACGAGGGGTGGGTGAGCAATCGCGTGCAGGTGCATATAGGAGAGAGGATCCGCGTACGGGCGGATGAGTTGTGCGTACCAATCGGCGGGTGCAGAGTACGTCCGCAGGCACGCAGGAGGAGGCGAAAACCGGGCACAGCCCCAGGAGCGCGCGGCGGGGACTTCCGCCATACGGGGCAAAACCGCCCCACGCCGGACCCGGGAACCGGCGCGCGTCTGGTTGCGCTGGGTGGCGGGTGCACTATCGGGTGGCGCGCGAAAAGGGGATTCAACCCGACTCGGGTGCACCGAGAGGACGACGAGGAGCGAGAGAGATAGATAGGGAGGGAGAGAGGGAGGTTCGCGAGGGAGAGACGAAGCGGAGGACACGTCGGTCAGGGGTGATGAGGAGGACGGAGGGACGAACGAAGGTGGTGTGGGAGGGAAGGTTGGAGAGAGCGACCGGGGGTAGCGGCGTTGGTTCTCTCGGGTGGTGCCGGTAGTGGAGGGTAAACGGAGGGAAGGCGGCGGTGGCGGCGGTGGCGGCGGCGACGGCGGTGAACATAAAATCCCTCGCACATGCCTGGTGCATTCATTAGGGGGGATGTACCCGTGCAGCGTACACGTCGACCTGCATCCACGCCACCCTCTCTCGCGTTCTCTCGGTGCCACCCTTGGCCTCAGTCGCGCTCCGCGGCCAACTTAGTGCACACGCCACTCCGTTGGTCCTCCCTGACGGACTCGCTTGCCGCTGCTTCTCACTGCGCCGTAACCGTCGTCGCCGACGAAGGATTGCATCGTCTCTCGCGCGCGCGCCAGTCACCCTCTGTCATCCGCGACACGTCGGACGAGTTCCGCTGTGATCCGCGCGTAAACGTGCGTCACGCACCGTTTCTGAATCTCAATCTCGCTGATCGTGGATCGTGGATCGTGCGCGCGAAACGGCAGACGATGGACGAAGTAAGCTGAAAGAATTCCGCGTGCGTATCGAGAGTACGAATACGAGTGCGAGTTTTGTCTGCAATCCCGAGTGCGCGAAAGTAAACACATCCGAGAAGACTTTCCGGCACGGTCGAAACGGAGGTCCGGCAGCGGTCCGGTCCGGCCCGGCTTCTGGAGGCACCAGCAGAAGAGGGACCTTCCTCGTCATCCCCGCGGAAGATCGTCACCGCGGAAGATCGTCCACCTGTCTTTGAGCAGTCTGCGCCCGAAGAGGATCACGTACGACGACGGCACGGCTCTACGCGCCGCCGAAGACCGCGGGAAGCCGACGGGATTTCATGTTCACGAATTTCAGTAAACCAGGTAACGACGCGCCCGAGACCAGTCGGCGATGTCGAGCTGCACGGGATCGGCGGCGTGTCGGAATCGCGATTTACCCCTCGCCGCGCCCGCGCCGTGGCGGGACGCGCCGCGCCGTGCCGCGCTACGCTCTCGCGTCGCTATTTACCGCGACGCCGACGGATCGGGAAAGGGCGGGAACGCCGCAACTTCGTGCGGGGGATTCTATCGATCGCGCGATCGACGGCACGCGCATTTCCGCCGTCCGACTTTTTCCGCGGCGGCAGAGGGTGGGCGGGAAAGCGGACGGAGGGATGACGAAGGTACCATCCTGCGTCACGACGCCGACGTCGCGTCACATCACCCGGCTTTGCCCGAAATTGCTCGCCACGAAGCGTCGTCGCTCGCAGCTCGTTTTTCCCCTCGCTAGCGCGCTATATTCGAGGCTGAGAGACGCTGCGAATAAATTTGCATCGACGGAAAGCGGTACGCGTGTACCGTAACACATTTTTCGGACGACGCTCGACCGCGCCACCAAATAAGCGGAATCGAGCGCGCGAAAAGTTCAGAAAGTGAGTAGAAAATTCGGCAAGGCATGATCGCCGTTGAGGAAAGGAAATCGTGTCGGGAAAACAAAATGACGCAAATCCTTCATAATCACGGGGTATCTTTAAATCCATAGCTGAACAATCGCTGAATATTAATACCGTAACTGCCCTCGATAACCATCGGCATGCAATTATCGTCCCGAATATAAATCGAATGAGGTATTAGCGGACTTATTAACGGGAAAAATCCGGGATAACGTATGCGGATTTCGCGTTTACTCGGTGAATCGCGGAAGCTGCTTGGATGCAGGTGCAAGGATGCAGTTGTTTGCGGTGGTACGGCACGGCCGGATTCGAATTTCCATATTTTCGCGATTCATTCGCGCGAGTATTATTACTGGCCCGCAATAAAAGGTACATGGGTATTCCCGATGAAATATGTCGCACTTTCGAGGAACGTGCCTCGCGAAACGGTCTTTATCTCGCGCTTCCGCCTTCTCGGTCCGAATGGAAGCGATTGATAAAGTAGAATTTTAGCGATAGGGCACAACCGCTGAAAAATTTAATATCTTAAACATAAATTTTATTTTCGCATCTACACATCACGGTGACCGGTTGTTTCCCCCAATGAAATACGTCGCGTCTTCGAGAGATGTGTCTTAGGAATATCTCATTTCGTCATTCCTGATTTAAGGAAAGACAAAATTAATCATATCTAAAAATATAAGAAAAAATATTGCCAGAGACATGTGAATTTTCTATAAAAATATTCGAACTTATTATGTATACATTAAAACATTAATTTAACTGTAGAAAATTGACACTTCAACGTCCAAACTTCGAGACTGTCAACTAGTAAAACAGATGAAATGTCAGTTGAGCCTTTTCTTGATGCAAATTTCACCGCGCCGTATAGGTGCTCTTGTTTGAGCAACGATAATTAGCGTCGGAAAGTACAATATTTGACGATTGGTATGCTGGAGATACCGCTATCGATTCCTCGCGATTAATTTCTGCACGGATGTGCCCTCGCGCAGAGATAGTCGCGCGTTAATTACGGATGCGGCGGGCCGTTGCGAATGCTAACCGGCTAATTCCGTTTTCGTATTTCAGCATTAGCCGCATTTTTCCCACGCGTCGCGAACGACTATATATATACGCGGCACGTTACTCGTACAGACACGGACACATACACGTGTGGCGTAGAGCCGGCACGATTCTACGTCGAGCTTAATTTTTAATCTGCCGCGCGTAACGTCGTCGAGAAATAATCCGCCTCTTATTATGCAAATTTAATCGTGCGTTTATCGCGAGGCGCGCTAATCGCAGATAACTTTTCCGCTCAACTTCACCGTTGCGGCGCGTCCGTTCCTTTTTATTTCCGACGGGACAAAGAGCGTCCCGGGCTGCTTTGTTTTCCCGGATACGTCCGCGTTTAATCCTCTCTGCGATCTTCCTCAACGCGACCATTATGCCGTCGCTGGTCGTAGTCGTCGTGGTCGTGGTTGCGCGCAGTTTCTAAGTTCGGGCGCCGATTCAAGTCGTAGCAGTTCGCTGCCAAACAAACGCATCCATTCGATCACCGGGGAAGAGGGGGTGGGTGAGAGTAAACCCTCGGTCTTCCACGATCTTTCTTTTTGACACGCGGCAAGAAACAGAATCGGACGTGCGAGGGGGATTTTCCGCGCGAAAGAACGAATGGTAAAAGGGAAAAGATGAAGAAATTCTCCTAATATCGGTGAGAGTCTTCTTCCCGCGAGCTATCTAAGGACGTCGAGAGAAAATCAGTCTGAGATTCTGAGTCGTTTCGAGAAGCCGGGGATAGCTCGCGGGAACGAGTCGAGTAACTCTTCGTGATGGTTCCTCTCTTCGGGAGAGACGGGTGAGAGACTCCCGCGTGAGTTTAGTTTCCCCAAAGTTTTCCGACTCCCATCATCTTCTCGAGGGCAGTTACTCGGGACGTTTCAAAGTGTTTCTATTATTCGGGGCGTCACTCGGTCTCTCGAGCCATTCGGGGGAAAAATATTTTGGAGCGGGCTCTCGAGAAAGGTACGTCTCGCTGCGAGGCATATTTTGGTGCGAGCGAGCGCGCGACATCGTGATATACCCGCGACGTATACAAATAGTTCGACGTACGTCGGTGACGTTCGCTTTCGTGGAGAGGAACATCGGAGGGTTCGTTTGAAGATCCCCCGTGCTCAAAACGCGCGCTCCCGCCCTTCGCTCCGCAACTTCGACCGTACTTCGACAGCATTGTGGTCCGGAAAATGCATGCCCGAGTGCAGCGGCGCGTCCTTTATCGGCTCGGGCGTCCTACATAGAGCTTTTTCCGAGCGTTTCCACGTTATCGCTCGTTGTTTGCGTCACGGACTCGAACTTCCAATTCCTAATCGATTCGCGTCATCGAGCGGGCACCTCGGAGGGAGAAGGAGAGAGACGCTGGCGTCCTTTTAGCATTTTGCATTTAAAAGATATGGAGAAAGCGAAAAAAAAAAAGAAAAAATCGAGTAGCTTCTATTTTTCTACGTTTATCGCTTGCGGAGCGGTGAAATCTGTTTTGTCACACCTCGCGAACTGTACTTTGCTCAAGAAGAAACTGAATGGCTCAATAATCAAATATAAAAAAACGAAAACGCGTCGATCCGCCTAATGAATCGAGATCGAGAAGGCGCGCGCGTGGTGGCGGAAATCTGCGCGCCAAGTTCTACCCGCCGAAGATCAACTAAGGGTACACGTCCGGAAGATAAGCGCGCCGATGCGCCGCAAACCCTGCGCCGGAAACGGGTTTTCCCGGCGCACGGCTCGCTGCGGCTATGGCACATCGATCGTCGATGCATTTCGGCGGCTCGGATACCGTTTCCGGCGTCAAAGAGCCAAGGTCGGCCCCCGCTTAATCGCGGGATGGATGATCGCGGCGATGCCCGTCGACGTCACGCCGGCACACAGGATACTCGCAGGTCTGTTTCCCAAGAGACAACAGAAAGTATTTGATCTTGTCTTACGAGGAGAGAAGTAATTTTGCGACCAAGATATATTAACCAGACCATTTTAGATAAATTAGATATATTAAAGGATATATATTAGATACGTGCACAGAAAAAAAGAAGTGTCAAATCAATAAGTACCTATATACTCGTATATATGCAACAATTTATAATCTTCTTATTAATAATTTCGATTTAATATATTATTTCAAGATTTCCACGCTGAAACCAAAAATATTTTCAAATCAAGAATATTCTTTTTTTCTGTGTAGAGCGTGGTAAAAGGGATAGATTCACGATAAGCAACGTCAATGCGTCCAGGCGCATTCATGAGTTGCACAGGTCGAAAAAAGTTGTGCAGATTAAAACGAATAGGATGAGACAATTTCTGGATCGATACTTGCCGATGAATTCGAATGCGATGCCAAGCAAAGATTGTATTAAGATATTCTTCAAATATAGCTCGGCGTTTCAATCAGATAATTTCCGTTATATCACGTTTATCAGAAAACATGAATGGGATGACATTTGTCTATCGCTGAATATCACATTGTCCCGGCGGATAGCTCGTTGAAGACCGGGATCCACGCGGATTTGCTTAATTAAGAAGGTGCAAGGCACGGTAGAGGTAATTATCTAGTCCTTATGAAAGTTCGTACGTTGTTATTAAGACGGGCCAAAGAGAATCTTTCTATCAGAGTGTCTTCAGCGCGCGGGTTTAGTTTAGTTTAATAAATGCGGAGGGAGGGAACTGTGCGACGTGTAATTAAACGCGGCTTCTCATAATCGGGCTCATAGTCGGGGTAATTACTCGCCGTCGGATTCGGTCGAGTTACACATACCAAAACAAATCTCGTGCCTCGATTTCTAAACTCTTTTGTAGCGAGCAATATAATAATTTAATAATTGTTGCGTCTAGGGATCTAGAACAATAAACATAAATCTTGCGAGAGGCCAAAGTCATCGGTACTTGAATACCAAATTTTGTTTTAATTTTCACAGCCAATGATATTTCTTCTGTCATTCCAATTTTCATATTTTCCTCGTTGAGTTAGAATCGAGCGCTCGCAGGAATCGTTGCAAGTTTCTCGGAAGCGGACGACATTTCCACCAACATAACACGCTGACACGTTACAATTTAAATTGTTAGCCGAGAGAACCAGACATATAGTTTTGTACATGCCGCATATACATGCACGTCCACGTACATGCATGTTACACGTCGGGTGTCCCAAGAGCTCTTTAAACGCGATATTATTCTCAGTATCTTTCGAGTCAAGCGAGTAAACGGTAAATGCAGCTTTTACGTTTCTGTATTTCGCCGATTAATATTTCATTTAAGGGAAAACGGGAAATTACGAAACAACCGGGTATACAATTAGGACATGTCCGTGATTGCGAAATGAATTCTGTCCCGGTCAGGCTAACTGCCGGACCGGTGTATTTCGAAATGTAGCGGAAACGTGAAATCGAATTTAAACGACAGATATTGCGTCGCGCGTCGCGACAATTTCGTCGCAAATGCAATTAATTAGGTATTTTTCGAGCCGCATTATACAGACATTATTTCACGAAAAAAAAACGGGGGAAAAAGAGAGGATACGGGAATATTGAATCCTTCTTTACATCGCGTTTATCGCATCATCGTTTTAACGTACGGGTGTTTTATGTATCGCATTTCTGTCTTTGAGCGGGATATGTACGTGAAACATAATTTCCAGCGATGCCGATGAAAGCGCGGATTAAATCTGTTAACAGCCGCTCGAAGCTTGTAAATCCGCGTTGGAAACCTCGGTCGAGGAGATTTTTCAATTTTCCCCGGTGCCTATTGATTTCGCGCGGGTAACACGATTATCGTTCGGTGAGAGAGTGGCAGGGGGAGGGGAGATGGGACAAATTAATATCAGAAACTCTCCGCGATTTGCGCGAATTATCATTTATTACCGCCAAATGAAGCTAAAGTGTCTCCACGCGTGTATATCGCGATTTTCCGCGAAATGGAGCACGCATGGAAAACGCGATTTCGCGGTATTTTCGCTTCGTTGTATTGGACACTGCTCGACACGAGCTACGCGGCTCTTTCAACAATTAAGACGACGCTGGATGGAAAGACCGAAGGGTCGAAACGCGCGCGTACGATTTTTTTCTCGCGCTGTTAAGTTCTACCTTCAACTCCAAATGGATGAAAACCGTGAGAATATCTTTTTCTACTCGTCGCGTTGTACCTCGACAGTTGGTATTTAAACGAGCCCCACTCTCAAAGGCATGATTTTAATTCCGCGTTTTCAGCTGCGACGAAGGTTTCCGTAGTCTCGTAAATTGGCGAGAAAAACGAGACAAAAAGTAATAGTCAGCGACGATTCTTTTTCTGTCTTTATAATACGTTAATTTTGCGTACGCTTACACAACAGCGCTCGTCTTTGATGTAAAATGAGTAGATAAAATAACGTAAAGCGTGTTGCAAGGTCTTGCGAGCGACGATTAATTCCAGAGATTAGTTTTAGATGAAATATACATTATAGCAAATTATAGTAACAAATAATTGTAGTAAAAAAATTTTTACAATAATTTAACTTGCTCGGTAAGAAAATCTTATAAATACTGACACGAGTTTCGGATAAACATTTATACATTGATAGCGAAATTGTAGTAACAAGTAATTGTAGTAAAGAAATTTTCAATAATTTAACTTTACTGACACGAGACAACGTATATCACATATTATCTTTCAGTAATAATACAAGAATATTTTTTTGACAATTTCTTTTCTTAAATCAATCTCTTGTCTTCTCTTCTCAAGTCAATTTATATCCTTTTGGACAAAAATTTAACGTGTGAAATGAGCAAGATTTATTGATCGTTTTATACATATTTAAACAATTATAGTTTTTACTAAAGACTAAAGAGGTACATAGGTGAATTTGATTTCTTTCTTCTTTTCATATCAGTATTATTTCAATTTTCAATACATACCTAACACGTTGTCACAAACTTTGTTTCCTAATGAACGTATGCGTTAAATTGAGTGCCGGACCGTGGTGAGATAATAGACGAAATTAAGTTACTGAATGTGAAGGGGCCGCTTGAAAAGACAACTTTGAATATAGTAACTGTTTTATTTACTCCGCGGATTGTGCGTTGTTGAAGTCTATCTATTATCGTTGATGTTGAGAAACTATATAATTTTTAAACTCGCGGCAAACGGTTAATAAGATAACGACATTTGTCTTAATGAGTCATCTAAGTTCCAATGTGAACCTATCACGCAATCGTTTATCGATAATAGAGAAGATTAATTATTTTACAATAATTATTGCCATTTGTCATCTTTTAAAAAACTTAGGTATCTCGACGAATTTATAAATACATGATAGATAAATATTTTATTTATGATTAACATATATTATATTATTAATTATACGATACATATTTTTTTACAAAACACGTTACGAGATAATCGAGAATATTTTCAATTATATTAATTGATATTTATATAACATTCAATTATATTAATTGGTAACAACCGATATTTCGACCTGTGCATATCACTTCGGTTTATATCATTTTTACAGAAGTCGATTAATTAACGATAATTGTTGAAAACGAATCGGCGTGGACTCGCACGGCGTTTGAATTGTGCGCACTGGCGCGCCATGTCGCGGAGCTGACGTAACGAGAAGGCGTGCGTTATTTGGAAAATAAGAACGCCGGCACACGGCAGATCGATATGGCGGCGAGCGCCGCGCGAATTCTCTATATTCCGGCGCGGTATATTTCGCGCGGGAGACGTCGCGTTTATCGCGGTGCACCGACGGCCGCGGCATCCCGAATCCGGCGACGCGAGCAACGCCGAACGCCAGTCGTACGGAGGAAGACGCGGCGTACGCTTAACCCGCGTTTGAATCCGAGCGCCCTTCGCGCCATTCCCCGCGGCAGATGCACGAAGGTCAAAAGTATTTTAAAAATAAGGCCGTAGGCATTGGCAGATTGGTATGGCAGTGGACGTTAAGGGTCGGGTGGCGTTGTAATGGCAAAAAGTTTGCGAGAGGTGAGTAATCGAGACGTGGAGAAATTTCGGGGTGAGGTATCTCCGGCGGCGTAGCGATCCGCGTCGGCGTTAATCCGCGTAGGATCCGCGTGATTAGAGCGATGCGCGTAGTAGGTACGTGCGGCTAGAAAATCGGGCAACAAACAAATCGCGTTTTCGCGAGGAGGCTCGTGGAGGCTAGACGAGAGCACGGCCGACAATGGCGCCCAAGCCTCGCGAATATTGACGTTGCCAAAAACATCACCTCCGAATATATCTCGGGATTATTATCGTGTGTACGTGGGTGGCACGTACTGCGTCGCAATTAGCGATCTAACCTCGCGGGCGGCCCCGTGCCGCGGCCCAACGCGTAGAAATCCGCGCGCGGGTTAGTTCGGTCCACGGTTAAGGTTATGCGAAAAAATGTTTTCTGCACGTATAGTAGCGCGGCGTGAACCCTGAAGGGTTTTACAGTTATACTGCAATGTGGCACATTTGCAGAAGCGCGGAGGACGTTGTGTGGGCCTAGAGAGCCGCGATTTAATCTGCGGGGAGATATTGTCAGGACGATAGGAGAGTGCGCGTGGAGAAAGTGTGTGAGTTGGCGCTTTTTAAGGGTTAGGGAATCATTCTGGTATAGCCTGGTATAGCCTGAGCATAGTAGTTTTTATGTAGACAGTTCAGGGCAACTAGTTTGGTTGTAGGGTCGGGATTGGAGATAGACAAGATGGACCAGCAGTATTGTCTACGGTGGAACAATCATCCAGCCAACCTCACTGACGTTCTCAGCTCGCTGCTCGCCAGAGAGGCACTCTGCGACGTGACCCTGGCCTGTGTCGGGGAGACCTTCAAGGCGCACCAGACCATACTCTCCGCATGCAGCCCGTATTTCGAGAGCATCTTTCTGCAGAACATCCACCCCCATCCAATAATATTCCTCAAGGATGTCAATGACACGGAAATGAAGGCGTTGCTGCACTTTATGTATAAGGGCGAAGTCAATGTTAGTCAGCATCTGCTACCGATGTTCCTTAAAACAGCGGAGGCATTGCAGATCAGAGGCCTCACCGATAATAGTGTAAATAACAAAACGGAGGACAAGTGTCCGTCACCGGATCCAGAAACGCAAACTGGAGTCAGACATAGCGACTCGCCTAACCTCCAGTCCCATCATGAAAAGAGGAAAAGAAAGAATTCAGGCAGCTACGACGTTTCTCTTTCTGGCCCACCTAGCGAAAGATTCTTGTCCGACTCTCAGGTACGCAGATATCGTACTCGCTTTTTCTCTTCTGTAACTGTATCACCAGATAGGTGCGACGCATATCGTTTATATCACTTTTACTTGTAACATATGTACATTTATCACGACTCGTGCGGGTGTTACATTATATCTCGAGACTTGATCAAGAAAAATTATATAGAAACAAGCAACATGTGTATTTCTCTTCTCAAAGCTTATACAAACATAATTTTTTGCGAGTATTCTACAAATATCTTTAGTTTGGGTACATTTTTTGTTTTAACTGTTATGTTTGTAACAATATTAGGTATTACATCGCATTTTTACATATTAACTTTATAAATTAACACACATGCAGCATTTCTAGATATGCTTTTTTCAGAAATAAGTTCATATAATGCTGATTTCTGTTTATATGTTAATGGACTTATACTTCTGCTTAAAATTCTGTTCTATTGTGGTCTCATACATTATTATCGATGAATTACACATGTGTGTTTGTGATTGCACAGCTTTTCAAATAACTTGTAAGTAACCTTGAAGAATTTAGGCACAATGCTATTACCTGCTGTATAATTCACGAGACAGATATTATCATAAGATGCTTTATATATTTTTTTACATACTTTGACGTAAGAATCATACATTTAAAAAGAGATGTAATCGGTTTACTCCAAAATATTAAGTTTACAGTAAACATTATTGTCCAACAGAGAACTTTAATTTATTATGCTAAATCTATCTATTGTTTCTAAGCAAGAGAAATAATCTGACGAATTTTATTTCTTTTCTCTGTAAGAAAAAAAATTCTTTGACTAAATCTTAATAATCATGTCGAGGCAGGGGATATAAAAATGTACAGAAAAAGATAAAGAGTTTTTGATTGATTGTTTTCAGACATCCTCGCAGTGTAGTTACAAATCAAGTCCTCCTGTGATTCCAAAGTTAAATAATGCCCTGGGAGTTGAGATGGAAGATGGTGGTCGGCCCATGTCTCCTGCTTCACAACCGCAGGCTCCTATTAAACAAGAGGTGGATCACCACTTGCCCGACTTCCATGACAATATTTCCCTCCCCGTAAGTAATTTTCGATGTTTATGCATTTCATATTTTAGTTTTAATTATTCATTTCTTTCTATTTCTATTCTGCACCCATGATCTTGCACATGTGTATTTACTTCGCTTTTTTCCCTGCGAATACACTTGTTTAATAACGCAAAGTACTAACTTTGTTTAAATCTTTTTGCATGGTCTATGTTATTACATGCAATAAAAAATATGTGTATATAATATTCCTTGCTGGTCAGATTGCTGATCTTGCTGATTGTAAGTCTCAATTTATTTGGCAATATTGTTGATGCAGTTGAAGGAAAAATGATTTCCTGATATTTATCATGATTGCATAAAAGATAAAAGTGATAAGACTGTATTTATGTCCTCGTTTCTTTGTCTAAAGTCACATAATCTATATTAATTATAAAAAGCTGAGAGAGCTTTTATTATCATCTTATTACATTTATCTCTAAGCACCTAATTTTTAAGTAATTATGTAATCATGCATTGCCAGCACATGTATTATTTCTGTAAGATATTTTTTTGAAAATACTTTAATATTTGAAAAATATGTTCGGATTAAACTTTAAAATAATGCACGTATAAATTGCTTTAATATTTTGTAGTGTGCTTGCATAACAAGACATTTTAGTACATATTATTTCATGTAACTCCGATTCCGTGTTAACGTTAAGATATTTTTACTTTACACTCTCATTTTTTTCTGAAGACGCTATATGCTTCTTCTCGCTTAAAACGCTTTGCACAATTGTGAATGAAGTGCAAAGTTCTCGTGATATATCGCGAAGACAATTGTCCCTATAACGGAGTTTCGTTACTGTTCCCACAATTGATGACGATTATCTACCGCCGTCCTACAACTACTCAGTCGAAACAAACATGGGAAGGAAGGGATTCTCCAATTAGAGATTACAGAATTGGCTTTTTTTGCTAAAAAAAAGATTGGGTCGAGATGTGTTGATTAAGCACATATCCTTTCCTTCTCTGTTGACAGACTGGTATGGAGTGGGAGGTTCAGAGAGATGGGAAGAGTGACGAAACTACGGATGTACAGAACATGACTTCAAATCGTCCAGATTCGGCTGTGGTGCAAGTTTCTCGCGAAAGTGCCATCATGGCTGGAGGTTCTCTCTATGTCGATATGTCGGGAATTACGTCTGAACTCCCCGGGAATTCGCATAATCCGCTAAGTCACGCCGTATCCATGAACTCGCACCATCCGTACAAAAGCAATAGCAAACTTGGTCAAACTCAGTCTTACGAATCGTTGTCCCAATATAATCCGAACGTTAAAACGCTCGAAAATGACACGCATAGATCGCTACAAATAAATCAGGAATCAGGAATGTCCGTAATTCAGTCGACAATGTGCGCAAACTTGCAGCGTTCTACTCCGCCAAGTAGAAAGGCTGGTAGATTTAAACCCGGGTGGTTAGACACGTATCCCTGGCTACAATACGATGAACGATCGAATCTTATGTTTTGCAAATACTGTAGAAAGTGGAGCGAATCCATACCAGAAATTCGCACTTCGTTTGCTGCGGGAAATGGCAATTTTAGACTCGAAATCGTCAACCACCATGATAAATGTAAAGCGCACAATATATGCGTGACAAAAGAAAGTGAGGCAAGAAAAAGTTACGCTTATACGACAAAAACGTGTTAGCCTCGACAGTTATTATCAGATTCTTCCTGTGCCTAGTTAATTCGTAATCAGTTTTACGCTCAATTAATATTTAAAAGGAATTCTGTACAAATATTACATATAATATTCAACACACACATTTGCGCAAGCTACTTTATGATTTTAACAAAGTCTTGTTTATTACGAAATCGCTCCAAAGTTTAAGTAAACTTATAATTATTTTTACACAAAATGAGACATACTCGAACTTGTAACAGAATGTGTTACAAGTACATTATTGTTTGTTTGATTACTATACTTCTTAATAGATATTCCCAGATATCTTCCAAAGATTCCTCTTTCCGATTCTAATATTAAAGCCTAGGGCTTTTTTATTTTTGGATTATATCTTATCCCCTTAGTGCTTTTATTGCATCAACAATGTTATAAATTTACACTTGTTGAGTATAATTTTATAGAAGCAAGTTTTTATCAGATAATTTTACCAATGTTAATGTTATTGTTGTATGTAAAATTAAGACAGTTTATGTATGTACGCTATTTTATTGTTAAAAACATATAAAAATATACATAAATATATATACATATACATAACAACGAAATATTTTTTTAAAAATATTTTAAATATTTTATCATAATATGTATACATATTCCTTGCGATCTGTAATATAAAACAATTATTACATAGCAGATTTAAATAGCATATATAGATATCGATACAATTTTTACAGTTTCGAAAATCATGCAATAACTTTAATAAACGGGTGACTAAAGTATCTATATAATTTATCTTATTAAATATGTTTGCTTTTACAATTATTTACGATAAGGCGACATGTTTCTGAGATGACTGTAATTTATAAAAAGATACAATTTGCATTTTTAAACATATACTTTATAGTTGGGTATGTTGTTAGATACTTGCTGTAATATATTATAGCGCAATACATAATTTTCGATATGTAAGAAAAGGAGATACCAAAGTACATATTTTTGAGATCATGTTCTGCGACGGATTCTTATATCTTTGAAAAGCAATAAATCGAATTACTTTAAAAAGTATATATTTTTTGGAATTATATTGATTAGAACATTTAATCTTTTACAATTAAGTGTTAATATATTTTATCTAAGTAGGAACGTATAAAAATTGTTTTACAAGACGTACGTTATATTTTCTTAACTATTGCTATTTAAAATTATGTAAAATATTAAATAAGTATTGTGTATAAATTTGAGGAACGTTACAAACACTCTTTAAACTATATATAATTATATATATGTATATACGTTATTTAAATTTTATCATTGAGTTGAACTTGGAAAATTATAATAGTATTTAAAAATCTTAAAATGTATAAATTTTTTATGGTTTTAAAAAATCATCCTGAATTTGATAATTTAAAAAATATAATTTAAGAATTTGCGAATTCAATGAGTTTGAAGAACAATTTGTAGTTACAAGAATACAAAAATTTCGTCTTTTGACAGTACTGTTCTAATTAGAATATGTTACAAAGCGTGAAGCAGCTACTATACTATTTCTGACTTATTTACAAATATGTGATTATGTCATGCGCAGGGTCATCCAGTTGGACTGATAGGAGAAGATGGAGGGGCCACGGTAGGAGCACTCAGTGATGGTGTTCAAGGGATGGAATCATCCGAGCACCATAATCCCCCGGAAATGCTCGACGGACTTGATGGTAAGACTTGCACATATATCTAACTTTACGACCAAAATTTCATTTAGATTTAACATATTTCCTTTTTTACGTTTTGTACTAAACCGCCCTGATTTGCGATTAACTTGTACATTATGTTTGAAGATTATACTCGGTATTATATCAGACACAACATTCGGACGAGTTTAGATATTGAGCTTGTAAATAGCGATAAAAGATTTGGCGACGCGTTTTTTCGTTGTAAAATATCGCGCATAATTCGGGTCAAACTCATCTTTTCGCGCGTTTCGGGCGTTCGACGTCACGCGATCGAAAAAAAAAAAACGATCTCTTGTCAGTCAATGGGAAATATGTTACATCTAAGAAATCGAGGGAGATCTGCATGCACGTTTTTGCAAGGATTTGACACGAGTCGAGTCGTACGTAGGTGTCGTCCGAAGCGAGCATCCCTCTATTTCCAAATCTGGCAAGTGTAGTGAGTGTAACTTTAGAAAATGAAAGACCTTTTTATATATATATATATATGTACATGTATATGTGTACGTACGTATATATATGCATACACACCGAGACCAATCTCTATACGTGTGTGTGTATGTCTGTATATATATCTAACTACATATGTATATTACATAAACCCTTGGTGTTGTGGTGATGGTATCGTGCATTTGCTACGTCATTGTGGTAGTTTTAATTACATGTGTTAATACATATACAGAAAGAAATAAAACATAACAAAACTCTCGTTGGTTTGGGACATGGTATCAGCAAATGGACTGTACTTCTATCTCATTTTTTTTCTGTTTTTTTTTATCCGTGTCCGAGATTGCGGTGTGTGGGTGCGACTGACTGAGTTCATCTCGCTGTTTTTACACGTGTATGTGGCGCGTGTGCGTGCGTATGCGTGATGCCACATTAACGAACTCCATTTGTGTGAATGCGTGTAAATGTGTGTCGTGTGTGCGAGATGACATGTATATACTTATGTCTCATATATATATATATATATATATATATATATATATATATATGTATGTGTATACATACACAGCATATATGCGTACACTGCGTGCACGTGCGAGCGCAGACGTACGCATATACGCAACTTCCATGGCGGGACTCTCTGTGCATGTCTTTATATGTGCTGTTTTTATTTTCTATTCTCTTATATACCCTTTTGCCGTATCTTGCGTCATCGTGCCTGGCGATCTTGATCTTATATTCTCACGTCTCTCTTGCGCTGTTCGTTTCGACCTACACGAGTGAACGAGAATATTAGCAACAAAATGTGCAATCGTTGCGCATCTCGTTGCGCAATCCGTCGTTTGCGTTAATAAAGTTGTCGGCCGCGAGGAAAAAAAAATCGTTACGTAAGACGTTTCCTATGCTATGTTGCTTGATACCACGAGATGGATACGAAGGTTAACGCGATTACACAAGAGCGCGGAGGATCCGAGGATCTGATAATCCCGAAAATCTATTCTAAAATTAGAGATTAGGATATTTCAGTTAGATTTCAAGATTCTGGAATTCGCGGATTCTCTATACCGTGATTGATTTTCGTGGAATTAGGGATTGCAGGATCCGAGGATCCGAGTTTCGCATACGTTATCTATAAAAAGTCTATAGATGAATTTATGAGGTAAAGTTTCACTTTTCGCGAAATATCTTCTATCGCTCGTCCACATTAATACGTCACGCCTATTTATAGTCACACGATTCTTATCCACTGCGTATCGTCGATGCATTAATAATAGTTGCCAGCAGCGGCAGCAGCAGCAGCAGCAGCAGGAAAACTCGTAACTCTAGGTAGCATTTTTTCCTCCTAACGATTATTCCCGAAGAAGCATACGCGATTAAACCGATCGTTAAATAGACTCTCTGTTGCTAATGCTATTCTTCGTTTATCTTTCGCATCCTCGACCTCGTAGCGATCTCGTCGTCGTCATCGTCGTCATCGTCGTCGTTGTCGTCGTTGCCGTCGTCGTCGCTTGTCGTTGATAGTTACCAGATTACGTACTTCTTGATTGCATATTCATATTATATCGAGTTAGCTGAAATGTTGCACGAGCTGCATTATGCAATAGTTGCCAGTGGTCGCGAGATGCGCGCGTTTGATCTCCGACGGAGCAATTTATGTATGGGCGACGTTTAAGAGCTGAGGACAAAGTCGATAGTCCGTATCGCGATCTCCGCAGACCGAGTGTTTTTATTTGTGGAGACGAATCGGCGAATCTCCTCGCCGAGGTTCTCACACTTGAATGTTTATTTTTCATTCGGTTTTCTTTTTGGTATGTTAAATTTTCGACGTCTCTTTCCTCCTTTCTTCCTCTCCTGTACTGTATTGTGACAGTATCTTTAGTCTCTTGGAACGCGATGAGATGACAGTAGAATTGCGCTTTTTACATGGTATTGACATTTGCTACGAGTAGGTAATTATAGATGAGAAAGAGCACGGGGCGAAGTCCTTGATGGAATTGATCGATTCTCTGTCTTGTTTCGATAAACGCGAAAGAGTTTTGATTTTTTTTTTTTTTTTTTAATTATGTTCTCTCAGACCCTTCTACAGACCTTCTGTTTTTTTTTTATGTCTACATTATTCCTTTCCTGCAACAAGCAAAGTTTTCATATATATTTCCAGCGCTTATAAAAACAAGAAAGAAAATCAAGCAATTCCATTAAGTACATTACTCTGTATAAATACGAGTGTGGTGTTCGTTATGATATCTTCGTTGATTTTGAACGTAATTAAGAGAATCCCCTCTTCTCTGCAACTATTTGACGTAGAGTGTGATTTATGGGAAGCATAAAGGATGTTCTATTTAACGTTATCATCAAAAGTATTTTTTTTCGCAATGATAATTTCCTATATTAAAACAATAGCATAATTAAAAAATATTTCTATTTGAAAAACAATTTTTTAAATATACCGCAAACTAGTAAAGGACATTTTTGAATAATCAATAAAATAAATTTTAACTTCATGGATTAGAATATTACATTTTTGCATAAATTTTCAATATTTTTTGTAACGATTAATTAGAATTTTATTATTCAAACATCTGTGTCGCAAAATTTATTCCAAAAATTTTCTTTACAGAAAAATTGCATATTTAAATATTATTTGTATAATTTTTGCATTTTACAATGAAAAGGTAAAACCTGTGATAAAATATTTGCATTTCGAATATTTTGCAAGAGAAAGCTATTACATTTATGTTATAATGGTAATTAAATAGGATTTAACATTTATTTTTGAGATCTTTTATTTTATAACTTTTCATTCGTATATTTATACGTACATTTGGTAATAATATATGTGCATACTTTTTTTTTAAATTAATTAAAGAGTTCAGACATGAGACATTACATTAGGCATTGCGCAAAGAAATAAAAGACATTGAGTGTGATAACGTCGGATCGACCATCCTTATATATTTTGGGGTGATATTAGTAGACACAGTTGGCATCGTTAATGAATTATGATGAATTCATCGAAACGGGACCTTGTATTCCAGGAACGACAAGGACTTGCAAAAAAGAAAAGGATATAAGTAAAGACAGTCACAATAAGTTAGAGCACTCGCTGATCGGTATGGAGTGCTGTAAGCTGTGCGGCAAGAGCGTAGCCAACATAAAAAAGCACATGAAATCGCACAACCCCGACAAGCACCAATGTCAAATATGTCTGATATCGTTGACCAGGTCTGACAATCTGAAAAGGCACATTAAGTTGAAACACGGCATGCAGGATGTGATATCGCCGTTTATGCGCATGGACCACAAGCATTTCTTAGCAAAATCCGAGGCGGGTTATTTGACTTAGTAATTCTTGCGTCGCATAAACACACACAGTGCGTCCATGTGCAAAGTATACTAACCGCGGGATTGTGCGAGGATCTTCGAATCGGGTAAGCCTGTCAGGAACTCGATTACTGGCCTTATCGGAATATACTATGTATAATTTAAGGTAGTAGAGTATAGATACAACGGTCTGCTTCGCGCCAAAGCGACAGCAAGTTACAGGACCGTGTCTCTCGATAGATTCCACTCATCTTTGGATCTTTCCGATACCTCGGATACCTGGAGATCTTCCGATTCATAAATCCTCGTATATTCTACATACATAATTTATTTTTGCGTAATTTATTTTTCTATCATATAAATCGTAAGTGTAGATTTGCATGCATGCGTTTGCAGGGAGTTGGCCTGGAACTCGTGTAACTTGTGCCCATGTCATTTTACACGTTACTTAGTATTAATCGCCACGGTCGATATGTCGCACGAAGGACCCTCCTCGTCGCATAGCTATACGTGACGATTACATCGTGTGCGCGTGCGTCTCTTTAGAGAGCACTATATTTAAACTAAAATTAAATTTATTTATTCTTGTGCGTTTAGCTCCTAAATATTTAATGCTAATGAGTAAGGACACGGGGATCTCTTTCTCTCGCTTGAGACAAGCAGATTCCCTTAGTTATAGCGGAGTGTTCGTAGAATCCGTATAAGCTGGAGATCTCAGTGAAAGTAATGTCGAGTACAAAACTTCATTCCTGTTCTACCTCCCGTTGATCGTCCGAATGACGTATCGTTCTGAAATACGGAAGACGGAGTAACGTTCCTCCAAGATTACGGACTGTCGCCGGATCTTGTAATCATCCTCCCTTTCGTGTCACGCCCGGATCCGCGGGCTTCCGCTCCGACTCCGAGGATCTTGCGGCTTCCCTTGATCCCTGCGTCCTCCGGACGCTAGGGTTTTCAGATTCCTAGATTTTCGGACTCCAGCATCTTCGACTATCGTCTGTAGGCGCGCAGGAAAAATATATGATCTAAACGATGTTAAGTATCTCTTATACGCACGCGTCACGAATGGTTTTGCATCGTTCTGATTATCCTGGGATCTTCATTAGATCCTAAATATATATATTATATATATATATATATATATATATATATATATATATATAACGTAAATATACATATAACGCGAAAACATATTTAGCGTTATATAAAATATAAAAACTTTATATTGGAACAGTGTGCAAAAATAAATTACGGAACAATTTTTTTTATCTCGAACAGCGCGATTGATCGGCGTAATGGAAAGATGATGCAAAACATTCTTCGACGCGTGTACGTAAAATATATATATATTTATACGTATATTATATTTATATGACGTAGGTTGTGAATCACGTCGAAGACTGATTTCTATGTGAGTCGTCGCGGCTCAAAAATAGTCATGATGAAACTAGTCCCGCAGGCCCATAGGCTGTTACGAGAAAAAAAAAGAACAGGCTTCGGAGCTCACTTATGGTGCCTTTTGCTTAAGTACAAGGATATCGCTTGTCACGAGATAAATAACGATGATACGATAAATAGTAATTATAATAAGCGATGCGATATACCTCCCTTAGGCAGTGCATGGTCACACGTTCATAGCCCTTTGTACGTCGTTACGTAACATACGTGTCCTTTTCCCACCGTCTGCGTCGTTCTCGCCCGTCGTGGCTCCGGCTAGGAATGGCGTCGAGCCAGGTTTTTTTTATCTATGTTCTTTCTCTATTTGCAGATGCGACACTTTTAGCTCTTCGAGCCATTGAATTCGCGCCAATAGCGGGCGGTAAATCGAGCAAGTATGTCCAAGTTTTTTCGGAAAGGTGCCGTACGCTCATAAACGCAGAATACCCTCGCGAATACTGTTTCAGTTTTTGTTACTCGTTCATTTTTCGTCTCGCCAAAACTCGGCGCTTGTTCTGTAGCTGTTCTTTCGAAAGTCTTTAGTCTACTCAAAACCTGCGGAAAGAACATTACGTAGGATTAGTCGAAGTTTCCACGCAGCTTTACGGGATTAGGTGTAACAAGGTCGTCCTCGTACTCGCGACATCTCGCAGTTATTAAAATTCTTTGTTCTCTTTGTCGGCATCCTAAGGGAATTCCTCACGCTCTCGCGATTTTTCGAAACATTCTCGCGCGGCGGACGTGACGAACTTTTGCTATCTGTTCGTTCGCACAAAGCGACAACGCAGTTTCATGCGGGAACGCGCGTTTTGTTCCTCTTTCTACGCTCACGCGCGTTACGCAACAAATAAACGTCATCTCGTTTCGCCTCTCGCCAAGCGGACGCGTTCTGGCAGCGTCATGGTTTCCAAAACTGTTAAAAAATGAAGACGCGCAAAACTCTCCCGGGAGCGTGGAATTCACTTACCCGGGCCACTTACTTTGATTATGTACAGTAATCACAAGATACAGTTTGCCGAGAGGTTTATTTATTAGCTCATTTTTATGTCTTATCCGTTACGAAGGCGTCATTTATTTTTCAGTCGCCGTCTTAGAATTTGCCTGTAGTAGCTTGGAGTTTTTCGAGTCTGATTTCTTAGCTTCTACTGCTGTGAGACACTTGGTGCTTTATACGATACTACGTTCTAATATTGAAGTTCTAACTTGCTTGAAAACTTGACCTGCTCGAGATTTTAAGATCTTTCAATGCTTAAATTCTAATCTTAGCAGCTTCGCTTTCTCAGATCTTAAATTCTTATCTATCTCGTAAAGTACGAGCGGTAGATACTTTTCGTGAGTTAAAGCCACACTAGTAGGCCCGCATCGATTGCACCGAGTGGTAGTAAAAATTGCAAGAGTTTGGAATCACAGAGCTCTGTCAATGACATATCGACTATTTTTCCGGCTGGGAGCCGGGCTAAAAAACAAGCCATGATCGCAACACGACATCACGATGTCGTTTTTGAGAATCAAATGGATTGGAAACCATCGTAGCGTCTCCTTGCCAAAAATACACAGGCGATATGTCTCACATGCCCGAATGTTCGACAGTACTTCTTTAAAACAACTTTTGCCTTTTGCATTTTTTATTTATTCTCCCATTTTCATTTCTCTCCTTACGAGACTCATCTTCTTTTTATTCACTGTCTTAGTTTCTGCTAGATCATATGTCGAATTTATCTCTTCAGGGAAACGATATATATAAATATTAAAAGCTTGCGTTCTGTATGCATTTCCTGTGGCAGTGACGTGGTCTTTTCATCGCAGGACTCTCGGTATGTTTGCACGCGGGGAATTTGTGGTACTCTCCCATGCGCGATCTCCGAATGGCACGGATTCTTGAATCCGCGAACCCTGTCTCCGTTTCTCCGTGACAAGGGAAACACGTAGCCCGAGCGACAATTCGGATCCGGATAATATTAATGTCCGCGAGTTGGCCGTGACGTGCAGCCGTAACGCTGCGGAGCCTGCTGCACTATATCCCGCGCAAGACGTGAGAAACGTTGTCACGTTTCAGCGAGCCACCTCGGTATCATAACTTTCCGACCTTTAACGGCGGAAAATTGTCTCTCTGGGCGACGTGGTAAAGCGATGGATGGATGGATGGATGGCGTCGCTGCATTAGCGAACCGAGCCCGGGCGGCAGGGCCCAAATGGAAATTAGTATCACGCGATACTTTCCCTGCCGCAGCCCGGTCAAAGGGCTCTCTCTCTCTCTCTCTGTCTCCCTTTATCTCTCTTTCTCACAACACGGTTGAGCGATAAAAAGCTCAACAGCATTTTGCATCCCCCCGGCAATAGCTCGGTCCATCGATCCATCGTTGCATCTAATTATACAGCGCGCCCTTTATTACCCTAATTACCCTCGCAGTGTGCCTTCCGTCCTCGATTTTATCGATCCGTTCCGATGCTCTTTCTGGTTTTTCGTATCGGATATTTTTATTAATTTATAGATTTTTATAGGTCTACGATAATATTATAAGTGCGCTTTACAAGTCCTCCAAATATTCATATAAGAAAAATATTGATATTTATTACGTAATTTAATCATTGACTCGAAACTTTTATCTGAACAGTCGTTGCATTTACTATTTTAATGTTTAACGGTGCGTCACGTTCCAACATTAATGATCTTTACCATAAGCATGGTACGCTGTTTTATTTTCGCGGAGCCTTAAATAGTCTTATAATCAGCTACTTATAATCTCAATTAAAATATCACAGGCTATTCTCTGATATTTTCGTAGATCAACAATCTTTATGTAAATTTTTACATCGGCTGTCCTACTTAGGTCGCGCAACTTGTGAAGTTCTCCCACTCGGTTTTGTTTCCGACCTGCTTATTTCTTTTTCCGCGTTAAGCTCCACTTCTTTTCGCTCTTTTTCTCCCTCGCTCTCTTTCACGCCTTGATCCCATTGTCGCTTCTAAAATCACTATCTCAGGGAGACTCCTCCACCGATACTTGTTCCGTTCACCGATACTCATTCTCGACATCGATCGATCATCGAATAAAGCGGCTCCACCGACGTATCACAGTTTTCTTTCGGCTCTCGAGACGCATCGGTTGTTTAATATTCTCGTGCACAGGCGAGAGAGCGAGCGCGGCACTCGTCCAAGGAGCGCGCGACGGGGTCCTTTCCCGACGATAAGCTTCTTACCGGCATATCTTCTCGCCCTTATTACACGAGTGCGCGCACGTCGCACGGCGGTCGGACGGATGGTGACGGTGGTTCGAGGATGAAGGCGCAGGATGGTGTCCTGAATAAGAGGATCAGCGGGTGGAGGTACGCCCCGAGCGAGGTGCCCCGCTCGCAAAGAGTTTCGTTTCTCGAACACACGACAAGAGGCTTTTCGTCTTTCGCGCTCGTGCCCGCTTACTTTAAACCCCGGTGGTTGGCTTAACCAATGGAGGAGAAACCAGAACCGCCGCTGCTTCCGCCGATACGTCCTTGAGAGCTCGCTCGAAGGAGCGGAAACTTCAGCTGGCGTGAATCTCGTGAAACTCTGCTGATCGCGCCGGGCCATTAATCATTTAACCGTGGTGTTTTTAGTGTGAGAAAAACGTTCTTCTATAGATATCTCTATAAAACGGCTAAAGTTTAAAGTTTTATTTTATTTATATATTTGTGTATCTAATTTTTATTTTTTTTCAAGTTCTAAATCGTAATTATTCAATATAAATCCCCGAAAGTCTATCTGCAAATTATTCTCAGTCATCATAAGAAAACATTCTTTATGCCATTTTTACTCGTAGCGCTATGAAAATCTTTGATACTCTTTCTTAGAACCATTCTCGTTGATGTCGTCAAATAATTCAAGTAATCTTCGCTTTCGACCGTTATTAGTATTGAATGCTCAATTGAATACAGAATTCGCTGTTCTCTTTGCGTACATCGTGATGTTTTCGTTATCGCCGTTTCCGAGCAGTTCAATCAAGCCTCGCCTCCCTTATGTCTTAAGTGGTTACATGTTCGGGGAACGCTGTGGCATTATCTTCGAACAGACGGTACGTACTCCACAGGTCTGTAGCAAAGCTACTGTATAGCTACTGACAGGAATACTCGAAATGAAGTTCCAACGTTTCGGTCGACTGCAGTAGCACTCTGGAAATCAATGGCATCGGGAAAGTTTACAGCGTCAGAATTTCGTTGCTCCTCGAAACTCACGCGACGGAATTTGCAACAAACGATTTCATCGGGACAATTAAATCGCTAGTAATTACGTACAGAACGAATCTTATAATGAATAATAGAATAATAGACGGCTCCGATTATAGATTTTGCAAAAATATCTCACAGGTACTTTAGATATTCTATCGAACCTTTGAATTCCAAGCTCGACGAGAGAGGTTTTGCTTAATGTTTTCTACGTTAATCCGATAAATATAGACGATTCGCAAAATTAGCAGAAAGCTATCAGCGTTATTATTCCACGTTTGATCATGAAGAATCTTCAGTTTCTCGTTTCGAATTTGAGTACCGCTACCCGGGAGATTTTGAGAGGAAGGTTCCTCGTTTGAAGGAAGTATGTGCGGTTGTAAGATATTTCCTCGGCAGCCACGTGTGAATTTATTGCGGCATCTGGTTCAACGGAAAATAAGAAAAAAAAAGAACGAAAGTAGAGAAAGAAGGTACGAGTTGTTTCCCGCATATGATGTCACTCGGCGAGGGAAACGCGAAATCCTGTAGCAATACTAGTGCCGTATGGGCCACCGTGTTGAATCCACGTACATAGATCATGCGGCCACACTCCTCAGCATATATGCAGTTTAGTCGAATGTGAACCGGGAGAGAGAGAGAGATACAGGAGAGGCGCACACAATGGAGGGTGGGAAATACACTCTGTTCTCTCCTGGTCTCGTCGTTGCATTCCCTTTACCCTCCTCTTCGCCACCCCGCTCGTCCTCTAGCGGCTGCTGCGTCTCCGCGTCTCTGCCCCTCTGCCCTTCTACCCCTCCTGCATCCCTCCTGCTTGACGGCTCTTTCTGGCACAGCGCGGTGATCGATGCCGGTGTATGAGAGAGAATATCGGGTTCCACGCGACGCGAAGATTGGGCGTTGTTAGCGCGAGAGTGATTTTTGAGACTGCTTCATCTTTAAGTACCTATAATTCGTTACGTGCGTGTTTCTAAGTACCTACATTTCTAATTTGTACGTTTACACAGCTACGTTTCCCTAAGACGCGCCGTTGTATTTTAACGAGGAATTTCTTTCACGTTGAGCAGAATTTACGTCAGATGTAACTATTGTCCTACGGATATGTAATTTCATAAATTATATTATTCACGCCGGAGTAATAAGATGAGAAGAGATGAAAGTTTCGCCGAGATATGCATTCGGATGCATTATTCAGAACATAAACCGAGTATAAACCGCGTATACTCCCTTCGCACGTATATCAACGTTGCGGGCCGAAAAATAGAGACAGCTTACGTGCGCAGCGCCCGGTACAAAGTGTGTTAAGCTCCGAAAGGGCTCGTGCCCGTTTCTCTCGCTCTCCTCTGCATAATAAATCTCTCCGAGTATCCCCTCCGCTATTCTGTCCTCTCAGTCCCCCCCGTTTTCTTCCTGTCTCTTTCCCCCTGTGTGTACCTCCGCCCTCTGTCCATTCTCTCGCTCCCTCTTTCTCTCCCTGTTGCAACATTAGTCGGTGATGCTGGCAGCTGGCTGCCACGCCGCTCGCCTCCGCCCTTGCATCCCTACGAGCTGAGGGATGCTCGCGCAGGGGTAACGGACGGCGGTGCTAGCAGCGGCTGCTAAGTCGACCCTAACTTTGTAAAAGTTTGTAAAGAGGAGATTGTGGAGCATTGGTGGCAAGAATTCGATGACCCCTCTGGTTCCCTTACTCCAGTCGTGCACGATTCACTTATAGATGCGTAATTAAAAGCGAACGCTTTGACGATCATTTAAATTTGATCCTTTGACTAGAATAGAGTTGCGTGGATGTTGGTTTATCGATGAATCCTATTATTGGAGCAGATTGAGAAAGAAAGAAGGAGAGAGAGAGAGTTTACTGGTTTAGCTAAATTGTGTATAGCACCATGCGTTTTGGATCAATGTGAAATGAACTAGACGATATAGATGATACGAAGAGCGTGCACTCGCTGCTCGTAAACTCCCGATGCGCTTTAAAACGATTGACACTGAGCGCCCCGGAGAACGATTTCCTTATTCATAAATCTTCGCGCCTCGGAATACAGAGGTGCAACATCTCGTCTCTCGTCATGCGATACAAGTGTTAGCTTTCTCGATAATCTCGCTTCGTTATTCGACCGGGGCCGGGAAAATTGGTGTCTCATTTACAGACGGCTCGCATTGTGCAAACAACATCGGGCCCCGTAATTTCCAACAGATCTAACCGCATCCGCCTCATTCGTCTTTGTCTTGGGCGCTTGCAGGAATACTTCCACTTCCGACTGGCTTCACTTCCATGCGACGCCGCCCACTGTCGGCCCGCCGGGCATTTAAATACGTTCGTGCCTCGCGATTCCGATATAAATCATCATGCGAACGCGCCTGGCAAGAGCGAGCGCCTGCCCGTATGATTGTAAGGGTCGTGTTACGTTCCCCCTTCCTGATAAGATCAGTTTCGAAGTCTCGGAAATAATCACGCTACCGAATGGACGCTTGCTTGTTACTCTAATACGCGCAGCCGTCTGTCTTTTCCGATCCGTCTCTCATATCCACTTTCCACGTTCCGGCTCTTTGCCTCGAAAAACATGCTAAATTCAATCGCAACACGGTATAGTAAAAATTGATCTCTTCTAATTAATTTATTTATTATCTATGCTTTTCTATTTTTACTTCTTTTATTTAGGAATTTATTTCTAATTTTTTTATTGTTATCTTAAGATCATATTTTAGAATTTTATTTATTCTATGTACATTTTAAAGACTCATGATTTTAAGTGTTTTAATTTTACCATTATTGTTTTTTTTTTTTAATTAGTTTTTACAAGTTAAACATTTGCAACATATTAAATAAGAGTAAACATTCAAAGAGCCGTAATGTGTTCGATTCTATTCAGTGCTTTTTATGATTCGCGCGAAATATCAAACTGCGACACGAGTTGCTAAAGAGGATCAAAAATTCCCCTAGAAATACGAGCACGTATCTAGCGTGTGCACTTTTACATATCTTCGGCATACATAAATTACACGAAAAAAGGAAATATACATACATTGGTAAGCTGGAACGTGCACCTCGAAAATTCGGGCTATAAAAGTGGAAGTAACGGAAAAATTTCCACGAGAAGTGACTTAATTCGGCGGAAAATCTGGCGTTAATGTACCGAGAAATTTAATTGAATTCGACGTGATTTTGATAGCTTCGGCTTTCCACAAAGAGCCGTCGTTAAAGAGTGCACACGCTAAAACGCGATGTCATCGTTTATGGTAAAAGCAATTTTGACGACCTTGAAGAGCTATTTTCGGGGCGACTTACTTAATCGTTCATCCGATCGGCTGTCTCGTCTTCGTCAAAGCCGAAGTTCTGCAATGCTTTTCAATTAATGCAAAACACGAAACTCGACACCTAGCGAATGGGAACCGTATGCATAATTTATACGAATCTGTGATTTACATATAATGACAGTTTGCTCTTTCCACGTAAGTTGATTCGCACGAATTGCAGATGGTATATTAATAAAAACGTAGCGTCGCGCATAATAGTTCGGTATCGTCGGTCAATGTCACTCGTACGTCGCGCTCGAATCAAGATCGTCGCGTCGATAGTCGAATCAGGATTGCGCCATCAAACTTCATTTCCGGACGTTAATTTTGCAGCTCGAGAATAGTCCGTGGCTATTTCGCGAGGAGAAATATTGGCATTGTCGGTGGCACATCGATTTTCCTGCTCGATAACTAAAATATAACTAGTGTCACGCTACCTATGGACACGTTATCACACGGCATGGCATATCCATAATAGTCCGCTGAACGTTTTTCTCCGTTCTAATTTTGCAATATTAATCATACAATTATACCGCGGAGTTCGTCGTAGTTCAAATATTTCTGGAAAATCGTCTTTTATATGTCCGGTGTTATTTTATCAAAAGCACGAGATGGAAAATAATCATTGATTTAAATACCAAAGTTCACAGGTCTTATCTTGAACTTTCGGTCTTCGAATTTTCTAATTTATAGGAGAATTCTGAGCACTTGATCGTAAGATCCGTAGAACTTTGGTTCTCTCGATTATTTCAATAATTTCGTTACAACAAGCGTCTTTGAAAAATTGTGGATTGTATAAAAGTTATGCGAGAATTAAATAGCACTCAGTGAATCGAGGCTGAAGTGCATTTATTAAATTCGCGTCGAAATGATAAGAACGCAATGTGGAAATCGATTCGCGAAAATCGCCTACATATATGCCACAAATACGTAAATAATTTCTCGCCGAATCACGTGTTTTTCACGTTAGATCTCGCATGTTTGGTAAGCTTGAAGAAGAAAATACTCTCGATAACGATCAGGGCCTACTGCGTTGACCATCGCGCTTGTTCTGAACCTTTATCCTTACCTCCTCCCCTTCATAACAAATCGCGTCATAAAAAATGCCTGCCTATGCGCCAACGTAGATTAATGCAACTATCGTAAGTATTTTATTAATCACCTTCGAGGCTAATGTTTGTGTACTTAGAGAATAGGATTTCTATGTGCACGCGCCAAACAAAATTTTGCGCTACTTTTTTTTAGCGTCATTTAACGCACATACCGAATTTATGATGAAATTTCGTAATAAATCAAGGTATGATTTTACAAGAATCACAACGAATTTATAAATTGGTACAGCCGGATACGCAAAATATTAGTATCTTGACGTCTTTGAATCCTGCGGTATCCGGCTTGGAATTCTACAGTGGCAGAATTCCAAGATTTGATTTTCTAGCTTCTCGAATCAGTCGTATCTATTATGATCAATGGAAGTTCTCAATGAAACTTCGAATCCTGTTGCAGCTTCGGTTCTCAGGACTAATTTATCAATCGACGAAAGTATCGCAACAATTTTATTTGGCGTGCGCATCAACTATTAAGATTTAAGTGAGTAAACAGAGGTGACGAGAAGTTACCAGGATCAAATATTGTAATATTTTTGTACCACAAGAAGAGATTTGTGAAATAATAAACAATGATTATTTAATCTAACCCACCGCGCGAACCACGATCGTGTGCATTTATCGTTTCGGCCGGACTCGATACTCTTGCGATTTGATATTCGGATCCGGTTAGATTTTTCGGAGGAAAGGGGAGAGTTCAGTTCTGCCAGAAAATAGAAAGAGAGGATGCGCGCTTTCGTGGTTCTCTACTCTTTTTTTTTTTTTTGTTATCTGGTTCGTGTCAGCGTAAAGAGAGCCATGTTTTACTTTTCCTCCGGAAAGGAGGCAGATTCTCGTTTACTTGGAGTTTATTCTTGGAATTTATCATCTTCCGACACACAGGTGCTTTGCCCTCGTCATTTTCGATCTTTATCTTTTTTCATACACACTTTGTCTCTCTTTCCTTCTTTCTTTTTGTCTCTACTGTTTCTCGTTTCTGACTCTTTCTCTTTTCTACCCTTCTTTCTTTCTGGTTTAGCCGTTACATCGGCCTTACCTGAATTTATGCGAGCCGCGAAACGTAATCGTAACAGCAACTGACTCCTTCACAAGGGACGTATTCTAACTCGGTGTTTTTCAACCTCTGTTCCATGTCAGACGACGTTTCGCGAAAAATGTGATCTGAATGAAAATTCGCGCTCGGTTTTTTTTTTTTTTTTTTTTATCTTTTGTATGATCTGCCCTATTATTTTATTGAAACGAATCTCAAGTATAATAGCAACAACACAAGGTGTTCGAGAAAGAGATTTACGAATAGCTGAGCTCGTTTCGGGCGTTTTACGAAATAACTGTGGAATAAGTAATTATACGCACCGCGAGTTTGTAGTTTGTAGAGTGCCTGATACTTGTCACGTTACGTGTTTGTTTTATTGAAATCAAGATCAAAGGGACTATCGTGTATCGTGATTTTGTGCGGAAGAGGTATATCGATAACGGGAGAAATTTGAAATTGATTTGCAGATCCTGTTTCTCTTAACCCGCGTTCTCCGTGTCGAAATAGTTTGACAATTTAATCCCGAGTAGTAATTATCTCACGAATAGCTCCCCGCTATTGATATACAACTTCCGCAGTGGCAAATCTCTCCGTGACGCACTGTCGATCCCTCGCGTGTCTCGCGAGGCATTTCTATCGCGCAGAAAGGGTTGAAAAACACTGTTCTAACCGAATCTAACCGAGGCTACTGCACTAACAAGAGAGGAAAAAAAAGGATACATACACTTATGTACACACATGTATAGCTAAAAATATCGCTGCCCCAAACCTTGTGTATATGTATAATAAAAAAGCGACCGTGTGTACAAAGTCTTTTTTTTACAGCGTCGACGGGGCGTCGTTCTCGCGGCTGCATTCCGCGCGCGCGGCACTCGTCACGGAAACTCGGAAAAGTGGAAATGAAAAAGTAGCGCGGGGGCGATCGGGTTTCATTGAAAATCGAACGGTCGACGGGACCGCGCGACGAGACCGACGAAAGTTTTTTAACTCGTCTGCTTCCTTCACCCCCTTCCCCTTTCCCTTCCCCGTCTCCACCCGGTGTTTCGCGAACCCTTTCTTGGCGCCAGTTCTCTCATCGATCGGAAACGCGGAGTGACCTTTCACCTTCTTTCTCTGCCGCCCCCGCGCCGTCACGCGAATATTATTTAAATCGCGCATTAATCGAGAACGGAAGCTAGCGTGAGTGCAGCCGATCGATACGACGACACACCGCGGCGGCAATCGGCTTGTTGAGGGGGTAGACAGAGCGATTTAACCCTTTGTGGCTCCCACCGTTTCCCCGAGTAGTTGCGTATAAGGTGACGCTTGGAAACACGGGGTAATCGGGGAAACACGCCCGAACGTACTGTAATTTGCGCAGACACGTGTAAATACAATGCGCGCGGCGGTATAGCGACTTTTTCTGTACAAATATAATTCTTTAGTTCACTGTAATAGAAAATTAAGAGTTTAGTGATAACGATAATAATCAATAAATTCTTTGTAGATATAATCATATGAGATATAATGCGATTTATAAAACATACAGGTCCATTTTTCGCGCAGGCTGTGTATGCCATTAATATTTTTTGTACAGTTATTGCCGCGCACTTATATCGCCGCGAGTTTACTCATGAAATTCTTTTCGCCGGCAGTTCCTTATATTCTTAAAATGTGCTTCGCTTTGCACGTTGCTGACTTTGCGGCAAAATAAAGTGGCACGTGACGGGTAACCATCGCGAAAATAAGGCGGTTTGCAAGGGGTTAACACGCGATATCATGCTTGGAGTATCGCCGGAATGGAGTCTCCTGCGGGAGTTCAGTCAGCCTATTCGGATCCCGAGATGGTCTCGTCCCGACAAGAATAAACGGCATTCTATATAGGGTGTTCTGTAATGTTGCATGCAAGTAGCAACGTATCATTCCTTTAATAACCGGAGAGAATATATCCTTAATTTGAAAATTTGAAAATTTTATTTCGATCTTCTCTTAAACACGAATGATTTATAAGATTTTTAATTTGGGATTTAAAGGTTTTAAATGAATCCAAAGTATTTGTGAAAAGATTTTTAAATTAACGATATGGAAAAATTTTTAAATATGAAGATCTAAATATAAACGCAAGCCGATGACCTCTCCATTAAATATTTTTATCTAATAAAAATAAATGGTTATGGGTTTTTATGTTTTTATGTTCACATTCTATGTTACCATTATGACTGTCGGCGGATATCCCGGATACGTGCAAATACGTTAAGTGAGGCACGTAAAAACGAATATTGATCAGTCCGAATGGCGGCGTGAGCTTTCAGGGACTCCATTTTTCCAGATCATGGAGCACCTCGAGTGTCATTTTCCTGTCGCGCGGACTCTGTGCAGGAGTATAGTAAATCACTTTTGACTCACGGTCCGCGTCTCCATAAAGATAAATTAAAATAGCTTATGCATACTTTGAAACAGACATAATTTTTTTTACGTTTTATCATATATTGTTAAAGATACATTTCTCTTTTCTGACTTCGAAAATATTTCATTTCACCATATGTCTTATCAATCCGTGTATAAATATAGAAATATACTGAAACACTTATTTTTGCTTGTTATTAAGCAAAACGCGTACAGATTACTTTTAATAAGGTATCATAATGTGAGTAGAGAGATCTGAGAGACGTTCGGAGGTTTATGAAGGACCGTGGGGCTTGAAAAGAGGGATTTGACGTTCTGAGGTGTTCTATGCGTCTCGACGACAGGGAGATTTCACGACATTATTGGGTTTATGTACAAAGCAGCGCGCATACTCGCGCATATGCAAGCACTTTGCGAGCGGTGCGGTGCCCGACCGCTCGCAGAGTGTGCTCCATTACGTTTCAGGTCTATCTCTTCCGTTTGAGATTTCGGTGCCGGGCACTCGTACCTTGAGACAGACAGAACCATTTGGTATCCTTGAACAATACAACGACCTCGTTCCGCTCGTGCATCAGGTTATGGAAGTATAATTGCTTTAGTCGTCTCG
The DNA here is from genome assembly GCF_030848805.1 of Temnothorax longispinosus. Lineage (NCBI taxonomy): Eukaryota > Metazoa > Arthropoda > Insecta > Hymenoptera > Formicidae > Temnothorax > Temnothorax longispinosus. The sequence continues at coordinate 16,902,274 of NC_092367.1, read as the reverse complement.
CGTATACGTATCATTTCAATGATTAATTAGGCCGACCGGCGTAATGTCGTACACGCGGTGCACTGCCTAATTTCTTAGGCCAAATTGTTTCGCGGAGATCGTAATTTGTCTAAAATACTGAACGTGTCTACCTGATCTTGCTGGAGAAACACCGCGCATAAAACAAAAATAAAAATTCGATTATTTTAATGAGAAATGTAGATAGATGATAATTTTTTTCTTTCTTTTTTTGTTTGCGAGATTAACATATCAATTGTAGCACGTTTATCAATATCAGGCCAAACTCGAGGGATTAACGTGTTACCGGGAAAACGAGAGAAGCCCTTACCGACCAGCTCGCTTTGCCTACGCACAAAACTTGTACGCCCATTTTACGCTTTCTCTCTGATTAATCGCACTGGTTTGGAGTTTGATCGATGTTTAACGAGGACTTACGTGCCTGACGCTTTAATCGCACGTTCTCGTCGTCTGCCTCGAGTACCTCGCATTTCGATCGCGTCGAGGGGCAAGTGTTTGCGCTTCGTTCGAAGACGCGCGGTGTATATCTTCGGCGCAGTTCGTTCGTTACTTGGTGCACACCCTTAAGAGATATTTTGCACTTTCTTCGTATCGAACGACAATCGCATATCTGAAAATTAATTACGTTTCTCAGTCAATGATTACATAATTGTTGCATAAAATAAATCTGCCGGGATTCAAAATAGTAAAAGTGGAAAGCGAAAAAAGCTGGGAAAAAAGTACAAAAATGGTAAACAGAGCTGTAGCAATACGCCGTGTTTTCCAGCTTTTATGCCGCGAACTTCTCAGTTGCGACATTTCAGCGTTAATGATAAATAAAAAATTTTCACCATTTTCCGGTATAACGTCAGCCATATTTTGTCGTTTTACGAAGGCAGTGCAAAATTCGTGTTAAATACACGAGAGTGGCGGCGTTGCTCGTGCTCGTTTTTAGCTTAGTAGCTCGGAGCGTCGCTTGATTTAATATTTATTCCTTCGTTATGGCCGCGTTTTTTTTTACATCAGGTATTTGCGAAAATGGCCTGTAAGAGCTCGCGCCTCTCACAAAGCGAAATTCCATGTTTTTAAATACGGAATTATTAAGCGCATCTTTCGCGTACAGAGAGAAAGAAAGAGAGAGAGCGTCTCTCGAGCGGCGAAGTTATTTGGTATATGAGCTCGCGGTTCAATTTATTTAAATTTATTTAAACGATACAATGTCTTGCAGCCCGTAAAGAGCAGCGACGCCTCAAAGGGAACGCCGCGGTAACGAGTGATCGATTTTTAATCAAAGACCCCGCATTTTCCCGGTTTATCGTGAAATATAACGGCATCCATTGCGCGAGACGTTTATTTCAAAAGTAATATATATAAGCTGCTTTCACAATAATGTAATATTCTTTCTCCATTATACGTCAATTTTCGGGAATCAATTTATCCGATTGCGAAAAGCGATATTTGGAAATTCTACCGGTACTTTTTTCACGATAAACGTGACAAGAGGAAAAATAATTTTTTTTTTTATTATTTATATGTTCGGTGAAATGTTTCTCTCGTTCTGTCTGTCTCTAGCAATTCGATTAACGCGCGTTCAGGACGTAACACATATAACATAATATACATACACAGTACAATTCGCGAGAAAAAGGGGAGGACGTTTAAGATAAAGGAAAGAAACGTAGAGAGGTAGGGAAGCAAGCGACTAAAAGAACTCGGGGACGACGAACGCGCGAAATTAACGAGAGTGAGATCGGGATCGGAGGATCCAAGGATACGGAGGGGATCTTATTTGCATCTGCGAGGAGTTAAAATGTCCAACGACTCCGAGGGGACTCAAGACCTCGGGGGATCTTTAGAATCCAAGGATTCGAGAAGCCGAGTATCTGTAGGTTCAAGATTCCGAAGATCGAATGTCTCAAGATCCTAGGACTCGGTGATCTAGAGATCTCAGAATTTCCAAGAATTCGAGAATCCAAAGATTCAAAGACCCAAAAAAAAAACCGGGGGATCCGCAGTTCTGGTCCGTGGATTCGAGGATTCGACTTGATCCTGGAATCCGAGAGACTTCCACGGAGTTGAATGCCCTACCCGAGTATCCAAGGATCCGGCGACCCTCGAAAAAAAGCCGCTCTAGAGCCAAACCAAAAAAAGTATCCAAATAAAAATACCACAAAGCGAAAGCAGCACGGAAATGGCATAGAAGTAACAGTAACGTAATCGGAGTAACATGACGAAAAAAATCGAATAAGATAGAAACGGAAAAGTAAAAAAGAGAGAGAGAGAGCGAGAGAGAGAGAGAGAGAGAAAGATACGAGTCGCCGGCGACCGGGCGACTCGCCGCGTCGTGTCGGGAAGCCAACAGTTGAAAGTGACTTGTCTTGTGTTGATGTTGCAGGTTCAAAAGCCTGGCACATGCGGCTGACCTTTGACCGGGTGCCAGGCGGCTGCAACCTTCACAGGTGCAAGCTGTGCGGCAAGGTCGTGACGCACATCAGGAACCACTACCACGTCCACTTCCCCGGCAGGTTTGAGTGTCCTCTCTGTCGTGCCACGTACACACGTAGCGACAACCTGCGCACGCACTTTAAATTCAAACACCCCGAAGCGAGAAAGATCGATCTTAATGATTTCATGGCGGGCTCGTTGGCACTCTCAACAAGCAATGACACCATGAACACGCTATCCTAAAGACGCCGGAAGACAGGAAAAAAAAGATAAATGAGATATATATGGTATATATTTATATATTTAATATATATTTAACATATATATTAAATATATATTTAAATATCCATATATATACATATATATTGAAACATAATATATATAACATATACGCGCGCACCCCAAAAATTATATATATATATATATAAACAATGAAATATATACTGAGAGCGCGGGTGGCCGTAGCCACAGGGGGGTATTCCGCGTACGGCGAAAGTATGGCCCTGAAGTTACGGCCATTGGGGGGAAAAAGGGCCGGTCTCTCTCGGCTTTTCTTCTTTCTCGAACACCAAATCTTTTGTAGGTTTTACGCTTAAGGGATATCGAGAACTTCTCCTGTAGGGGTCTTTTTTAACAAACGAAAATCGCAAAAATGGCAAAAAAAAATGGAACAGGAAAGATTAATATACAGCGATGTGTACAGTTTAGTGTGCGGTGACATTTTTGGGAGTGGGCTTGTTGTAGCTAACGTCGAAGCGTTGTGAGGGCTGTTCTTTCGTTCTTTCTTTTTTTTTTCCCTTCCACGACTCGCCGAGGAGCAGAGGTGCGCGAGCGCGCGAAAGCGTATCCGCGATCTCTCGAGGCCGACGCTCCGCGTCGCGAGGGTCGGGAGGCCGCCGCGATCACGAGACCTAATTCGATTTATCTCGCCGGACGAAGGAGGCTCGTTAGCGCGCGACGGTCACAACGGCGACGAAACGACGACGCGTTGCTCCTCCTCGGACTCTTCGGGAGATCGAACCGGAGTTCGATCGCGACTCCCCGGAAAATGGGTCGCGCAAAATCGACCCCCCTCTTCTCTCCGTCTCGAATTGGTTCGACATCCCGGACGTCTCGAGTTCTCGGTGAGGTCCCACGCAATCTCTCCGAGTCTCGTATTACGGAGTCGCAAAATCGAGGTGGGGTAACCCGAGCGTCGTTTTCAATCGCGGCGAGAGACCGTCGGCCGATCGGTCGATCCGAGACGAGCCGTATTACTTAGCGCAGGTCGCTTTTTCGGCGTTTCTCTTACGCGCACGATGAGAAAGTACCTCTCTGCCTCGCCCTCGCGCGGAGCTGTCGCGCTTTTTACGTTCGTGTTTCGTTGTGATTCAATAACATCGCGGGCGATCGCGACACTTTATCCACTATACGCTCGCGTGCGTCAGCCTCGTGCACGGCCGCGTCCGCGTCGCGACAATGTCCAAAGACATCCGGGCAGCTTTATCTTTTCTCTTTCCTTTTTCTCGCGGTGAGAAAAACGAGCGCTGCGCCGATCGCCGATAATACTTTTTAGCGAGTGCCGCGGGGTAAGTCCGCGCGATTGAAACGATGCGAATTAACCGCTCGCGCGGTTAGTGTGTGTGCGCGCGCGCGCGGATTTAATTACATATTTAATATAAATGCATATATAAATATATATATATATAAAATGGGAGCAAACGTGGTGCCAATTTCCTCCCGTAGATGCTGCTGCCGACCGATCGGGACGGCGAGACAGCAGCCGGAAAGAATATTAATGAATCAATTAATTAATTATAATGATATCTATTAATTATAAAACTGAGTCGCTGGGAGTAATTCATTCGATACGCAGGGTGAGTCGTATAGTTGTTGAAGAGTTTATAGTTGGACTTCATATTAGATTGTAATCGTAATGTATTAACAGCCTTCGGGAACCAGTAGCAATATTAACAATACGCGTGCGCATCTACCACGCGTGATTTACACGCAAATATACACACATCACACGCACGCATACACGGACTTTTACACCCTGACCTTTCACACGCGGTTACACACGGGGCGCAGCTCACGATGGGCATCGGCACCGCAGAAGGGACACGCATCCGCGACACGCAGCACACCCTCACGCGTACACGCGCAAGCAACACGCAACAGCAAATCGAGCGACAACGAAATCTTCTGTCCTTTACGTTTGTGAAATTTTGATAATATACGTTGTGCAGCGCGCTTTGCAGTCCTAATATGAACTTTGACTATAAAACGCACGTTATTTGTTAATTAACACCTAAAGTCTATAATATTAATGATTAAGCCGCACGCCGCGCTGCTGTAAATGCGCGATCGCGCGCGGAGGTAAATAGTGGAAATCACGAAGACATTCCACGATTCGGGACTTAAGTGCGTAGGCAACAAATAAGGTTTTACTTGTATTGGATGATTTATAGAGTACTATATTTTATACTTTATATAACCTACCACACACTAATAATCTACCATTGGTTGGAGATATATAGTTACGTTAAAGATTAATTTTATTCAAGGGATGGTCACGATACTCGTATCGTCATTGCACATTGATATTTAATTGGTTGGGGTGCAATCTGTTTGTTTCTTCTTTCTTCTTTGTTTGTTTTTTTTTCTTCGTACATCATGAAATTTATGTGTAACGTATATATATATACATAATTATAATCATGGTTTTACAAGAAACACGGATAAATGTATGTCGCTCAAAAGCAATTAGGAAACCATTTCTTCAAGTGCCGGCGTCATCTAATGACTGTCTGATATTTTGAAGTGTCCAAGATCCTCACGTTTGGTCATAAATGTAATTCACAAACGTTTTAACGGCACCTGGACGTTCCGTGAAATCGTCCAAAGAGATGATCTTCTAATTATTTTGAGAGAGCGATGCCTTTTACATATATATTACACATACACAAGGGCGAGAAGAGAAGTGGCGTTCTCGCAAGGTAGGCATGGGACACATAACAGGGATAGAAAGCTGTTCTTATTGAAGCGAAGCGTAGCGACCCCCACAGCGTTTCAATTTTTCAGACAGTGCGAATATTTTAAAAATCTCCCCCGGACAAAGCGAGATCTAAATCGATTGCTAATCTACGGAGCTGGTATCCAAAGTCCGACGTCGAAGACACAATCTGCAATCGAAAGTTATATAATCGTAACTTTAATAATAGAAGTGTAGGTATTTCCCTTTGGCAATCACAGATTTTTCGGTTAGAAACTTTTCGTTAACCACACTCTTTCGCATTTGAATGTAAGAATTAAATTTAAAAGTTATTTGCCGGCGCTGATTACCGTCATATAGTTGCAAACAGCAATAATTTCTTTTTCTATATTTCACGGGGGTCGCTAGAAAACGGCCACATATACGGATAAAAGAACACCTACGTACACGCATACGCAGAAACCCATAGCTATTCAAAGAGCCAAACCGCAATATTGTGATGAAATGATATTACCGTCGATCTTCTCTCTTTTTTGCAAAAAAAGGGGCACTTTGCATAGTTAAGGCACCGAACACGCATATACCTATAATTTAATAATATATAACCAGAATATTAATATATTATTGCAGATTATTAAGTATAAATATTAATATATTGGATAATTTATTTTATTTTGTTTTATCGTTTTACGATTTTATATATATGTTATTCACTGTTTATATATACACAGCGCAACATTATATTGCAATACGCGACACACGCAAGGTTTATTTATTGACAGGGGCGGGTTGAATCGTGTTAAGGGTGCACTTGCAGGCCTACCTCCTTGGCTGAGAAATCACACGTCGATCGACTTCTCTTCTTTCTCTCTTTGCCTTGCTTTTTTTTCGAGCTTTTTGTTCCCTTTGCTACCTTCGCGCAACGCGTTGGTTTCGAACATCTCTATATTAATTACGATTGCCTAACGTTCCGTCGCGCCTATTGCCGCAAAAGTTGATTCTCCAGCTCTGATTAATAACTGGACATCGGACTATGTGATATTTATCAGGCATTTTTTTTATACGAATATTTGTTTTTTGGATATCTTTTAAAATCTACGCAAAATATGACGTCATTTAACGAATTAAAATTCTGTAAATGATACAAAACTTAATTCTGTGATTTAAAAATGAAGATATTCCTATGAGTCGTATGATTAATTCAGGAGTTGATTGCAATTTCTACGTCGGGGGCTCTAAAAGAGTTAATAACGTGAGATGAGTCGTTTCTGCTGCACAGAGAGCGAGAGAGAGAAAGCGACAGAGCGTGAGAGAGAAAATCGAAACGCGGAAGAAGCAGAGTCTGGAAGGGGAATAAGAGAACAACTTTTACGAGCAATGCCGATTTTCTCAACAATTCCGTCCTCCGTGCGAAAACAGGGGTACTCAAATTTGACGCCATATAACGCCAGTCTATTAAAATTAACTTTGTGTGATTATTTAAAATTGATCATTGAAATTAAAGATATTTTAAATATAATTCTTAATGTAATTGTGTTTTAAATATCAAGCGTTTTTCTAATAAAAAAGAGGGAAAATTGTTGTTATCTATGAACACGTTAACGTTTGTGGGCTTTCGCTGAGGGATTTGCGAAGAATATCGATATCCATCCGCCAACGATCCCCGCTATTCATTCCGTAACATTCTTTAGACTCGAAGGAACTCCGATGGGAGCCGCTCGAGCGTCTCCGAAGCGTTGCAGGGCGCTGTTTGAGAACCTCTAAGTCGAAACGTTAGCGTGATATTTTTCCGCATGTGTTTTCACGGTGCTCTCGATACGTCAAACTCGAATAAACGATGAGCGATTGTTACGGACGGCGCGGCGTGGCCAGATTTCGGCCCGCGCACGTGACTCGCTCGTGTTCTTCGCAGTCTCTCCTCGCGATGCATCCGCCCTGCACGGTGCATTGCGGGGTGCACGGTGCATCCTCCGAGAGATGAAACGAGAGAGAAAGAGAGAGACAGCGCGAATCTGAGGCGAGATGCGCACGGCCCGGGATCGATGTTCCATCGTGCGCGCGAAATTATGGCTCGGCCTGCAGTCGGGACGCGGTTGTACTTAATTGGTTGACCGCAACAAAGTTTGACGATGGAGTTTGCTTTTCATCTTTCATCCTAATATTGCGAGAGTCAACTCCGCCGCCGCTGCCGTCGCCGCCGCGACCGCGGTCGCCCCGCCGCCATTAGAATGCATTCGTCGTTAGCCAGCCGACGCGGCGCGGCGTTGGAGAGGAGCTCCACCCTTCGAGAAACTTCCGTTTTTGTCACCCGTCCGCGCGTGAGTAGACGTCGTCGAGCGAGCGGAATTACCCTGGAGCATCGGTGTACTTGGTCACTTTTTTTTTCTAATTTTTTAGATGAACGCCGAACGTCGCGAGAGCTTGCGCGCATGGCGCAATTACGCGGATCGATGGAGAAGTCACGCAACACGTGAGATATTATATTAACCGACGAAATTACTGCGTAATTGTTACATTTTTGCCCTTTTAACGTGATGCAGTTACGCGTTTAATTGCGACTGTATTTCGACGTCTCTTTAAATTATATATCTTGTACCTTTTAAATTATACCGCGTCGCGATTATCTGTAGAGACACTTTTTTTTACGCTTATACTTCTGACTTTTTATCGAAATAATTATGCGGCTGAAGTAATTATGCGTAACGAATCATTCTGCTCTGTCATTAATTGTCGCGAGGTCAGCCGCCGATCTGCGAATATTATATCTATAAAGCGCGCGTTAATTAATTCAATAATGTCAGAATCAACACTCGATTTTCCATCGCGCGATATTTACATAAACAATAGCGATGTATTTATACGGTTGCGCGATTATTATTCAACAGCGTTCGTAGACGCGTGACTTTTCGCTCGTGCTGATACCATTTACGTACGTTGGACGTTCGTCGGCGTGTGCCGGCCATTGTCAATTGTTCATACACAAACTGTCAAATCATTGTACAATGCATGCGACACAGCCGTCGGCCGTCGCACATACGCGAACAATTTACATGTGTACACGCATAAGTTTCACGCGAACGGACGGGTCGTCGCACGACGTCGACGAACGGAAGCGAATATATATTTTCTCGCGAAAAGTTATTCTCCGCTAAAGATTCTAACGCAGTCATTTACGCGGAAGTTAATTAAAATCCGAGAAGATCACAAAGCTTCGGACTCGAAGATTGCTTTCTCATCTTTTGCTGCTCGATAATTCTTTAAACCTTGGATTTCCGTGACGGGAACCTCGACGTCTGAGACTTTTCGCGATTCTTTTTAATATTTTAGATCTAAAAATTTCCCACGGATATCAAAGTTTTCGAATTTCAGATTAAGTCACTGTAAACGTTACATCCCGTGAATTCACGGGACTTTTCGCGAATTTTCATCGAGCTCCTCGAATCGTAGCTGCCATAATTTCGCGTTTCACGCTGGAGTCTCGTGGCCGGAAATCTGACGCGTGCTTTCGCGCCTGTATCGATCGTCTGGCACTCACGAGTGCTCGCCGATTGCGTGCATATAATACATGCGAAACACGATGTTTGGCATGCTACGTATTTCGAACATTCACGGATAAATAGCTGAGTAGATGCGAGGGCCGAGCCAAGTGGTAGGCGAAGCGCGGTTCTATCGGAGAGCATCGTGAAATCATGTGAACCAGTGTCTTTCGAGCTTTTCCAGATCGGACTTTCCTGGAATTTCAGACATATCGTATATTGTTTGTTGCAATAATAATTTTTATTACTGCTATTGGAATCTTTCTTCTTAAAATTTTAGCTGATTATTACTTCCTGGAAAGTTCTCGCCGAAATTATGTTACATTTCAAAAAATGTGGAAAAAAATGGTAATTTTTTTTTAAAATATTCGCGTATGATGCAATACATTCATTTTTAAAATTTTAACAAGTATTTGTCATATTAGAGTTGAATATATTTTAAGTATATTTTTCTGGATGTTTCAAGCTAAATAACCGCATTGATGCCCGTTGCGGCTTACCATATTCCCGTTCCACACTCTATTATAATATATTGCGAATCGCGCGAGAGAGCGGGAGGAAAATCCGATTCGGAAAACACTGGTGCGATCCGCCGAGGACGCGAATGCGCACGCGAAATCGGGAAAACAACCGCGAATGGAGTCGCTGTCGATTCGGAGACGTAATCTGCGCGGATTGTTTCGTCCGCACGAGTCGAAAATCAAACGAACGAACTTGCCGCCATCCGCGTCGCCGCCTCTATGCAGGTGCGAAAAGGGGGAGAATTTTACGTCGGCGTTTTTCTTACCGCCGTCGCACTCTCGCGATTCCTCCCCCTTTCCCCCGTGCATGCTGCATTATCGCGCGGACTAATTTATTCACGGCGCTTTATATCTGGCGTCCGCCACGCCGACGCGCGATTTACTTTATAATTCAACTCTTCCCCCCTTGACCCCGCTTTTTCATCCACTCCGTGCCCCGGATCCTCTTTCGCAACTTCGCATTTTGTCACGCGAAATTTGAATATATGACCGAGACGCGCGGCGCGGGCCTGGCCAAATTTTTAAAAACCGAGCCGGAAAAATTTAGATGAGGATTCGAGGGGATCCGTCGTGCGAGCTTTTCGCGTGAAACATTAATTCAGCCGCGTCGTTCGGAGCACGAAACGTTAACGAATCAAAGTTCTTCCAAATTAGATGCATTTTTTAACAAAGCGCTGAATAAAGCCTTTAAAGAAACGAAAGTCGCGCGAATGTAAAATGTTTTAAATATCGGCGCGTCATTCTTCGCGCGATTCTTCTCGGTTTTTTTCGGGATTGGCAAACGCGCGTGCGACGGCATCGTTTCTGAAAAAAAAAGCCATTAGAAAATTAAAACGCGACACAGCAAAAAGTGGAGCTCGTCGCCAAGTATAGCGATATACGCGTGAAAGTCAACGGGAAGCTACACGGCGCGTCGCTGCAGCCGCGAGCGGGGCAACAATAGAAGCTGCAGAAGTGCTGTCAGAGCGTCGACGTTCCGAATAAAACGAATTCCCCTGATAAAAAGCTAACTCCGAAGCACGCGATCCAATATAAACGACCCGTCAAATCTTTCGTCCAAGTGTTACGAGCCAAATAAATCACGATGCCCGGAGGCAACGTCGTCGCGACGAAAAAATCGAGAGCTTGTTACGAGCGTAGAACAATGTAAACGAAGGAAGAAAAAAAATTTTCGACGTTCCGAGATGGATTGTAATCCCGCGCTGGACGAGCCACGTTAGATTTAAATGTATTTCGATTTAAAGAAAATAACCCAGACGTTTGTACGATTTTCGCGCTCTGAATTGTTTATCGTTTTGCGACGACACGTTGTCCAAAGAGCCGAATATCGCCAAATCAAATTCGAGAGTGCTTGGAGGGGAAAGAGTCTCGATATAATCTCCGTTAATAAATAACTGTCCGCTGGAATACGTGTCGCCGTTGCTATTCGACGCGAGACGAGACGTCCTATTTCGTTTCGTATCGTCGTCGGAAACCCGTAGCTTCCCGCTTGTCGCGGCGCGCAGTATCGACATGTGATTCTCGAAAAGAGGGTTTCCGAGGAAAAAAGCCCCGCCGCGACGATAACGGCGTTATGGAAGCGCGAGGCAATAACCTTTGGCGGAAAGTTTATTTTTCTGGAAGTGGCGTGACGCGAGAAAACGAACAAGACGGATTTTTCTATAAAGGTTCTTCTTTTTCTAAATCCCCGTGACTTTTGTACGCCCCGCTCTCGCAGAATTTCTTTTTCTCTAGCGAACTATACACGCCGAAAACTTCTCGCTTTTCGTTTTTCTGCGGAGCATCGGAGCGGACGAAATCATGAGAGTGGAACTTGTACACAGGGTGCCCCCCGACGAAGCGACGAAGCTATATATATATCACTGGCACAAGAGCGTTTCTCGGCAATATTTCTCGTCTATCTGAAGAGTAATCTTAAGGACTTAAGAATCTAACGCAGAAAATTTATTAGATGGTAAATACTTAAATGTTCGGCCATCTAGTTGTCAAGCTCTATGAATGTAAATGTTTCGTAAATGCAATGTGTGTGAAAGACTCGGAAGAATTTCAATCTCTAGATGTGCGAGACCTCTTGCAATTAATCCATAGAATAAATCGTAGTTTAAGGGACACGATCCGGTGGTTCGAGGAAAGAGAAAATCGTGTGTGCTAGTGATTTATATATATCTCTCTTCAGGGCGCCCGAACATTTTGACGCGTGTAAGAGCTAGCGTACACCCAACGTACACGTCCGCGATTACACACATATGCATCTGCGGGGACAGATAAACTGCACCGACACACCGAAAGATAGGAGCACACGCAGGGTGGGAGGGGGAGAAGGGGAAATCCGGATGAAAAAGAGAGAGAGAGATAGAGAGAAATACTCGGCACACAATTTCATAAAACATTGAATCGGCCTGCGCGCCGCCGTTTTAACTCGGCCGCGGGTCGCCTGGCTGTTATATCGAAAACTTTTATTAATTATAAATGGAAATTATTACGATGTACTACTATTACTACCACTACTGCTACTGCTACTACTACTATTATTACTATGACTACTGCTACTACCACTACTATTACTATTACTACTGCTACCACTATTACTACTATTATTACTACATATAGGTATTTATATATTTACAACTGCGTGGTGTGGAGTGGAACATTGTGATATAATAGATTGGTGCTAACACCTTATTGAAATTGAGATGAATTTAATGAAAAAGAAAAAAAATCGTGCAATATTGCGATAGTAAAAGATTGCGGGGGCAACGGGGCGCTGTCGCGCGACGGACAAGTTGCGTTCTCCGGATACTTTCGGTACGGGCGGGAACACGAGCGGGTAGAAAGGCGAGAGCGAACGAGTGGAATAACGTTTCTCCTGAATTTTCTGAAATCCTCGTTACGCCCGGCAGCTCATCCGATTCCGGGCGGGGTGGTCGAGTTGACGGTCGAATTTCCGTGCCGCCGCGATCCGCGGAATGCGATGACTCGACGGCGCGCGGCGATGCAGGAATCACGAGTGTCGATTGTGCGAACGCGAATCCGCGGCGTAACGTTCGCGTACGATATCGCGGAATTGGGTAAACCGCGATGGAGGGATCTTGGTTGTATGGCACAGACGTTGAGTACTTAAAGAAATTTAACTTGTCCAAATTGACCTTCTTCAGAGAGCCTCCGGGTGAATTCTCGAAAGTCTTAATTGTTATCGTCCGATTGTATCTTTGGATCGTTCCTTCCAACACTTGCACCTCACGATCTTTCGATTCAAAGTTCCGCTTTGATAGCGCGAGTTTGAAATGAAGATTCTAGCAGCCGTGGTGCGCTCTTTCGTGTTCGGCTGTCGCGCGTATCCCCGATCGCTATCTCAGCTTCGGCCGCCGCACCGACGACAAAGCGCGAACGAATCCCCGGAATCGGGCGTGGATCGGGCGATCGAGGAGACGTTCTAAACGACCGAGGAATGAGTGAGCGAGAAAAGCGAAGAAAGAAACTATGGCTGTGCAAGTGAACATTATGAGTGTAGTTAAATAGGCGTTACCTAGGGATTAGGCTTAGCTGATAGGAATAAGGGGCGCGTTTAGGCGTTTTGTTGTTTTTTTCACCGTCGCGCGACAGCCCTCTGCCCCCTTTGTACATTATTAAACTAAATAAAAAAAAAGTACTATTATTAATATCTCTTTATATAATAATATATACAAATTACGGATTAACTATGGATATATATGTATATACACACACACGATATATGTATATATATCTATCTTCATATATATATATATAAATATATATATATATATATACATTTTGTTATTTTTCTCGGGGGATGAATAAACTATAATAATTGTAAATCGTAACAATATAGGGGATCAGTGTTCCCCGCGAGAATACTGAGCGTGTTCTACTCATCATTAAAAAAAAAAAAAAAAAAGAAATTTAAAATAAAATAAAGTAAAATATGAATCGGCGCGACTGTCAGACTGAAAGTTGTGATTTTACACGGCGCGTGTAAATATAGAAAACGAGCCTCTAAAATTAGATTCGACATTTTATGAACGAACGGCGAGAGGAAGAAAATCGTTATCCGTTGCATTTTCCGCGTTGTGTGATAACGTGCGAGCGCGTACGTGAGAGAAAGAGAGCGAGAGAAAGTGTAAGAGAGGAAGCGAAAGAGGTGTAGACAGATCGGGGAGTGAGAAAGAATGCGTGTATGCGTGCGTGCGAGAAAAGAACGAACCAAATCGCGATCAACGTTTCCTTCCTTTTTTTCCCCCCAATATTGTCGTCTCGCTCTTCTTTCGAACACACGTCGAAGAAAAATTTGCATCACCGTCCCGTCGCGCTCAAACACCCCGAAAGCTCAAACGTCCATTAGTTCGACCGGCGAACCTAAAAAAAGAAAAAAGATATTCGATCGAGCTAGGCCGATCGAAGAAATCGTTATTTAATGTGATTGCAAACCTTTCATCAACGTGTGTGTGTCAATCGTTTGTACCTTTTTTTCTTATTACGTTCTTGGTCTCGGACCTGCACCCCTCCCCCTCCTGTCTTTCCCTTTTATCTTCTCTTTTCGTCGATCCGTGGTTTCGACTCCTTGTTTCCGATCTTTCTTTCCTTTCACCGTTGTCACTCGTTTTTTTTTTCTTGAAAGATTCGTAAGCTTTTTTCCGACAGTGCAGTTACTTACGGGGACACTACGGAGTAATGAATGCGATCGCGCGATTAAACATTCGGATAAAAAAAGGGAGCAAGGGCCCGCCGGACTTTAACGCGTTTGCGAATCAAGTTCGGTCGCGTCCGCGCGATCGTCGTCGTCGCCGTTGTTATTATCTTTCTGGACCAGGAAAACGGCGGCGATCACTTCAATCGATGATTTTGCGAAGCGGCGGGTTGCTTGAGAGCTGATATCTTTCTATTACACGTATATAAACGATCGTTTGGCTCGGAACGTACAATAGGCATATAATTTAGCAAAGTAAAGGAGAAAAAGGAAAAAAAAATTCGCAGAGGAACTTCTGACCATGCCGATCGATGGAATGGAATAGTTAAGGGCGTCAACCGGTTTTATCACGAGAAACGATTCTTACTACTACTACTTCTCTTATTGTTATTACAATTATATTCTTATCCTTATGATTATTCTAACATAAAGTCTCTTATGTTTACACAATTGCATTATTATATACATCTTTAATTCTAGTGTAGATAATACGGATGATAATGATGATGATAATGAAGATGATAAACAAAAAAAATGGAGAATTAATCACATGTGCATTTAATGTATTTCATACTAATTTTTTGATTAAACATAATTGTGTGTTAACCGTGCCGTCTACCTTTCTTTTTTCTTCCAGATCATTTTTCTCCCATTTCGACGTTCGCATGGTATTCGCCGACGGTATCTGCGCTCTCTCGATCCCATTTTCTCTTTAAAATTTTCAATTTTTGCATAATCGAGATGTAGCGTCTCTCCCTATTTTTGCATTTCTGCAGAAACCGATGAGGATCGTAAAATATGCACGGGACGGCGCATCGTCGAACACCTTGGGAAAGTCGTAACTTGGACTCGCGATGAACTGGCGGATATTTATGAGTGTCAAGTGTTATTAGATATTAAGCGGTCGCATATTTCAGGGATATTTTCGCGTTTGCACAGGTATAATCTGATCCCCGTGCATCCGCCTCGGTCACGGCAGCTGCCTCAATCGCAGTCTTTAACGGAGCGTCTGTGGGATCTCACATTCAGTACAACGCCGAGGACTATGACAACACTTTATGATCTAAGCCGGCGCTGAATTATTTCGTCGATGAGCTCGTGCGCGATAACGTTAATATTAGCGCGAAATAATGCAGCGGCAGCGGCAACGTTAGCGTACATCGCTGCGACGAATATATATTCTCGTATAAAATATTCTTATCGTTCTGCGATATATCGGACCCTTTTCATCGTATAATGTATAATAACAACTTTCTATTCCAAGATTATATGATATTTTATAGCTGTGATCGCCTAGCGGAGATATGGGAATGTAAAATGTAAGCTACATTTGAGATGAATTCTGAAGGGCCGGATATACACGCTGTAACCATACAGAGCTTAAACTGCAAATCCCAGAGTGTACCGATCGAAATAGCCTTCCGCAGGAACGATCCCGGGGACTCTGGATTTTGAATCCTCGGACCGTGACACCCTCAGATTTCGGGCGTTACGCGACTGATTGGGTCCGAAGACCCGTGGATTCCTAATCCATTTGTAAGCCGGTCGAATCTTCGGAGGGGGGTCGTCTGAGATTCAGGCAATCAAACGTAGATCGAAATGTCGTCGGGGCAAAAGAAATCGGCGCGAACGGAGTGTCGGATCGCTTACACTTCCGAGTCACGTGTGCGCGGTCTTATCAGAATTCCGATTTCACGTCAGCGCCGAGTTCGACGAGAGTTTGTTATATAGCGGCGCGTTTCTCGCGATACATATCGGGAATATGCTCTTCTCGACGTCGGGGCGCCTGCTTTTTTCCCCGTGCGAGAGATCGCAGATTTTTACGGTGCCCGAAGTTACGCTCCCTCGACCCGAACGTACTCGAGGATTCGTGCTCGATACGAATTCTCGAGAACGTGTGTGCTTTTGTGCGCGAACGTGTTCTCGACGAGGAGCCGCTCCTCGGGATTGTGCGGAGGAGTCGCACGGATCCGAATCTGGGACAGAGAAGCGTGACTATTCCAAATCTTCCAAGTTGTATGAGTCCTACAGAGATTGAGTTTAGACGATTTTCTCATTATTGCGAACAGCCGCGGCGTTCGATAATGTTTGACGAAGGGATTGTTCTTCTTTTTTTTTAGAGGGGATATTTTTAATCTTAGGACTAAATGTTGAGATTCGTTTCTAAGAGAGAGCGAGTGAGTGAGTGAGAGAGAGAGAGAGAGAGAGAGAGAGAGAGAGGTTTAGCATGCTTGAGTCCTCTCTGTTTTCAAATTCCTCGAATATTTGGAATTTCCGATTCGCCGGGTGTCTTCGTCTTCGATTATTCCAGCGTCCCTTTGATCTCGCATCAAATGCATAGTTCAATCTCGGCGCAAACCGCAGTCTGCGCCTAATGTCGATGTACACGCCGTACGCGCAATCGGATTCTCTCCAAGATCGTCACGCATCCTTACATGCACACACGCACACGCCAGGGGAGACGGATGAGCGAGAGGAAACGATGATCTGGGGACCCGATCTCGGTGAAGGGCAAAATTTTACGAAAGATAAAAAATAGAGAGAGAGAGAAGGAGACAGATAGAATAGTAAAAAAAAGAAAGAACAGAGTCGGAAATAGAGCGATGACACGCTGCGCGCGAGCGGAGGCCGGGCTAATTCGAGGTGCTTTGCTGACGCTGTGGTTTCTGTTGTTGCAGAGCTGAAAAATTGGCGGATATCAAAGATATTTGAGAGACAGAGTAACAGCGACGAGAGGAGACGGTGCTCGTTGTGCGGTAAGGTCGTGACGAACGTGCGCAATCACTATTACGTGCATTTCCCCGGGAAGTACGCCTGCCCGCTCTGCCCGGCGGTGTACACGCGCAGCGATACCCTGCTCACGCACACGCGTATGAAGCACGCGCACGCGCAATAGTATCACACGCACGCGACGCGATACTTGGAGCGCGTACTTTAAGCTGTGGATCTAGCGTCGCGGATCGCGCGAGAGTCTTCCTCCTCTCTTCGTCCCCCCTCCCTCCTCCACCCCCCCCCCGTTCCTTCGCGCGAGGCGATCTCGAGCTCACCCGAACTTGCCCATCTTCCGTTAGATAAGCAGGATCGCGCAAACTGGTGTTTGCTGAAAAGCGGAGAGGATTCTATGGATATAAGGAACCCCCAGGGTCTGAAGGGGACGAAGATCGAAGAGCTGATAGATGCAACGAGTCTCTCCGAGATCATGAAGGATCTAGATTTTAATGTCGGACAATATCTGGGAAGCTAGCTGGTTCACGCTGGTTCGAAGATGCGTCAGGAACTCCCCGAGGAACGTCGGAGCTCAGAAATCTTGTACCGTTCTCTCCTTTACGAGCGTTCGATAGTCAGTGTTGCATTTAGCACTATTTAGAGGCTTCGCCAGGCGTGTCTCGAGTAATCACGAGGACCATGTAATTCCGTGTAAATATTAGTTTTCGCCTCTTTCCGCCTCGTTGCCTCTCTCTTTTATCCCTTTCTCTCTCTTTCTCTCCTTTTCTTTTTCTCCCTTTCTTCAATAGTCGTGGACACCGGTAGGTGCCTGACAAACTTTATACTCGAACTCTTGCTTCGATTCTGCGCTAACTGTGTTTGCACGATCTTTTGAGCCCCTAAGTCCTCGGACTCGTTATTCGCGCGAACGTGAATTTACTGGAGGGTGCGATGCGCCCCCGGATGGCACGACTTAAGGATGGGGCGAAGAAGAAGTCGAAATGGACGAATAGCGGCACTGAATCTTTTTTTTTTTCATCTTCCCTTCCATGCTCGTAGATTACTCTTCGTATAAATAAAAGGCGAAGGAAAGCGAAGACCGTAGTCACCGTTTATAAACGTTGTTCAATGTTAAATTAGGTTTTATTTTAAGAGACAAAATTTGTTGGAAAAATTTCCGTCAAGTTTAATTAGGAATAGGTGATTTTAATATTTATTAATTACGAAACAAATTTTACTCGCACGATTACAGGTAGATCGGCGACTGATACACAACTATTAGCCCTCTGCATTGATAAATTAATATATCGAGAGCTAATATATAATACAAGGGTAATTATCGCGTTTGGCGTATATACTGATGATATTTTATCGGCCATTAATTGTAATTTTTCCTCGACAGAAAATAGTCTTAACAGAAATACCTGCAATTCCTCAGCTAGACACATGAGCACTTAAAAAGAATTTACTCGATGTATTAAGATATTTAATATTTATGGTTCAGAAGCTACATAGAAATGTGACAACCATTTGAATCCCGACTTGGATCTTCGACAAGAAACATTATTAAATGTACACATTTGTTTTATCGAGCACTTTATACATTTATAGATCAATAGGAGATTTAAGATTCTACAGGTTCGTAGGTTCGTAGGTTTACATGTGTGGACATGTGTCGAATGCACGTAAATCCGTAGATCCGCAGCTTTGAAATCCCGTAGAAACGTATCTCGACAATGCAATACCGAGGACACGTGTTCTCCCGTCAGAATGCCAAAGGCAGCTGCCAAAAGAAATCGCGTTGCGCGCGTTACGTAATGCGTGAGCGAACGGACGTTCAAGTACCAAAGAGTAGTCTAACTTCGCTTTTCCACTACTTGTACCTTTGATCCCCCCCCCCCCCGATCGGGCGATCGCGTAATCTTTCATTCCGAGATCTTTTTCACGAAATAGAGGAATTCGCGTTATCCCTTCATGAGAAGAGCGCGACGGCGCCGTTCGTTCGATCGAAGAGCAAGAGTTCTGATAAAGCATCGATGCAGGGCCCGCATAAGGTCTCTCTCGCTTTTCAACGTTCGTTATACGGATAATCGTTCGCGTGTCGACGGGAATGCGACTCGAGTCAGCTTTGGTGCGTACGTGTGTACGATTTCGGCTGATACTAATAGCCAATTATAGAGGTAAGAAGGATCGACAAGAGATCTTCGAGAAATATAGACGTTTTATGAGACTGTGGTCATTTAAAGATGTAATATATATATATTGTACGTACAAAATAAAAAGGAGCTGGTATCTCGCAATTATAATCCCGAAGGGCTTTGAGTGACACGCACGTCGTCATTAATCCCGTTCTACACAAAGCGACTGTTCTGCAGATTTCATGCGCAGTGCGGATTATCGGATGCTTCGTTTGCAGGTAATCCGTCTCGATAATCGATACGCGGCGTACCTTTGGGGGGTGAACTGGTATTTGACGACACCGCAACGTCTTAATTAAATAACCCGATTATCTCGAGGTGCCGTGTATACCTATTAGGAGCACGCATCATGTTACGTCGGTTAGTTTATCTGCATCCTGATAGGACTGATGCTTTTCTAATCGCATGGATCTACGCGGAGAATAATACTGCTTTACCAACTTTTCAGATCGTGCAGATCGCGAAAGGATTTTTTTTATTATTATTATTTACTACTCTCTTAAAGAAATTATTTGCCTCTAATTTCCAAAAATTGTTTTAATTATTCCTAACATTTCGCGATGCGTTGATTGCGTACCGATCAAAAAGTCGCACGATTTATGATACTTGAAAAAATATCAGTGTCGGAAGAATTTGTACTTACGAAAAGTTATTAAATTATTATATTACGAAAAGTATAATATATTAAATTTTATCTCTCAAGCGTCTATACATTTTGTTGTGACTTTTTGATCACTGCGTGTAAACGTAGTGTGCGTAAAACGATACATAAACTTCTTTCGCCAACACGCCGACGATAAGAACCTAACACAAGCGTGTGAAGTTACTGCGTCTTCCAGCACGGATTATTGGAGGCGATGAGCTCCGTCTCGGATAATCCTGCAATAACATCGGCAAACGTTCGGTTAAGTATTTTTCTCCTCCACGTGTGCTCGCCGCGTTACCGTCGACTCCGCTGAAACGTGAGTTTATCTCGGAGGATCCTGAGAGCATCCCGGGAACCCGAAAAGTTTCCGGGGAAGGGGGGGGCAGAGATCCGATGAGTCGAGCGATTCTCCACGAGCTTTAGCGTATGAATCGCGAATGCGAGAATGCGTATATTCTAGAGAACTCGAGGATCCAGGAATCCTGAAATACTCAGGAGTCTCTGGACGTGGAGAGGCGCGCTATTTTCACTCCACGGCATGTTCTTCGTGTTTCCATGGCGGCATCGAGAGAACGTGAGTATATATATTTCCGTGACGCTTGTGGAATATATCTGTGCTTGTGGAGACTGCAAAAGAGGAGGTGAATGTGGTGATCGTGCGTGTGGACGCGTTCACACATAACCGGACACACTCGATCGTTTCGACTCGCTGCCTGCACTTGTGACGTCTCTCCCGTTATCCGCGCGCTCAAAAAAATTTCTCCAAAAACGGATACGAACGGCGTCTGTCTCTCACTTGAGAGTTACAGACCTGGTTTATAGACGCTTAGAGATTTTTAAAAAATTAATTCACGTGAAAATCAAAATTCGCACTTTAAGAAAATTATCTCTATCTTGCCTATTGCGATCAGCTTTAATTATTTATGTTTTCTCATTGTTCTTTGCACCATTATCTTTGTTCCTCTTTCTCTAATCGTAAGTCTAGTACATGTCATTAATTCGAATTGTCACACAAGAGGACGTCACCGGCCGCGATCAGCAAAATTCATTAGACTCCTCCAGGACACTGACACCCGAACATTGCGCACCAAACAAAACCCACAACCACCCACCGCACCGAAGGGTCCGAGAGTTTCGAGGTCTTGCAGATCGAAAATTTCAGAATCTGATGCCAGAGTCCGAAATCGCAAGGATCCTACGAATCGAGGAGTTCAGGAACCAAGACGAATATCGTCAAGTCTTGAAGATCCCGGACTTCTTAAATTTTTGGATCTTAGAATCTTGGATCTTAGAGATTCAGCGAGCACTGGATCACACCTGGATTCAGGACTGATCGTCGAGAATTCTCGACAGGCTTGACGCGATGGATCCCCAGGCTCGCAGAATCTTCAGGATCTAAGGCGCTTCGCGGCTAAAACACGACTGGCGCTGGTTCGTGCACGAAGGGCATGTAGATGCTGTTGGGTTTTCCAGGTTCGATGCCGAGCGTGCCGGTCGGCCTCTCTTATCACGAGATGTTCGCCGTGTCGCTTAACAGCCCGGCGTTATGGAGATGCCGCGCCTGCGGGAAGCAGGTGACCAATCGTTGGCACCACTTCCACATACACACCGCGCAGCGCTCGCTGTGCCCCTATTGCCCGGCCACCTACAGCAGGATCGACACTCTACGCTCGCACATACGCACCAAGCACAGGGAGATGCTGTTCGCCGGGAAGGGGTCCTTGTAGAGGACGGTGATTGCCCCGCGAAGGAAGCGGCCGCCGCCACTTCCGCCTCCGCGTCTGCTCTACGAGCGCCCGATCGCGCCTTTCTTCGGCTTCGGGTTACCCTGACCCGGGTCCCTCGAGTCGTCGGGATACCGGGGACCGAAATAGTGAGGCGTTCTCGAGAGGAGAGCGCGAGTTCGCGGACAGGGTTAGCGAGTGCTCCACGATTCCGGGATTAAGGGGGACTCCGGAGATTCGTGGATACTGAAATCCGAATGGCCGCGAGGATCTCCTAGAATTACGCGATAAGAGTTTTGGAACGACAGACCATTCGATCGGATTCCAGCATTTAAGAATCTATAGGAGTCTCTCGGAGATCCGAGCGTTCTTCTTCCTGGGAGGAAAGTGCCGGAAAGAGTGCTACCCCGAGTTTTCCGGCGAAAGCCGGACCGGCGATCGGCGCGACGGTGTAATCGATTCGCGGGGCGAATCCGTTCGACCAATGGCCTCATTAGCGATAATTATTTTGCCGGTTAATCCGTTCGCCGCGTCTTCGGACGAGCCGCCCGGCCGCTGTAGGCGGGAAAGCAGAGGGTGGGAAGGTACGGGATGGAGGGGACGGGAGAAGGACGGTTATCGATCATACCGCGCCCTCGAAACTTCCGTCACATCTCGTGAGAGCCGGCGGACGGGCGGGCGGACGGACGGAACAGAGAAATAAATAGGGCAAGGGAATCTATCGACGACGTGCTCACGCGCTGACAGTCGCGGGCGGTATGGCTGGCACGAAGTCAGAATTTTGCGAGGACAATCGATCGATAGGTAACGCTTCGAATAGTTTTCGCGAAGACGGTGAGCTGCGTCTTGTTCGGTTCTCTCTCTCTCACTCTCTCTCGTCGGGGCGGACCGCGAGAAACGAGGAGGGGAATGCGGGTTTTAAATATTGTAACAATATCATGCACGTACGCAAACGTCTCTTTCCGATACATTTCCTATAACTTTACGCGAAGACTTGCTACATATTTGAAGTTCGATGTACATTTATCCGGACATTTGAGAGACGGTTTCTTTCTTTTTATTTCTTTATCGAACGCGTTTATTTTTATATAAGGCACATTTCTTTCATAGATCACGTTGTTATCACGTAGCAAAGTCGAAAAATTGGAAACGTTTCGTAATCGCGTATCGGGACGATCAACTGTATTATTACAATTTACATTGCGTTCGCTAAAATCTTTCGTATAGAATGCCGGTTTCTGATGGTCCGCTTCCGGAGACGTTACGCAACATATTACACGCATTGTCACATCGTCGTTGATCAGTGTACGTGTTCTGTTTCGTTAATTGATTTCGATCGAATCGTCTCTACGTTCGTCGATGATTCGGAAAACGAGGAGAGGTGTAGAAGAGCGGAGAGGAGGGAAAAAAAGAGAAATGCACAAGAGAAATGCGTGGCACGCGAAGGCCCACGCTTTCTAGGTAAGATAAAACGGTCTAATTAAATATGCAATGGAAGGCTGAAACGCGCGCTGTGATTTTTGAACACCGAAAAATGAAATTTTTAAAGGGTACTACGAATTATCGCGATATAGTGATCATTATCATTGTTACAAAGAGGATCTTGTTAATCGTAATATTATTTCGCTACGCGCGATCATTAACGATCATTTCTCATGATTAATTCGCGTTACGAAATGCAAGCGATTTACGTGTGGGTGAACGAGAATGAGAGGAAGAAAGTAAGAGAGAAGATACGTAGATTAACGCTGTCGATCCTCGGTAAATGAAGACGAACTAAATTTTATTTCTATTTATTTCATTAATTTCGTATTAATCTTTAACTTTGTTGATTGCAGAAAATCCCGTGGACAATTTTAGCATCGTTAAAGAAATTTTTGCATAAATATTGTTTTTAGATTATACATATATTTTGCTTTTGTATTTCGACTTACTTAAGTTCTTACCGCGAAAGGTTTGCTAAACGATAATTAATAAATAAGGCGGTTAATTAATCAGAAAATTAAGGACGTGAGTATTCCCAGAGTTCAAGTGTTCGGGAAATTAAGTTGAATTAATTCCTCGATATAAGTGGGCAATTTGACCGCGTCGCGAGGACCGAGGATGGCAGCGCGAGCGAAACGCGCGACGGACGTTCTGCGTGTCCGCAACAGTATTATACGTGCGTACGCGCGGAAGAGTACGTTCCGTATAATTAATTCGGCGGTGGTTAACTGTCACGAGTGTCGACGCGATGTCCCGCGGAAAATTGCGGTGCGTGGCGGAAATGCGGAGCCATCGTCGCCGTCGGCATCGAGCTCTCAGTTTCCGGTACAGCCGTAAGTATGGAGTTGCCTGAGCTCACATAGTTTATCTGTTGCGCGGCTAACACGGCTACGCGCGAGCGCCGAAACTCACGCTGCGCGCTGGCACATTGACAAGAGCGATCTTTGATCAAAACGACACCGGACGTCGCCCCTCGAGCTTCTGTCAGGCGGTTCGATAACCGCCGTTATCGCAGCGGCGCTCCGATAAGGAGAAGAGAATAAAGTCGGAGGTCTTCAAACTTCGCGACATGACTCCCGAAAACGGAAAAGTTTTGCGAACAGATAATTTCTTTTGGATTCTGAAAGCTTCGAACCTCATTGCAATTATTGAGCCAACTTGTCATTAAACTCTCTGTGAAACTTGAATATTTTAAATCTTTTGATCGTTTATAAGTGCTTTGTACGCGTGAGACGGAATACGCGGTGATAAAAGAGACATGCTCGTACATGAAAAATTATAATGCGCTCCGAATCACGCGATCCTTTTGGGGAGTAACGTTGCGCTGTTTGACGGTAACCTCCGTCTTAGATCACTATCCGCGAAACGACGTCTCTCGAGATCACCTCGGATATACCCGAACATTTCTCTTTGGACCAATACTCCTCATGTAATGGACGGTTGTAACCGCTGTCGAGGCTCGCAAAGTACCTAAGCAAACCTCACGATGGGATGAGAGTTTTTGACCGTGTGGTTCCTAAGTTTTACTCATAGCAAGCCAAGTCACAATGGGAGTTATGTGATACAATATATATATTATATATATAAAAATATGTTAGGGGCGATATACCCTAAGGTCAATATAATTTACAGGGACGGACTGGCCCGATATCTCGTGGAAAGTGAAGACGCGATATTTATTCGGATCGCAATGATCCACAAGTGTACGCGAGAGGCTTGAGAAGTTATCGATAGCGGGAATCAAGTATCTTATACAGATATAGCAAGTATTTTACTCGACGTTAATTTTAACTCTTTGATCTTGATTAATCGTGTAGTTAAATGCTCGCCCTGTGTCAGCCAGTCCGTCCGTGTCGATTTACGTGTTGCGTGTAACTAATATTCGCGAGTTGCGAGCTCTGCGAGAGTCGCGCGGCATCTACGTTTTGTCGTTCGGGACGCGATTCTGGCCGCATAAGACGCACAAGTCGCTGCGACAAGTCGCTCCAGTCTCGGATCTTTATTGTAAAATTCCATATGTAAATATTATCGGGAACGGACGGGGGAGTAGCGATCGCGAGGCTATACCGTTCCCCTACCTTTCCCTCTTTCTCTCTTATGTAGGGTAATGCGATCGCGTGTGTACGTTAGAAACTTGCTTCAGTATTTTCGGCGGAGTACATAAGAGCGCGTGTATCGGCGGACCGAGTCCGCTCGATTAAACTTTGGCTAGTCGTACGAGAGAGAACTCGCACGTTACACTTCCTCGAGCGCACCTCTAACGATCGTAGCTTTAGCAACGAAATTTTTTTTTAATCGCACTTTCTTTTTATTATCTTTTTATTTTATTTTTATCCTTCGGATATACATCCCCGAGTCTCGGGGTGGCGCGTAATAGACACTCACGATGTATTGTGATAAAGGCGGACGATGGACCGCGCGGTTTCCCGTTTTCAGGGAGAAACGATTTAGGGATCGGCTCGAGAGCGTTATCGTCGTCGTCGCCACCGCTGCTGTATTAATCTCGTGCGGTTAACTGAAAGTTGAATTGGATTTTGAACGAGTTAAATCGTCGAGAGGGAGATTCGACGCGGAACCTGCAGTGCGCGCGATTTAAAAAGTCCCATGTCTGACCAAATTGCCGGGTCTGAGCTGTTCGAGGCGAGATAGTCCGCTTTCGTCTCAATGGGGGGAGGGGGGGGAGGGGGGACGCGAATGGATGGAAAGGGGTTCGCGCACGCTCGCTGTCGTACCATTGTAAATAGGAGGACCCGCGGCCGTGAGACTGGAGTGGTGTCATCTCGATGATACGTCCAAATGGAAATGTGACGTTTCCTCCGATCAGCGCAGATACGTCATGCACGTCGATCCCATCGGAATCCTCCACACGACCAAAATGGAGCTGGGCGTATACACAGGCATACACTCTCGCATACATATATTTACATAACACATATACATGGGATAGCTGTATATGAATGTGCACCGGGGTGACATACGTCCCAAGAAGTGCGTACCGATGGCGCGCGGATTTTCAGCCGGAAATACTCCCGACGCGAGTCTGAATGCGAGTCTTTGACACGGATATTCCGAGATGTGAAAAGTATTTTTCACCCAGTCTTTTATTCTTGTCCTTTTATGCAATTTTATTTCCGATCGTTTATTTGAGAGCCTTTTTTTTAATATTCTTGAATTAAAGCGATCTCTAAAGACCTTCTATGAGAAATCGTCTGCAACGATCGGTACGCACTTCTTTTTGGGAAACATCCCGTGCACGCGTCCCCGCGTCGGTGGTCCGGTGTAGTGGAAATCGGGACTTCGAGTACGTTTAATTTGCTCAGGCTGCCGCCAAGACTTCCAAGGCGGATCGATCGATCCACTGCGCGAGGTGCCGCGAGGTAAATATTAGCCTCGTCGAGTATGCAGCGACAATTGCAGCCGGATGCATCACTAACGCAGCTTCTCGCTTCCTTCCGATGCCAGCAGCAGCAGCAACAGCAGCAGCAATCGATTGCGACGTCGAATGCGACAGCGGTTGCTTTCCGACTTCCGCTTTTTGCGCGCGCGCGCGTTTCTCAGCTTCGTATGATTCCTTTAGACTTAGACAACGATTTACAGAGACTCGAGCATCCAAGAGAGAAAAGAAAGAGAGATCTCCGATTCCGAGATGTCGCAACTTTGAACAGTGGGTTGCGAAATCCTACGATATGAAGACGTAAGAAATTTCTTACGTAAAGAAGCTTGGAACGGAGATCTTCGATTTCAAATCTTTGGATGCTGAGCGAGACTTTGGCCCGGTTGCATCAACGTTGATTGGGGTCAATTCCTAATTAATCAATCGTCCTCCTTTTGTGTTACAGATTGTATAATAATAATTATAATTATAATTATAATAATAGAAGGGACAGTTACTACTAAACTAGGATTAACTAATCAACGCACA
This sequence comes from Temnothorax longispinosus, assembly GCF_030848805.1. NCBI lineage: Eukaryota > Metazoa > Arthropoda > Insecta > Hymenoptera > Formicidae > Temnothorax > Temnothorax longispinosus. The sequence continues at coordinate 16,875,415 of NC_092367.1, read as the reverse complement.
TTTGTCGGTGCAACTTAGTGTTTATCTGTAGGCCTGTTCGTTTTAGCTGAACTTCTTGCACAGTTCATCTTTTCACCTTTTCTCTCCAACGTGAACAGAAAAAGAGGAAAGATAAACCGCGCAAGAAGCTCAGCTAAAACGAACAGGCCTCTTCTTATCTCCGCTTGGACTCTCGACTCGTTAGGCTGTACAATTTTCGCGCCGATTCGTTACGACGGTCACGTTCGCAGGTCGTCATGACGAATCGTCTCAGTGCACAAAGAGATTTCGCGAGTCCGTTTGCACTCGCGATCGTGGAGCGTAACGATCGAGGGTGGCCTATACCGCCCGTTCTCTCAACGACTACTTGTAATAAAAACGCTACAGTTCCTAGACGGCGAAAGCGATCTCCCGCACCCGACCACCGACGACGACGACCTAACCGAATTATCGCGCCCTCGATACCAAATGTTCCTTAAGTTGCGTCTTTGCGAAAATACTCCTGTAAATAGTCAACGTCTACGATAACTGAAACGCGTGCGGATTGTATGCGAGGATGGTCGCAGTCGAAATGTGATAAGATGTACGAGATAAAAGGAGTGCGCGCGCGCGCGCGCAGCGTGCTCCATCGATCACCGGGATAAAAGTTCCAAAGTGTGCTAAGCTCGAGAGGATTTAGGTTTTATCACTCGACGCACACGATTGTTGACGCGACCGTGGATTTGATAATCAGCGACAGAGAAGGAACGGTATTTGGTAAAAAAGCTAAACCTATCTTACGTTAGAAATGTGATTCCGTGAACTCTTTCGCGAAGCCCCTTTTTTAGTGAGTTCCTCCGATCCAAAGATTTTGGAATTCTTCCATACTTCTTGCAGCTGTAGGTACGCAAAATCGTTAACTGTACGTTATCTCATCTGTCGCGCGTGAAATTCACGAGACGCGACTCGTGCTTAGTAAATTTTTGGAACCCAAGTGGGCTCTAAAGCGCATTCTCGTCGCGAACGGTTAGAACCGAATGCCAGTTATTGCACACACACACACACTCGATGTAACTGTATAAATATCGATATCAATCTGTCAGTCTCGTGTCTCTTTGATGGTACTTAAATCAAATGGTCCTTCCGGGCCTTTCCGTATTCAGCGGCGCAACGTCGATAATGTTTCTTTCTAAGCGAAGTAAGTTAATGGAAAAAAAAGCAGTATACATATATAAATATATAAATCTCTTTTTCTCGTAGCACGTTCCTCCTTTGGCCCGTCGTGCGACTCGAGCACGAATCTTTTGTACATAAAAAAAAAAACGTTGCGAGTCGCGGATGCGAAGCGCGAAAAGGTAACGATTAATTAATTGACACTCTTGTCTCTTGTCGCAAGCCGACCTTGCGTATAAACTCATTGCTCGTTTATATGCGATGTATTTTTGTGAACAGTATTGAAAGTGCTACCGTTGTACAGTTATTACATGGTATAAGTGTACTAATGATGTACCTATAATGTACATAGATATATTTAATTAAAGTGAATATGAATTTGTGTAATCCCCGGATATTTGTCCCCCTCCCCCCTCTCTCTTTATTTATCTGTCTATTTGTCTTTACATCCCTATATTTCCGGTCCGAGCGTCCCTGGATTTTGAAGCTACTTGCCGCACGCTCTCTCGAACGCAATTTGCGCTGATTAATGTCATTTGTCTCGCCCGCGCCTAGTTAACTTGCTGGTAATTCGGTTTCGTGACGCCAAGTAAATTCGCCGCGTTAACTTACCGAAAATTTAGAGACCCAGTTCGCGCGCGCAAGGTAAACGCGGATTAAATTTCTGAAGGAGACGCCTGGCTCGTGAATTCGTCTCGTTATCTCGATACGTTGCCAGCGATAAGGTCGTATTAACGCGCGACTGTTTCTGCATTTAGCGCTTACGTAATTTTACCATGGGACGTAATTATCACGCAAGGCGAATCGTTCGAAGGAACCTGCCGACAGATAACACGCATGCAAAAAAGAAACGCAAACGGAAACGGAACAGGCGACGAATGGTGAGAGATACTTGGAAAAAGTCAACCGCGTTTGCTTCAAAGGAAGCACACGAAAAGAGCTCGTTCGACGCAGTCCTAAAGAGAGAACGGATAAATCAATAAAAATCGATGCGAATTTTATTCTGCAAAATTGTGAAGATCGGAAGCGACGGTCAGGAGCTCGCGACGCTTTCGAACTGATCCTCCCTTCTCCCGCAATTCAGAGATTATGAAATCAATATCGCGGAATACATTTCTATCAGTCGCCCGTTAATCCAACCATTTTTGCAGCGCGGCGGCACAAAGGGACCGCCAATCGGACTTGCACGTCGGGATCGCTTTAAAGCGGGCATTGTTCGGTCGCAGATGGGATTGACGTTTCGGTGCGATCGCTCAAAGGCGTCCGCGAGTAACGCGGTATACCGTATAGTCGCGATTGCGCGAGTCCGCGTTTACACACGCGCTATACTTTTCCGATACGAGAAACGCAAGACCGTCGGCGTTTGACATTTGAAATTCCGCCGAGCGATAGCGGACGGAATTATGCCAGGGCGATTTCGCGCACGCGAGGGCGAGAAAAATACGTGCGCTCTCTTTCCCTTTCCCTGAACGCGCGGCACATTCGCGCGAGGTCTCTCGCTGGAGTCTCCGCGCTGGTTCTTCTTCGTCGCGCCTTCCCTTGACTTTACATTACAGCGCACGTGACTCGGAAGTGAAATGATCGACGGTGCACTCCTTTTACATGTGTCTCACGCGAATTTGCAATTTTTCGAAAGTAAAGCCGCGAACGCGCCTCCGACCTTCTAAATCGCACGTTTAGAGGACTGTTCGGCTGGATTATCTGAAATATTAACGGCACATAAAATCAACGTAATATAAATCAACGTAATGCATGATGTATCAGTTCTCGTCTTCAAAAATTTTTGATTCGCGATGTCGGAGCAATGGGTTTTTTAATATTTCTACTGAGAATTCTTTTCAAATAATTTAAAACACAATTTAAAAAGAAACTTATTAATGAAATGTATTCAAATTTATTTCTACGACGAAGGATGTTATATAATAATGAAACGACATTTAATGATACTTTAATGATATAATAACATTAATAATATAATAAAATATTTAAATGCTATTTGTAATAGCTGTAGAAGATAATACGCGTGATTATCAAAACTTATCAAAAATATATTTTTAATACAAAATTATCATGTTTTATAACTCTTTGATAAAGCAATCAATCAAAACAATGAAGCTTATATAATCCATGCATACAATTAGAAAAAACAGAATTCTCTCAGTGTAATAGCTTTATTTCTAATACACACAGTTAAGAAAATGTATTCTAAACAGCGTGACAAAACTAAATTTAATTAAATGAGTGCGAATGATTAACAGACGGTCTATCAATCCTATGTAATTTTCACAGTAAACAATTCTTTCAGCAGACAAATATTTTTTCGTACGAAGATTTATTCGTATTTTCATCAACGCCGAACAGTTCGTAATTCGTAGACAGAATTAGGCCGTTCTATTTAGCCGAACTTCTTGCACGGTTTATCTTTTCTCTTTTTCTCTCCAACGTGAAAAGAAAAAGAGGAAAGATGAACCGTGCAAGAAGTTCAGCTAAAAAGAACAGGCTTAATGAGACACTCTGATCCCAAAACGCGTTCTTTCAGTTATTTCACAGCTATCTCGAGCAGTCCCAGACTTTCACGAATTGACCAATCACAGTCGATTATTCTCCTCAAATTCGATTGTGCGTGGTCAATTCTTACGACTCACGACTTTACGACTCACATTGTAGACTTAGCATTACAAGTTCATATGTAATGCTACACTTATATATGGCTATACGCAATGTTTGATTTTTTAATTAACAGATACAAAAGTGTCAAAAGTTATCGTAAAATTCTAATTTACATGGAACTTATAGATTACGCAATAAACAATACTTTCTGCATTATAACGCGAGAGACAGAGAGAGAGAGAACATCATGTGGCTGTTCTCATCTATACTGTTCGAAGCTAGCCGAAGTTCCGAGCGCCTGTTGTATCATACAACTATGTGTGTACAACATACATACATATATGCCTTCTGTTTGGGTGTGTGTGCGCGCGTGTGTGTGAGTGTGTGTGTGTATGTGTGTGTGTCCCCACCATCCGATTTTCGGGTGAGCAACTTCTTCATTCTGGCATCAGATTCATCAGAATCTCGTCCACCAGATGACGCCAGTTCGCTGGATGCAATTCACGTATTTTCGGGCTCCAATTTGTTCTCCTGCTCCGCTCCACAGCTGAGAACGATTCTCAATTGCGGCTCGTTCATTCAATAAGTCCAGAATTGTTATCGGGAATTTCCTCTGTGATTGATCGCGATCAATCACGATCCATCAGCTCGCGATGAAAGGGCAAGAACTGAAGGCGATAATATGGAGCAAAGTAGATGGCAAGCTGGAGATCCTGAATCAAGTGCTGTTGCCGGAAAACACTCACTACATCCAGGTCAAAAACGTCAAGGATGGCTGGCAGGTGATCAACAAGATGCAGGTAAGCTTATCATCCAGCTATGAACGTTTTCCTCCAAGTTTGTTAATGATAAAACTGCTCAATATGACGATGAAATTCCATGTCTGCGATAAACTGCTCAATATGACGATAAAATTTCATGTCTGTGAAAAAATATCTCAAATTAGGTCCTTTTCTCGATATTTTATTAATTTTATTACTGTACGTCAACTCTACCTTCTGTACACTTTGTCAGCTTGATAGCAAACAATATTATACGATCGAGAAAGTATAATAGGATGTAGATAGAATCTTCAACAAGATATGTACATAATATATTTATTTACATAGGTATATAGTTTGATGATTGTGTATACAGGTACGAGGCGCACCAGCTATAGCTATCGTGGGCAGCCTCAGCCTGGCTGTGCAGATCCTTCAAGATCCAGACATCTACGAGGACAAGAAAGCTCTTTGTCAAACTATTGAGGATAACCTGCGCTACCTACTAACGGCACGTCCCACTGCGGTCAATATGAAGACGGCAGCCGACGAGCTCATAAGCCTGGCACATGATCTCACTAAGGATGCCTCTTGCACGCTGTCCCAGATGAGAGACAAGTACACTCTTTTGGCTGTTTGCTTTCAGAGTGGGATACGAGCGGCCTGATTTACAGCCTCTTGAAAATTGTAGATTCATAGACCATATAGATGAGATGCTGAAGATAGATGTGGCGAACAACAAAGCGATCGGGAATTTTGGAGCGCGCGACATTCTGCGCAATTTGCCCGAGGGGAGTTTTATCAAGGTTTTAACCCACTGCAATACCGGCAGTCTCGCCACTGCAGGATACGGCACAGCTTTAGGCGTCATCAGATCTCTCGAGGAGATGGGAAGGCTCGGTAAAATAAATATAGCCTGTTTTCGACATTGTTATCTTGGCCGGGCGAGTAAGATACGTTTCTCGATCGTTATCTATTTGTTCTAGGACACGTCTATTGTACCGAGACCAGACCGTACAATCAGGGCGCCCGTTTGACTGCCTACGAACTGGTGCATGACCACATACCGGCAACTCTGATCTGCGACGACATGGTCGCTGCGTTAATGAAAACGAAACAGCTCGCCGCGGTGGTTGTCGGCGCGGACAGGATCGCCATGAACGGCGACACCGCGAACAAAATTGGAACTTATCAGGTAACTTATCAGTCACGAGTATATATGATGTTTTAATTCGTAAATATCACAGATAGCGTCATAAACAATAATGAATGAAGGTAATAATTTGTTCTAAAGATAGCCCCGGTTTATTATCTTCAAGAGAATATTGGAATACCGGTATCTTCAAAGACATCAGTATGTACACACTTACGTAATTATATCTCTATATTGATTACAGATTGCGATTCTCGCCAAGTATCACAATGTCCCTTTCTACGTGGCTGCACCACTGACGTCCGTGGACTTCCAAATGCCCGACGGTGACGGCATAGTCATCGAAGAGCGACCCGCACGAGAGATGACCGAGATAAACAACCAGAGCATCGCGGCACATGGCATAATGTGTTGGAATCCGGCGTTCGACGTGACCCCGGCGAGTTTAATCACCGGAATAATTACGGAAATCGGCGTTTTCAAACCGTCAGAATTGATTAATGCGAAAGAGAAACGTATCTCCAAAGAAAACGTCCTTTCGTAGACATATAATGCGCCCGCGAGCATTTATGTGTATTTATCAATTATGTGTATATTACCAATTGTAAATGTCGAGATGCATGACTGGTTTAGTTTAATATCTTGCGAACAGTGCCATGAAAAATACAATACTTGTATAATATAAGAGCTCAGGAAATTCAATTTTGTATCGATCTGTATAATTTTGTATTAAGTCTTTTATTGAAATTGTAAGGATGTATATGAACGTTATTGTTATATTATGGCAATGGCATTCCATATTGCTGCGCTAAGTTATTTCTAAAGATTTATAATCTATCGAATAAACTTTTTATCCGTTTTCGTGGATATCGTCATACAACAATAAGCGTACGATTTAAGTGACATTATTAAATAATATTGCGACATTCGAAGTTTTACTATTACTTTGTTATAAGCTGTAGGGATAATCAGGTGAACGCCTCGACCCTCGCTTTTAATAACTCTAGATTTTTACATTCGCAAAAACGTTTAAGTTCTTAAAATCCAGCAGCTCGATATTTTTCAAAATTCTTTCGACGTAAATATCAGCTGTTTCAATGTGTCCACGAGCGTGTCGGCCGATATATCGACACGCCTGCACAACGCCCGCGAGCTGCTAGGTTTCCTGCGGGAAAGCACGGGATTCTATTTTCGCCGTCGAAAGACGCGCGCGGGACGCCTCGTCCGCCGCGAGTTTCCGCGGCGCGCGGTGCTTTAGTACCGCCAGCCTCGCCGCTCCGCGCGGAACTTGGACTCCCGGAATAGTTTCGTGGCACTGTGAAGGAGGCGTTTTTCGCCTCGCTAGTCTCGAAATCGGGGACCGATCCTGGTGCCCGAACCAGGCGGGACGGCAGCTCGTGTTCTTCGCGCTTCTCGTAGCGCCCGTTCGCAGCGAGATCGAGATCTCCAGCGGGATTCTCTCGACCGATCGGCCGGAGGCAGGTTTCTCGTTCCCCGATGGAGGTGGACACGGAGAACAACGTCGGGATGGACGGGAGGACGGACGCGCTGATGAGGCCTGACGACGGCGGCGGCGTCGTAAACAGTAACGTCAACGACGACGATGAGGCGCCCACCGTCGAGGAGACCTACGAGATCACCACCACCAGACGCAAAACCATTCGCACCAGTTACAAGATCCAGGAGGTAAGCTGTTTGACGACGTGTATACACGACGATCGCCGTAACTGTCGAGCATCCGCCGACGCCGCAACGTGGGCGTCTCGTGGTCGGATATGATTGTACGCGGGGAGATCTCGGGGAGCGATGAGCTCGGCGCGCTCAGAGAGACGAAAGTGTAAAATTGAACCGGAATAAAAATATATAATTAACGGAGATTGAAAGAGAATTGACGATTTTCCTTGAAACAAGAATTCCCAGCTCCAGTTCGGTACACAGAAAAAAAATGAAGTGTCGAATCAACACAATGAGATTATATTGCGTTAAATGAAGAAAACTTTCTCCAAGTCATTTATATAGTTCAACCAAGATTTGAAGGTAAAACCTGAAATCTTGTAAAAAGATTATAGACTGTTGCGTATACTCTCTCTTATATGAGTTTTGACACTTCTTTTTTTCTGTCTGTAACGCGTTATTTTGAGACAAACGTTGAACCCCCAAGATTTATATTGATAGGTCTCGGAATACGGTAGGCGGAATTTAAACGCGAGAATCTGAATGGAACTGAAAGTCTGCCAGATTTGAACTTGGCTAAGTGAGAAAAATTATTTTTCTCGGTAGACTGGGTAGATTACGTTATAGATTATAAGGTTTCACGTTGACACTCGACGCTCATTTTCAGCGAGCAAAAATCTTCAAGTGGTTTTGCTTTGACTCTGGTTTCCCTTCAATACACGAATAAATCTTGAAACCTTTTACTAAAGATTTCCGTGGAGGGGAACAATTGATGAGTCTATAATAATTTTTTTAGTAGCGTCAAAGAAATGGAGAATTGAATTTGTTCAATATCCAGCGTCGTGTCGCTGAATCGTCGTTGATCGTCCCGGTGCAATCGAAAATAAACTTTGAAGTACGTAAAATATTAATTACTTTCAAGTAGTAATATTTTACAAATACCTACATATATGAATAAAAAATATTATTTCCGAAGATTTTTGCTCGCTGAAAATGAGCGTCGAGCGTCAACGTCAAAAGGCACCTATACAGACAGAATGAGAGAGGAAAGGATTTTAAACGTTCTCTCGTTCCGCGATATCGAGTATTTGCAATTTATTTCGGCGCGCCGTATATTCTGGATAATATTATTCGTATCGTCTAGTTATACCGATAGATTGTCACAGAAGTCGCGAGTTAGTAAACTATTCCGGTCGGTGTTTATTATTTATATATACAGAGAGAGAGAGAGAAAGAAAAAGGGAGAGAGAAGCGTGAGTGCAACGCGGCTGCAGAATTCACGCGGCTGCAACGCAAAATTCGTCGAGCAAGTGCGTAAGCCGTCGATCGCTACGTAATACGATTTGCCCAAACAGTGGTCCAGCTACTGTTTATTTATCGTTCCGTGCCCACCGCGGCGTGACTCACCGACATATAACCCGTTATTTGGCTCAGCCACGGATAAATTACGCGAAAATCGCAAAATCATCTTCGCCGCGGTCAATTTCTGCTCGATCCCGTCGCAACGATTTTCCGCTCGTCGAAGCGACGACGGATCCTCTCCGTCGTCGCGATTGTCGTTCCACGTGAGACAAACGGCCGCGATCCTACGTCATTGTCAGGACGACGATTTTAGAACTGGCAACGAACTCTCTTCGAGCGCAGAAACGACGGGCCGGCAGCGTAAATCCGATGAACGAGCCGCGTCGTCCGCGATCGGAACTTCCGATGAACGTATACGCGTTCGCATTCGTGATTTGCGTTTTCCTGTTGCTGTCGCATGTCGCGCGATCTTCGTTAAATTGATGCTGTAAAAAAAATTCTGTTTTAAGAAACAGAAATTTGAGAACTTCCGATGACTCGCGAAAAGCTCGTGAGAACGTCAAATCTTTCATGTTGTTACAAAGAAGTGTCTCTGAAAATGAAAACCTTTAATTATCTAATTAAGAAATACTTTGCTTACCCTGTTAAATATTAAAGAATGAAATTGAAACCAGTACCTTAAATCAAATAACATTTCGTTATTTTTAACTACCATGTGTACTGAAATTTATTATCTTAACCCAAAATAGTATTGTTTTAATTCCATTATTTTAATTAACTTAGCGATATATTGAGTAGGAGCAGTGGTGATTTATAGGAATGGTCAAAAATGTCCCAAATTGAGTATAATTTGGCACTACGAATTTAACAGTGTAGGAAGAATAAACTTCGCGTGGCGAAAATCGACTAAGAAAGAGGAAGACATTGACACCGACGACGTATATTGATTATAATGACTGTTGAAAAGCAAGGCTCAAAGCGTTAAAATGTGACCGACAACTGTCTGCATACCGAAAGGAATTGCAAAATTCTTGGCTTAAGCTCGAATGTCACTTCAACAGCGTGTTCCGCCGAATTAACGAAAGGACTCGTTAAGCGTGAATTATGTGAGCCCGATGGTGTTAAACGAACTGGGACTTTCCGGGTAAACAAAGAGGGAAGGCATTGCGAACGATAATAGCGAAAAATTAGGCGGCAAAGCGATTTTTATGTGAAATAGATCGCGATGGAAGAGATTCCGCGGATGCCATATTGCACGCGCATTTGCGATCGCGTCGTAAACTCGACGAATCCTATATCCGCTTGTCTAAACGCGATTAGCGGTCGCACAAAGCTGCTACCGCGTATTCCACATTTAAACGAGAAACGGAGCTTCGTTAAAGCGAAGCGACTAAATTGCAAGTCCACTTTGTCGCGGACGGCACGTGACGGCATAAATTTCACCGGCGATCTGCTTTCGTGAAAGCGACGATATGTTTCCCTCCGTCTTGATGAAGACGCTCGCTTTCCGAACACCCTGTTGCAACACGACCGAAGAAATTTAATCCGTGCGCCGCGGCTAATTTTGAATTATTGCGAGTTCTGCCAACCGCAAACTCTCCTTTTGCCTATATTTTTACCATCAAATTTGGAAATAATGGACAATGCATCGCCATACGTTGCATAAACGAAAAATTGCATACGCAGGAAAATACTCTTCGCACACATGCTTCCTTCTTTTTAAAGACAACACTTTATGACGTTGTGATTTTGAACGCAAATAATTGTCATCTGTTTCTTTCTATTAAGTATTTAATTTAAATGTTCAGTTTAATGTTATGTGAAAAACCTTGGACTCTAATGTTTCCGGATTCAGTCACTCGGCCAAGGCGATCGAGCAATAATTTTCCGCGAGTAATCCACGATTCTTCGATGATCATCGTTCACGGAACGGACGATCATCGAAGTCTCGTTTCGACCTCGGTGCTATTTTAAAAGTACGTCAGCGCAACTCCTCGGATCGTTCTATCCTGCAGAAACGGCATCAGAGGCAACGATTTATCGAACAAGTGGCTGGAAATCGTGAATGCGCTACTTTTAAGTCGCGGATGCTGGCGCCGAGTCGCGTCTCTCGCTTTATAAATACAGGAGGAAATCAATGGGTGTTTTCACGTTATGAAATCCCACCGACTTCCGGGCCAACGTTGAATTAGTATACGGGGAACACTTGGGCGAATGAGAGTAAACATAATATAACGACGGACAGGTGAATACGGCGGAATAGTGTCGACGAAACGGAATGTCGCGAACGGAAAACGCGAATGGACGTTTGCGGGGCTAAAACGATTAAGAATTTCGAATTTCACGACCCGAGCTTAATTGAACGTACGCACGTTTATTTGACGCTAACGTTTAACGACAACTACGACAAGGGACGGCGGCGTCTCGCTCGGCGTGACTCGCCCCGACGACGCATTATAGGAACCGGAGAGACGTTTTAACCGGCGCGCTGAAGGCAAGCGTAAAGTGAACGAATAAGCAGACGAGTTAGACGAGTTTCTCCGTGGCAGCTGTCGCGCATAACGTTAGCGAAAACGTCAGCAAATCATTCGGGGTCGTAAAACGGAACGGAAATCAATTTGAGCACCGCGCGCGCGGCGACGAAGTACGGGGACGTTTTGTTGCTGCAATTAACACTCGAGGCTTTGAAGCATTTTTTTGCTGGATTAAATTTACGCGAGCAAGTTTTCAACTGGGCTAAGTACTCTCGAGCGTATTACACGACGACATAAATTTGTTTGATATTTATGTATATTAAGTTAATATGATTCTGTTAATTTAATGTACGAAATTTATCTAAAATTATTATTGGGGGATTTAAAGCGACCGAATATCCTAGTCTTCTATAAATTTTAGTATTATCTATATTAAAAGCTTTTTTAGCTCACTCTCTCATTGAATTTCTTGAAAGAAAAAATCTCCAAGTAGCCAAAAAGCCTATCATTAACTTTAAACTTAAGAACGAGACTTATGTATGGTAAATTCATTAGAATGACATATTTTTGAACGTCGAATGCTTGTTGCTAAATCCATCTGCGTCTTGTTCACGAACGGCTGACGAAAAGCAGAGACAACTCGAAAGTCAGACAGGATTGTAGAAAAAAAACGAAAGACAGAAAAGTCAGGGAGAAAGAGAGAGAAAGAGTGGAAACGAGTTGCGTATAAATTCGACGACGTGTTCTCGTAGTCCACGAATTTGTCTCGTAAATTACTCGTCCTGTTTCTGACATTCGATTAATCATCGCAATTCTAAGTTACCCACCCAACCGAACGATAGCAGTATATACTGGCAGCTGCTGAATTATTTTCGAGTTGCAGCGCTCCGCGCGATGTGAATGAGCTTTCTGTCTAGTGTGTCTCATGGGAAAGCCGCGGAAAAGAATAAAAATATCTGAAGCGCTTCTAAGTATAACCAGACTTCGACGCCATTCTTTTAGTAAAACCATTGCACATCTGACGCGAGATTAACGGGGACTGGCAGTTGGAAGTTAATGGAACTCTCTTTTCGCGAAATGCAGTGCGATAGGTAAGAGATCGAGTGAAAGGATAATCCTTTTTGTCGTACAATGGCAGTAACGCAAATTACACACGCGTTCGATCACGTATCAATAAATATACCGACATCGCGATACCAATGAAATCGCTGGGCCGGAAAGAGGGTCAATCGCATGCGAAATGTCGCGAGAATTGGTTTCGGGTGGCCAAGTATAGGTACGCCGAGAAACAAGTTGCCTATATACAGACTGCATGGAGTTGGCATTTAGCGCGATTTGTATATACCGATCTGCCAAACGCGCGTTTGGCGCGCTGTACCTAATGTTTTCGCCGTTTATCGGCTTGCCGATAATGAAACGCGACTTGGAACCGCGGCATCCCACATTGTGATCTCGGCCTAGCCTGGAGATTACTACGGATACCTGTTGAACACCATTCACGGGTTGAATTCGCATTCACAGTTACACGCCAGCCCCGCTGTTCACCTCCACTATGAATACACGCGCGGCCGACTTGCGGGCCTACCGAGCTCCGACCCGCTATTGTTAAACGTGCCCGCGATCGTGCCAGTGCAAACTAGGCGCTCAGACTGCAGGTGTAAGTGGAAACGGGGGCGTTTCTCGTGCGGAGGATATCGGCGTTTCATCGCGACGAACACGGTTCGCATACGCGGCGTCAAATGCAGCTGCGCCAATCGCTAAAGCCCAAGGGGCTACTTATAGAGAAATTACAATTTTGAGTAATAATGGAAACGATAAAATATATATATATCAACGCGAAACACGTCTGTAGCAATCGATAAAGTTTTGAAGCAAACGCTCTATATCTGATAAATGATACTCGATCTTTTCTAATTCTTCGTGCCACGATATTGTCGATGATTAAGACGAACGTACAGTTCAAGGGTCCAGGGGAAGAATGGCGTTCACGAGAAAGCCGCGGGATTATTTTGATATCATCCGACAGAGATAAGAATGAAGGAGATGGGAAAACGCGCGGGGCGAGTTCGAGCACTCTTGGCACGCGCAGCGGGGACAGCGGCAAAAATTCCTCCTCGCCTTGGGTCATCCGACCTTGCGCCTGCCGAGGCCGTGAGGTGACGGCATTACGGTCCGCAATTAACGGCGCCGATAAAATTCTAGGCATCCGCGCTATCCGGGCTCGGAAGGAAGGGCGGAGACGTGAGCGCGCGGATCCGCGTTCTCTATCGCGCGATCGGGAGACGCGTCGCGGGATTATCACGAACGGGCGCGGGGTTACCAGCATCGAACGAGAGGGTGAGAACTCCTACGTGTATCGGTTTTGGTATCGAAGATGCTAAAAGCGCCGCTTGCCAGCCGAACGTTTCTCCCCCATCGCGACGCCGCCGCCAGGATCTATTTATCGAGTTCGCTCCCGATGCGCGATGCAGCTGACACCTCGTTTTCTCGCGTTTGCAAACCGGCGGTTGAGTGCTTCCGAAAATATTTCACTCGGTCGACGCGCCGACCGCGACGCGGCCGTCGGCGTCGTCGGCTTTTCGACGTTGTACTTAAAATCTCGGCGAGTGTGCGTCGGGCGACGGAGATCCTCGCGAGGTATCAGACAGGCGAATTCGGTTCCGGGTGCAACAGGTCGAAACGAGGCGAACCCTGCAAATCTCCTCGTCGCGGCTTATAAATAACCCGCGACGGTGACGTAGGGCCGCGGCACATTTGGCGATCGACGTCAGAGTTGTACCGCGAGCGAGCAGCGCACATGTGTGCGGCGTTATAAATTGGTTTTACACTTTCGGTCGATTTATTTCTGAAGCGAAATAGCCGAGCGAATTGACGACGATCGCGCGAAATTTTTAGTGCCTTCGGACTTTTTTAAATCACAAATCGTGATTCTTTGTTAAGCTTTTCTAAATTTTCTAAATTGATCGAAGCTGCTTTCTCCGAGATTTATCTCGACTTTTAACTCGGGTATCAGATATCAGAATTGTCGAGTGTTTGTTGAGAGACGCCTTAGGATCGCGGAAAAGGGCGGATTCGTTGAACTCCGTCTGTCGGATAGAGGAGAGTAATTCTGAATGAAATGCGCCTCTTGGCAAAGAACGTTACGATGCAACGCTGCGCTAAATGGATACGTGTACGAACAGAGTTGCTACGTCGCGACATAACGTGACACGTCGTAACGCCAAGAACCAAGTTAACTCGCTATATGCTCTCATGAATACTTCGTGCGAAGCACGATATCTCTTCCTAATTTGTTCCGTCATTCGTATACAGAAATCTAACTTCGTTTACTAATTAGTCAAATGTGTTATTTATGTGAAGACTACAACAGCAATAATAAAATAAAAATCTTGAAATTATTTACTTCCAGAATATTAATATTTCTTGAAGTCTCTTAGACATCCTTAAATCTCTCTTCTTATCTCTCTTTTTATCTTTGACGCTATCGACAGATATAATTTGAAATCCAGATTAACTTCTATGAAATGTCGTTGTACTTACCTCATCGATTATTATATTAGCGTATCGTCATCCGACGCTAATATGTCCCTTTCAATCCCTCGAGCGGACATTTGGCAGTCGCGCCGACAAACCTGTTTTTCAGCGAGATGGACCGAATATTTTCTGGCGGCGAGACAGATCGACGTTGATGGACGCGCGTCTCAACGAACTTTCCGCCGGTCGATCCGCGACCGTCCGCGTCGCCGCGCCGGCCGATCCAGAGTCAAATCGCCGCGGAGTAGTCGCGCGTCTAGCTTCATCCAGAAGCAATTACGTGTCGTGTACTTAACGAATGAGCGCGCTCCGGCGCGTTCCGGGCGTTTCCGTCTCGCTTTCTGGTCGATGCCTACGGCGTTTCAATTAGCGAGGGCACAGGCGCCGCCGGTCAGGTCGGTCGATGGGCCGTCGTGCACGTCGCCGGTCGTCCCGATCTCGAAATAGATCGAGTTTCTCGCCCCGTCTCTCGCCTGTCCACGGATTATCCCGCGATGCTGACCCTTTGCTCGCCCGTTTTCACGCCCGTGCGATTATCCCGCCGTACGGCTTTGTCGTGCCACTCGTTCGACGGCGCGATTTCGCACGAGCTTTGGGCGAGCTTCAACCGTTCGTGAACCTTTGCCCTTAAAGCGTCGAACTCTCGACGTGCCCAGGGACGCGACGTGACGTTCATCGAGCCGATCAAGCCACGCCGATGATTTGCGAAGCGATTGCGAAAGAAACGGGCATTTTGTAGGCTAAATAAAGAGTTGCTGTTAATACTCTAATTTTGCTATGATTAATAATATAATAAACTTCTGACATTTATAGTGTTTTATATATGTATATAACAGTTCAAGAATATAATATAATAAAAATAAATAAAGCCGAGGTTTGAAGTTCGAAAGGCCGCGGAAAGTGTTGCAAGGAAAAACTTTGTCTTAAATCCGCTTAAAGAATAATTTTAGAGCATGCGGTGGCGCTTGAATAAGTCACACGAAAAAAATCGAATTTGAGACCGGTAATGAAAATTCGAGACGACATAATTGAAGCGTATAATTAGCCAATTGGTTTGTTTTTTGTTTTCACGCGGCTGCATCGTTTCGGTGTTTCGTTTGAGAGTGACAAATCACTCACCACTTGGCAGAGCCGCCACAGACAGGAAAATTGAGAGAAAAATCAATATATGTTGTCAAATTAAATAATACTTGTCTGCGGAGGTCAACAAACTCATCGCCGCGTCAATCCCACGCACAAGTCAATCAAGAGTATTTAAAAAGAACTTGCATTACGTTGATTTACACGCGTGTTGAAAAGTACTGCATTGTCTCGTTGAACAATTGTTTATGCGATTTATAATTCAATTCAGATCAACCAAGAACTGCTGAATAAGAAAGAAATATAAATTCTGACAGGATAAGTATAATCTCAGAAAATGGCAAGATTATTATGTGTTTCTACTGCTTTACTGTATTAAAAATAAAAGAATATATTTTCCTACCTGCTTTCAAATTTTCCAAGTAGTGTCCCAATAATACCTTGGCGTATAATTTCACTCATAAGTAAAAGATAGGAAGATAGTTTATGAAATGACGCGATGTTTAGATCAGATCGGCTTGTACAAGGTATATTTTTCGAAGGCGTGCACTTTCGCATCTCATATGCATCTAAGGAAGCTGCCAACGGCGTCTCTGTGAGGTAGATGAATGGTATCCCTTTAGCGGGAAAGACAGTCAGACAAAGTACAATTAAAGACACCGATTGGGGAAGGTCCGTGTTCTCCGTCGATACGATTTTCCTCGCTATAATGGAGGAGAAACACCTCGGACTCATCGTGTTGTCGCTGACGTAAGGTCGCTCAACGACGGAAGGGAGGAAACGGCGAAGCGCGGACTTAAAAATAACGCGCCACTCGAGGCAGCGTCGATGGAAAGTTTCCTCTCTCGATTTCGGGATACAGAACAGTATCCGGATTAACGATGAGTTTCGCTTGATTGGTTCAAGACGGGTACGCTCCATACAGGACATGTTAAAAAATACGAAATCTTGTTAAAAACAGCTCTTTTTCGACTCCAACACATCCCGTTGGACAATTTCAATATGCGATGCTTTCAATAGACATCTTTAACTATTTTGAGATTTTTTATGTATTTAGATATACTTCATTTATATATTTTTTTTCGTTATTTATGTATCCGAAAGAATTTGGAATTGACGTTAAATAGGTGATGATCAGAGTTTCGATACGAGGCAAGCTTGCGCAAATCGCAAATTGATTTGATGTCGTGAACAAAGGATAACACAATTAGCAGTGCAAATTGTCTTGCACGAGGGAGGAAGTATTATTCCGCGCTGATAATAACATTTTATCGTCTCTTTGGCGCAACCGCGTCAGCAGTACCAAAACGATACGCTCGAGCTCGTTTGTTATTTGCCCGACGTCCATCCCGGAGTGATTAATTATATTCTGTAATTAGTGTCGCATTCTCTCTGGATTGTTCTCCCGTTCTCCCGGTTGCCCGAATAGATAGACTCGGTCAACGAGAATTATGTCGGGTGCCGCGAGCTTCGAAAGCGCATTGCCCTCTTCGACGTGTGCGGTCCCTTCTCTCCCCTTCGCAATTCCGCGCGTACGAGCTTTTGCGAATATACGTTTAATGTTATCGCAACCGTATATATTCTTTGCGAAAAGAAAACTCTCCTCTAAAATTAGATTCACCACGCGGAAGCATGGTTCAGAAACGCACGCTTATTTTTAGCGTTAACAGATGAGCCGATCAATCGCACGTGTCACAACGAAAATATCCCATGGGGTAATTTTCCGCTTTAATTTCGCACTTTCGGTCTGCGACTCTTCATATGCAATCGCAGCCCGTCGCTTCATGTAACTTAACGCGTGAAGTTTCGGTAATTTCCGTCCGTTTTCATCTTCTTGCGGAAATGTAAATGTCTATTTACGCGGCAATTGTGTTTTTCTATCGCAGGTTGATCGTCAATCACGATTTTCGCAAATAGAACGTTTCGAGACCTTTACATAATATGTCTAGCAAGATATACAAAAATAAATTTAATCAAAAATCATTTTTACTATCTGAAAATAATTTAGATAAAGTCTAATCTCTCGATAGAAGTTATATCGAAGGATCTAAGATTTAAGAACATGTTATCACGTTAATTAGAACGTTGTTTTACAAAACGTGAAAGCTTGCTCTCGCGTAGGATAAATTTATATAATGTGTTCGTTTTATATTCGCATCGCATATAGCAGTAGTGCGGGGAATAATTTAATTCTTCCGTCGCAAAAAACCGGAGACCCTGTCAGAGACGGAATTGCTTGTTTTCGCTGGCGATTGTTGCCCGACGGTACGCATATTGAAACTGGAAAATTCGCACGGACGATCATCGGACAATCGACGTGCGAAATTAGCTCTTTAATCGCGCAGGTGATATCCCCGCGGCACCATCAGAGAAAAACATTTAATCTCCGTCGCATAAATTATTTTCCGAAATAGAAACCGATCAATTTAACTTTCATGTTGTGCGTGTCTGGCGACGGTGTCTAAATGCGAAAGAAATTTGCATAATATATGTACCGGTGTCCAAATGACTCTCTCGATTTAATTATGTATTTTTCCTACAATATATAGAATACATGAGAAAACCAAAGGAATATGAAGATATACACATATATTAACATACATTCTATTGGGAATTCAAAATGTATTAGATCTATGTACAAACCTGAAGTTTCTATTATATATTTATATATATTTATATATTTATATTTATATATTTATATATTTATATATTTATATATTTATATATTTTTATATTTATATATTTTTCTCACATCTCTTGATTCTTTGGATATTCCTGCATCATTTAAAAATATTATTGCGCTATCTGTTGCGATTCGTCTTAGAAATTATTTTTTGTTAATTTGAAAATAAGCTTGTTCTTATTAGCAGTAAAATTATTAAGTAATCAGCTGTTTTCTCATCTTCGAGTTCCGGAAAGCTTTCCCAGGTTGAGAGCTTTCTGGCAGCCCGACAACCGAGGGTAAAATCGGACACAGTGGCTTCTTTGTACTAGCGATAACCGCTTGGCAAGCTTTTGCACCATCTGACGGCTCTTCCGGAAGAGTTTTCGCACGGGCAGCTTTCAAGCTTCGTGCGAAAGCTTCCTATTGGTATCGCCATCTACCTATAACACAGAGAACATATATTTGCTGTTATAAATAATCTATTCTAGCTGAAACAAACAACTTGCACGTTATCACTTCTACTGATCGTATAAGGCGTCAATTGAAACTTTTATCGGAGATTATAACTTCGTTTTTTATTATATGACTATATGATAGCTGCGGATGATAACAGATTATATTTCTTTGTAATCAATTGCGTAATTCTTAAGAAGAAATTCCTAAAGATTCTTGTATGTCATTCTAAAGTTTTTTCGGTTGTTCGCAAACGTATAAATCTTAACACGTAAAGTTGCATTAATTTCTGACGTAGTTAGAGCGTGCAATTATACTTAGACTTTCTATCACAATTATTTGTAAGTTATCAATTATATTTCTACAAATTCAGATTAAATAGCACACATCTTGCAACCTTTTCTAATTTTTAATTTTTTAATTAATTGTGTAAATTAAATATAGATGTGTAAATATAAATGTAAAACTTATTATCTGGAATTACATGTTGCAACTTCGTGTGTTGAGACATTCATGATGCTAAGCGTGTACAAGTATATACTGTGGTTAGTTTCATAGCTAATGACAGTTCCCGATATCTTATGTATATATTCAATACCACTAGGAGCTGCGTCGTCATCGTTATTTCGTTTCCAACGCGCGGAAGTCTATGTCAACTTTAGAGTAGCGAAAAGCAAATGGTTACTAAGTATGTAACACAAACACGGTTCGTGTATAAAACATCGCTATATCTTAAAATTAGTTTGCGATGTATAGTCGCTTTGCGCAACACGAAGTCCTTTCTGAACTTATCGTAGAATTAATCCATCTAAAAATCATGCAAGAAGTTATCTGCGAATTTTTAATTTTAATTAATCCCATGAGAAGTAGCGTCAAAAATTATTTCAAAATTTTCATTCATTCTTCTAAAGATATAATCGCGCTTAGCTTTAAGAATTACTGATATTTGCTAAGAATTCGAAGATTCAATAATTGGACTGATTCAAAATTATTATAATTTTTTCAATGCCGAATAAGTGTCACACTGAGAAAAAAATGGTTAATCCCAAAAAATGTTTAGTCCGATACGTTCAACTAAACATTTTAGTTAATTAACTAAACATTAGTTGTTTCAACAATTTTATTAGTTTCTTTAATCAAGAATTAATTAATTCAACTAAAGTTTAGTTAAGTAACTAAAATGTTTAGTTGAACGTATCGGACTAAATATTTTTTGAAATTAACAAATTTCTTTTCTCAGTGCATTAATAACGACGCGAAGGGTGTTAACTTTTGAGAGCCGAGGGATCGCGGGGAAAGAATCACCCCAAGAAACCGCGAGTGCGAAAGAATCGCCTTGGCGGCATCTTGCGCTATGCGCTTTTTTACCGCGCGTTTGTCGTCGCGGCGGGTGGCGGCCTAATTATACGTGTTTCTCCGTATTTCTGGAAGCGGCCCGCGCGGATGGGGCGCGGTGCGGTCCACTCGCGCGGTACCGCGAAGACGCGTTTCCCGGCTTCAGTCGCGCGTGGTCCATCTCGAATCGCGCATATCACGCAGTTGTCCCACAAGTGTTGTACAAGGCGACTCGCGGTCCGACCCCCCGGAGTACCGCGGTATCGTCGAAGATCGCTCTCGCCCTCGCAGTCTCGCAGCATCCACTCGCTCATGAGGCGGTCGCGCGGATATCGAAAGAGCGAGATGGCTCGGATCGATCTTCGGCTCGACTAAATACCCTCACTGCAAGTTCTTCTCCTTTTTGTTTAAGATAATTTGGTTTCTCTCTATCGATGAAACGTCTATCATAATTTTATCAAAAGCTTTGGAGCATTATTTTCTAATATTGCTGATTAGTATGTAAAAAATCAATGATTAGCTAGCGAAGGGATTAAAATGATTAAATGGTTCAAATAAATTTGAAGAATTTAAGACTGTACTGCGTATCATTTTTCGTGTGACAACCGAGAATTAGGAGGCTATGATCATGTACGAACTTGCAGAATCTGTACTGACGCGACGGAGGGTGAATCGAAAGGATTTTTCGAAAAGTGTCTACCGTGTGAGGAATTTAGATAGAAGTGACGTTTAAATTGTACGAAAGGAGATACCAGAGACGAGAAACATGGCGACCACGGAGATCTTCCAGGACTGGGATTCTCCCCATGAGAATCTCACCACACGGAGAACCACCACTACCAGAAAATCCATAACAACCACTACCAGAAGAGAGGTAGGACTCGATAGGGTTGACCTGCAGACTTCGCGTGTTTAGTGAATTTAGTATCCTGCTTCTCGACGTTCTCCGACACTCTTTTTGACCTTTTTTTTAATATTCAGATTCTTCATTCTCTAAACTGCCAGACTTTTAATCTATTTCTCAATTTATCTGTGAATGTATTCGGAAATTTTACATTCATGAATTCGTGTTCTTCAAATCCTTAATTTGCTCGGATTCTAAATTTTCGAATCTTTGATGGATGTTCAGATCCTAAATTCTTGGACATCGTCATTATTTATGTCGCAATTGAACACACAAAAAGCGATTCACTTCTGGAATTAAATTTAGCGATCCTGCCAGAATCCGTCGCGCGTTTCTGCTCCTTCATACATCACGCTAATCGCGCATCTTCATGCCTGTCAAGCGGATCATAAACACATAAGGGGATAGATATAGAATGGGCATTCGCAATGCGGATAACTCCGCGGATGATTCGCGTCAGAAGATTAGACCGGGAATGGGTGGAAAAGCCAAGAAAGTGTCCTTTTTCTTGGCGCGCGTGGGCCGAGTGTACAAAGTAGCCACATGCGATTACTCACCGGGAGTGGTTTACGATTTTCCGGCTGTTTGTCTGTGAATCAGGTCCGTGAAGCAATGGCGGCCTCGCGTCCTGGCAGCCGTTCTGTAAACGTTCGGAAAACTCTCTGGTTTGAGACACAGCCGCGTGTTTTCAAAGAAAGTCACGAATTTTCTGCCTGCAAAATAAAAAAATCAATCATAACGTGTTAATTGACGCAGCGACTCTAAGTTAGAGCCTTAAGTTAGCTAGCTTCTTAAATTAAATATGATTAAGATACTTGGATATTTTAATTATTTGGACCGAGAAAGATATTTGAGATTTATGTTTCCCAATAATTTCTCGAACGTGTCCAAATAATTTTTATTGCGTTAATCCATTATATGAATGAGATGTGAGAAAAATATATAGAGTGCGAGATAAATAAGCAACTGAATTTCCGACCTTGTTAGCGTCACTTTTGCATTGACAACGACACACGACACATGTTACAGCGTGCTTGCCGACAGTCGCGCGTGGTATGTTGGCATTGAAATCTCGGAACCGATAGATGCATCCGGTCGCGACACCGTAAAAATACGCCCGATATATAAATAGGGTCTAAGATGCGACGATAAATAAAAGTGGCACGCGCAAGAGTGCGAGAGGGCTGCGTCGTGTTTTAAAAACGGGCCTTTTTTTCATTATCTATAAAAATAATACGGTGTCTTTTTGTGTCGCGGCTGCAGCGCGGCTGGCCGCGCGCCAGACGCCGGAATAAAGATCGCAATAAAAAAAGATTATTGCGCAATTCGCGATGATTTGACATTCGTATAGTCCCGCGCGTCTGTTCCCGAAATTTATGTCGCCGATCGAACCGCGTTTCTCGCGATACGTCTCAAGTTGAAGAGAGCGCGCGGCCGTGTGTTCATTCGGGAACGGAATCGATAAGTAATTGAAAGTGTCGCGTTCAGCTGCCGTTTTCCCCGACCCGTCCCAACTTTGCTGAAATATTACGCGCGAAATACGTAGCTCGAGTCGCGAATAAAGTGCGTTATATTCGCGTCGAAGGCAATTCAGCGCTTTGGATTCGCGAAACTTTCAGCTCCCACGATCCCGCGCGTGGGTTCTATAAATTTCCCCGACTTATTAATATTCACGCGAATTCTTCGAACCGTCGATCTCTCCTTGCGGCGCAACAATGTGCTCGCGTTTTGGCGTATATCGACACCTGGCTCGGTTTCTTTGGCGATGACGATCAAACGGGCCTGACGGGCGCGCGGCGCGGCCTCACGCGAAGCTGCACGTTTAATCGCGCTTTTCCGCGCATTTTCCATGCGATATTTCGGAAACGCGGCGCGTTCTCGAAATACCGAACAGCTCCGAGATTCGTTCTTGAGATTCTCGCCGGGCGCGTGAGATTTCGCGCGTTTTCGACGCGTCGCACTTATCTCGCCGGCGCGGCGGCCTTACGTCCGTTCGGATATCGTCGCTCGTATTTTCGAGATGGGCAAACTTGTTGGCCGTGAGCGCGAGATGCGGAACGAAGGCTTTTTCGCGGAGGTTTTCGCGATTACGCGCCGCGCCGGCGACAACTTTTGATCGCGCCCGTTCAAATCGTTGCCAAGATGCGACGATCCGACGGGCTTATAAATTATTCGCGGAAAGATTAACGAGCGGAGAGCGTGAAGTATTATGACGCACGATACAAATTGCGATGTCGCGCTCCGCGTTGGCGCGGCCCGGATACACAATGGCCTCAAGCTTACAATGTGCAATTAGGAGCACGCCTGAATACAATGCTAATGATAATTGACGGAACGGCGGGTAATTTGTGTGACGGCTGTCTCTTTCGCAACACAATGCCGCGATGAAAGTGATTGGAAAAGCGCGTGAGAGCGCGGCAAGGTAAAATAGGCAGCGCCTAGATCCTAGATTATAATGGAATGTGCGTGTATGTACGTGCGCTCGTTAGCGCAATGACGGTTCTCGCGATTTTATGTTGTGCCCTAAGAACAACTTAACTGGACCCTTCCGGTTCAACTCACGCGGAGTGAATTACGAGAACGAGCGTGACTCTTGAGGTCGCGGTATAGGCGGACTCTTAGGTAGTTTACACACTGGGTAGAGAACGTGCAACACACAGGCCTCCGAATTATTTACGGCGGATGTATTAATCCCGTGCACACACAAACCCCGTCGCGCCCTCCCGTCCTCCCGTCGTCTCTCGTCCAGCCCGATTCCGCAACGCGCCTCGCCGCCCGGCACTCCCGGCACTGCCAGGACGATATCGCGAGAGGCGTTGGACCTCGCTGCTAAATCGGAAATCGTAAAACCGAGATTGTCGAGAGCCGGCGCTCGTAATAGAACACAACGCGCAATTGGCAGTTTCGACGTGTCGTTTACCTCGCTCTTTCGCGAACGGATTTTCGCGGGAGGAAGAGCGACGATCGGATATAAAGCCGTCACTTCGTTCCTCTTGCACGACAAGCCGATTGTAAACTCTTCTTGTATATCGCGGTCCAAAATTAGGCCCAACTTGTTCCGCGGTATTCCCGATTTTCTTTCTCTTAGACCATTCTAATTATAAGCTCTTTGTACACCGCTGAAAATAGAATCGGAAAGCTCCGCGGTAAATGAGGGGGTTTCCAGGGTTTTTGACCTCGCTCGCGGTCATTATTCTGTCTCTCTCTCGCGGGACAGAAAGAAAAATAAAGTACACGTGTAGATCCGCCACCCTCTCGTTGCCGATAAACGGCCTTGAACTTCGGTGGAAACTTCGGCGATGGGACGAATCTTTTCTTCGCTTCGCTTCGGCTTTTCTGGGAGATCCGCGATTCGCGAATTTGCCAATGAAAATATCAATGTTGTCGGCAATGAAAAATAAAGAGAACCAGATGCTCGTAATATTTGATCGGGAAAAGCTCTTATACGCACGCGTTCGCGAGCGAGCGCGATTTATTCAAAGTGCAGGTTCTCGCGAAATAATTCCTCCATGTTTTCTGTCGCATTTCGCTTTGATCTCCTCCGACAGCTTGAAACATATAAAGTTCTTGTCTTTTTCTTTAGAAAACCGTTGGTAATATTGCGGTTTCATATGAGTTCTCTGAACCAAAGAACTGCATATATCTCTTATTCTTCTAGTCGTAAAATTTAATTTACTCGAATCAAGACCACGATGTAATATGAAACTCTGAGAAAAATGGATAGATTGTATAGATTAACTCAACTAAAAATGTAAACCCCTGGTTTCTTATAATACGTTCTACGAACGCGCAAATTGCCGGGATTACGCGGATGCCTCGTGCTAGATGATGACTCTTAAGGAGAGAGAAAGTTTCCACCTTGAATACCCATACGCGGCGCGCGTTATGGCGCAAGTTAATTTTTGCTTAGTAAGTACGTGTATCGCGGCGTTTCATCTGGCGATCGGGATCTCTCCGAGTGCTCTGGAAAGTGCGTTACAAAAATATCGCGACGAACAATTGGATTTAATCGTGCGAACGGGCGCAGCTTGCGCTTAATTGGTCAAAGGAGAAGCACACGGTTGGTCTTAGCAGAAAGAAAGCGATGCCCCGAGATGAACCATTGTTTTCATTTCGACTGTCGGACAGTTTAGATTCGCCAGCGGAGCTCGACGCGATCATCCGCTTTTCTCTCCCGCAACGAGCAAGGGTCACTACATCGATGTTTCTTCCACAACCGTGTTGCGCGATAATTATTATCGCATCTTGCGTAAATCGTCTTAGCCTTGACGAGAAGCGCTCACCATTTATGAATCGCCTTTTAATTAAATCGGGGGGACATCGTGGCGCGTTGTCGATTGTCAGGAGTAGGATTATGGTCGCCGCTGTAAAAGTCGCGGGTCTCTTTAGGCCGCGAGACCACCTTCGAATACGTAAATCGCTCGATTATGCATAACGCGAGGGCGGCTTTCATTACCGGCGTGCACGTGCACGTGCCGATCGCGCGTATACCAAGAGTGTACACGGCTGACCTTTTCGTGTCAGTCATCGCGGAGTTTCCCACGCGTGGTGCGGATGGGCCGTCGTGGTCAACCGATCGTGACTAAGGGGGCCTTTTAAATGCACGATGGTACGGTCGAAAGATTAGTCGAAGGGACAAAGACGTTGTCTGCGCTAACAATGGTGTCTTTGTGACGCCATTGTGGATAGCAGCTACGCGAATGGCATCGAGTAAAAGTGTCTAATTGTTCTCGAGTCTGACGTATCACTTATATAGACACGTGGAACCAGCGCCAACGTTTGCAGCCGCATTTTCCTCAATTCTCTCGTATCTGTGGTCTCTCTGAAAGGAGCCTTTGAGTAGCGGCAGAAGCTGAAATAATTTTCCGGAATACGAAAGAAACGCTTTACGACTCCAATAATGCCAACAAGTTTGCACCGCGCGATCACACACCTCCGCCGTACCTGTCAGTTTAACGCCAGGGCCATAAATCGCGAGTGTTCCCAAACAGCGCGGTGATCTATAAACCGTCCCGAAATACGCACGTGAAACGTTTTCCTCTTCTGATCCCGTGATCGATTTGCGCGTGCACGCGGAGGCCGGCCGGCCGGCCGGCTTTACGAGTTGCGCTAAACTTAGGCCGCATTGACACGCGCGATTATTTACGCACCGTATACCGGAGATCGCGGGGGAAACAACGTGCACCGGGGTATATGCCGTGTCGCGGTCGGCCCGTGTCAGCGACCCCGACGACGGTGTTTCTCATCACCGGGGTGTTTCCGATCGATCACGCGGCGGGATTGATAACTCTCCCCATTTGTCGGCAATCTTCCCGCCGACTCCTATATTTATTCATAGAGATCCGTATTTATTCATCTCGAATGCATATTGATCAACGATCGTGCAACGTTTATGAACGTAGCTCAATCTACGAAACAACGATTGGCGACGGGCAGTGAGGAGTACCGAAGGAAGCTTATCAAAAGATCGTCGCTGATGGCGTGTCTGTTCGAAATATGAAACAAACGTATCCGCGAGCACGGAAGTGTGGTCATCGCCGATCAAGGTCGACCACGCTCTCGAAATACACCGATGAATCGCGGATGATCCGAAATGGAAGACTCCCGGTTCTTCGCAGTTCGTATTTTTGTAAAAGCCGCGGCCAGAAACAACGAGTTTCCGCGAAGCCGAATCAAAGATCGAGGACCCGAGGAAAACTCATTCTGATTGTATCTACGGCTTTACGTCGCGTTCCTCTCTCGCTATTTCGAGATTTACTCTCGGGAGACGAATGCTCGTCGGCCTCCGCGGAAGATGCATGAGATCTTCGCGATCTTGCAATTATTTTGTAGAACAAAGGATATTTATTCTTGCACTTTTAACATTAATAATTTAATTCTTAAAAGTACTATACAATTTTATTATGTAGATATTGTTCCCTAAAAAAATAATCTATTAATTGTTCTCCGGTAATGTTTTGTAGCTGCTGTTCTCCGAAACTCTCTTTTCTCAGACATATCACAGTGACAGACCGTTCAGCAGCTATAAAAAAAAATCACCGAGAATAAAAAACACAGATTAGGGTGTCCCGTAGCTATAAAAAATTCTTATGAGGCGATTCACGATCAAAGTTTAATATAATTATGGTGTATTGTGGTATTCGAACGTCCGCTGATTTTCAAACAGATGCGTGAAAGAGTTCAAAAGATATCGTATAAAGATGTCTGACAGATTAGGACGGCCATTAGACGTTTTTACGATTACGACGATTTTCATATGTTTGCGTAGTCTGGGAATTCGGATAGCACCACAGGTCTGCGATCATGTTGCGCGTTGCGGACATGTTAAATTATACGCACATAAATTATTCACATATTCGTAACCGCCTACGACACGAAATTCGCATAGCGGCACATTCGGACAATAGCACCTGCCATTATACCGAACGTATAATGGGAGTTTTATGAAAAATTCTATAGAAGAGACGCGCGGCGGATCTCGCCTGCATCTCTCTATCTAACGGTTGATATGCAGGCGCGATGAGGTCATCCGGCGAGTCCGTCAGATGATATCACGCCGATCTCGACGGCGCAACGGGTTGTTTACTCGTACAAGGGACCGCCACGGAGATGAAAATGCCGTTCGGCCAAGGTAATAAATTTATCAAACGTCAGATGATATCTCATTGTACTTGCAACATATAGGATAAAGTATGTGGCCGCGTTACCACGTCTATGCGAAGAAATACGGTGGATAAAGTCAACGCTTCGCTCATTATTTGGTCTTCTATCTGAATGAAAAGAGTTCTACCTTATAATTTGTAAACACAAATTACATATCCTTACATATAATTCCGCAGAAGAGTATATATTACAGAATAAGTACATTCTTCACGTCGTAATTTAGTATTTGCCGAGTGCTCGAGCTCGGAGACGTGTTTGAGTTTTATTTAAACGGAGTCTCAAGAACTTGGGATTCATTCTCGATAATGTAGTAGAATTTTTTTTCCCAAGAGGGGGAAGTGCAAACAAGATATGACTTCCGCTGACATCATCGTCACCTGTAATCTGTCATTGAGCTGCGTGTTTAATTGGAAAAAAGCTTTGGAAAAACTGGATCCCCCATCTAGGGAAGCGGACCCCGCGGCCCGAAGTGAAAGTCGTTTTGAACGCAGCCACCACCGGACTCGTATAGTGACTTCGCTATACTCGCGCGCACAATACCACTCTACTCGCTCCGGTACTCTCATCGCGGCTCCAGCATAAAACTCGGTTGTTTAGTAGCACTCCGGCTCCGGGCGACTGTCGTCTGCCACTGACGCGCGCCGCTCTTTACCCGCTCGGCTCGGCCCAGCTCGGCCTCATCTCAGCGGACATTATCGCGAATCCAAAGGTCTCACAGTCGCGTCGGTTCCTTCGCGAATTCAAAGTCTCACAGCCGGTTCCTTCGCGCCAGAATCTGTGCCGCGTGATTATCTCACATCAGATCACTCGTCCCTGCGGCACCTCCGTTGCGTAAGTACGACTCCATTTGTGGTAATTACCGAGATTCGCGCCCGACGAGTCGCCATGACGAGCTGTTACGGCGACACGAGCAGCTCGCGGCGACAATTAGGCGACGATTATACGCGACGAATGCTCCACTTTGTTCAAGGACCCTGACATCATCGCGTTCAAGAATCGAGAGATTAAACGATTTAACAAAAATTGTATTCTCTCGATTCGCTCTTATGCTTAGACAAGCTAAGATATACTTCCGGGCTCGCGAAATATTTTCGCCAACTCCAGCATCGCGCAGCTCTATCGAGCGGCAACCGTGCCTCGATTTCGGTAATAATGCCGCCGCGATCCGGCCGAGCAAATAGCGATCGTTCGAGTGATGCGTGTATTGTGCATGCGGTACTCGGAGAAAATGAACGAGCGCCACTAATTAACGATTCGTCAATATTTGATCAGCTTGCTGCGCATATCGGCGATACGCCGTGGCTCTTCATTATTCTATAGTAAATCGAAACCGTATATAATACCGCTCGTATTGTTCCGCTAAATATCTGCGTTCGCTAACCGTACACATGCCTCCAGCAGACCGCAGTTCT
Organism: Temnothorax longispinosus; assembly: GCF_030848805.1. Classification (NCBI taxonomy): domain Eukaryota; kingdom Metazoa; phylum Arthropoda; class Insecta; order Hymenoptera; family Formicidae; genus Temnothorax; species Temnothorax longispinosus. The sequence continues at coordinate 16,846,264 of NC_092367.1, read as the reverse complement.
TTTCGCCAAAGTTGATTTATGCGTCCGATCGCGTTGCTCGAAATATCTAATTACTTATGAAGCAAATTTGTCCGCTCGCGGGGATCTCTCTTAATTTATGAGGCGTGAAAAAGACTTTCCAACCTTCTCTTAAAATTTCAAGAGCAAAGATAAAAATAAAGAAAATTACGATGTTTGATCGATTTCAAAATTTGTTTCATTCGAGGATCTGATTCGACGTTCGAATATCAAAAGGTTCGAAGTTTTCGTTTAAGGATCGCGCGTAGCGCGATAAGAGGAGCGAATGGCACACAGAGTTTAGATGTCGCGTATGATAATTACATGTCAGTAAACGATACAACTTTGCAGATTGAAAGTGATTGGAATTAATTCTCGCGATCACTGACCTACGATATTACCACGGACGAGCGTTTCCGTCGTCGCACATGCTCGTCGATGGACTCGCTCAATTTATAGCGACGCCTCGGTAATACACCAGGGTATCGACGTGTTGCAGACCGTATTAAAAATTGCTACGCTTCGTCGCCCGCCGTTGATAATTATTACACAGAAGGTTTTTCACCGGGAAGTCGATCGATGAATATTCACGCGGCACATCAGACGTCACGGTGGATGGAGTCTGCAAATGGATACATTTGATTTAGAGGGAACTGACTGAATTTTATTGAAATTTTAACTAAACGCGTTAAAGACGAATAATCGAACCATTTCTCAAATGTGATTACCGTTTTATAGATTGTCGCGACGAAGAATATAAGTTCTGAAATAAATGGAGAGAGGCTTGTTGGCGAATCGTTGAAAGGACATATCGGTCTTGAACTTTATCTGAACTTTATGTTTCGATTCAACTTGCAGACAAACGCTTACCTGATATTCGCACGCATTTAATTACAGTTTAATCCATTCGACAGCCCGTTTAATTCCCATTCGATTTCGAGTAAATCCTAATTCAATTCCAAATCTTATTCCAATTTAATCCCAATTTTTTGGTTACGCACATCTAATCCAATCAAACTCTCGTTCAGTTTGACTTTAATAGTCATCCTTAATCTATATAAGCGCGCGTGATATCGATCTAATTACTAACTGGAGTTTCACATCCGCCGCGGTTTGTCGTCGAGCAATTGAAAAGGTGACACGATAACCCAGATCGCGAGGCCGATATCGATACACTTTCATAATCGCGGAATCTTCGCGGTTACCAGGACCGAAGCGATTTTACTAATTCCCGTTCGAGTGCCTGGCGCAATGCCAGCGGAAATCTGTTTGTACACACACACAAAGAAAGAAAGAAAGAGAGAGAGGGGAAGAAAATGAGAGAGGAAAATCCCGATCGAGCGACGGATCGAGAGACCGAATCAATACGGATTCCATGTGCAGGAGAAAATGATCCTACGTCAGAGAATGGGAAACGTAAATCGACCACGATGGCACGAGGAATCGCGGAATTGTGTAACGCGCGTGCTTGGCACGCGCGCGTCTCCTTCTTACCCTCGCGAGAACAAAATGATTCCGAGGATCGCAGACTGCGAACCGCGCCAGATAAATATTGTCTCGCGAATATGATTTATACGTCGCGATCTAACTTACGCGAGCTGCTGACTTACGAGATCTCCGCGGCGGTTATTACCGTCATTACATATCGAGCAGCACGCTGTAATTATACACGAGGCTCGAGATCTGGCGCGCGCGGCTGAGAAACGTATACGGAGCGATGGTAGGTGATGATGATGATTATATCGACGTTGATTATACCGATCCGCAACGGCCGTCGAACGTACATGCGACTTCGAGAAAACGGCTCCAGGTCATTGAACAATATGTCTCCCGACATTGTTCGCCAGCTGTTAGACGCGCATAAATACTACTGGCGGCGTAACGCCGTGGAAACCGTTGCGGCGGTACGTTACGCCGCATAAAACGATGTTTAACGACCGTTACGCCGCAAACGAACCTCAAAGATCGCTTGATTCATGCACGCTCCGTGTACATTAGACGAAGTCGAGCGGAGGAAACTTGCGGCTATAGCTATCTTATAAGATACGGCGGGGGCGATAACGCGAATTTTCCTGTCGACGGCTCGGAATCGTATTGACCACGGGAATGTTCACTTGTAAAATATTACACTTAACGTCGTTGTCCTAACGCTGCAAACTTAATTACCTTTTTGAAGTTTTATATCTTTAAAATCTTAAAATGTTATTCATCACAAGTAAAGGAAGAGCGGGTTAATTAAGAGCCGAGCGCGGTAAACAGTGCGCAAATTATTACGTCTAATTAAGTGTTATTTATTTTGTACGTTTTGATTCAAATTTCGGACCATCCCAGGCAATTAACAATCGGTTCAATCGTGCATGCGTCTGTCCGTGATCTTCAGCAACACTCAATGTGGACAAGCGTAATAAGTCTCCCTCCGGTTCCAGTCGTAAAGGGAGAATTTATTCGGTTCTAGCTGCACGATTGAATCGATTTGCTGAGGACGGTCCGAAATTTGGACTGAAACGTACAAAATAAATAGCACTTAATTAGACGTAATAATTTGCGCACTGTTTACCGCGCTCGGCTCTTAATTAGCCCGCGCCTCCTTTATTTGTGGATATTTAATTACAGAGTTATTTTTCAATTCTTATAAAAATAATTCTTAAAAATATTATATCCCACGTTTTTTGAATAATCAGGTGAAAAGCGTTTCTCCTCAAACGAGTCGATTGCATACGCGTTAAGCAAAGCGAGAAACTGAATATAACCAGCGCAGACAGGTAGCATCGAAAGTTATCGTCACGTTTGACGATGCAGATCTCGCGGCTCTTCCTGCACCTGTCGGCCGATCAATCGCCGTTAGAAATTAACTCGGGATAACGTCGCCGGTCAATCCGCTCGCGAATGACTCGCTTTCCCATCCCGCTTTTTCTCCCGAAGGGGAGAAAAAAGCCGATTGCGTTTTTCATCGCGCCGCGCATCGCGTCACGGCAGCATTTTCGACCTACTTCCTCGTAACGGGCATCTGGTTCCACTGGAAAGTCTTTAAATTAGACAAACAAATCAGAGAAACGTGATAGAAATCAAATAAGATCATTACAGTCAGCTGAAAGATAATTTTTTTTCAACATCGGCCGTTCTTCGGTTCAATGCGTCTCGTTGATACCTCGTGCGCGTAATAGGCGGCAAAATATCACCTTAACATTGAAAATGACTCTAGAAATTTGGATAAAAATATCTCGGACAGATGTGATCTTTCACTGGGTGACTTTCGTATCCCCGATTTTTTTTTCCACGATCGTCGTCTGGTCGAGCGAGAAGAAAATAAGGAAACACGTTCGGCGAAAAAGAGATGATGTATTTTTAGTAGCTCATTTAAATTGCACAACACCTCTCCGGAGACCTGTCAGGCTCGCTGTTGTTTATAATTCGCTAGTTTCCGCGCTCGTGAGCACAATCTCGCGGTGCGCGGATTTAAAAATAGGTTTTGCCGTCCAGGATTTACATTTAGTTAAATGTATAAAAATCAACGGACGTAAGATCTTAAATCCTAGCCCAACTGAAATGAGAAATGTTCATCGTCTCGCTAACGAGTCCAAGTTCTCCGAAAACGCGATCGAGCGCCAATCTCTCGAGAGTCTGGAATGAATGGACCCGTGGATTTGCCAAGGGTCCAAGGACCTCGGCGGCGAACTAGGTGCCGAGAGACTTAAAGCGAAGCCGAGACAGAGCCCAAGACGAGAGGATCTGTTCGCGAAATCGCAAGGAGGGACGGGGGGGAGAGCGAGAGAAGGAGCGCGCGCGAAGGCGCTCGATGCCAGCGGGCTACGCCCGCCGGCGAGGAGTGCAAAGTGCTAAGTTCCTCGTGGCTCGCAAGGCAAGCAAGGGTGTGGAGCCCGTTATTAATGCGGGCCTAGGTCACGGGCGGCAGAATGTCTCCTCTGGCTGCGGTATAGCTGCGGGCTGGTTAGTTCGTAAGAAGGCCAGTGGCCGCGCTCTCTCGCGCTTCACTATAAATAATCGCGTGCGCGGGTATGTCCAAGTATAGCCTGTTGGGAGTGTGCCAGCCTCAGCGAGGAGGCCTCAGCTATTTTTGCGGGCTGTGTCGCGCTGCTTACCAGCGCGCGCGCTACAACGCGCGACGGACAATCCGATCGGGACTGCCGATCCGGAGATGGTCGCCCGCTCTGACGGACCATCCTTGATAGATATCGCGGCTTCCCTTTGACCTTCGACCTGTTCCTTCTCCTCTTCCTCCACCTCCTCCACGGTCCGATATTCCCTCTTCTCTCGCCCGAGATCTCTCTCTCGCGGTGATGACCTTGAGCGGCTCCGCGCGCTGTCAGGTCGCGATTACGCCAATGAATGCCGGGTGCCCCCGCGGATTACGTGATCCAAGGGAACAACAGGAGGATCGTATAGAAGGGGAATTGCCGGTTTTGGCGAAATTAGATTCACGTGCCGGTTTCACGGTCAGCCGAGAAACGAGGACTCCTCGCGGGACTCGATTAATATGCGGATGACTCGTGCCGCATGGTTTTGCGCGTTACCGGATGCACACACACCGGGTGTGCGCGGGTATTTTTATACCGGCTCTCGAATGCATGTTGCATTGCGAGAGAATTGAGCGATGGACGGATGCGTCTTGAATAGCAGACGATACGCGCCGATAAGACTGTGTAGACATTGACAATAGCCTGATAGTTGATCGACATTAACTGAGAGATGCGCGTTCGATAACGAGTTATCAATCGATACCAGCGTTTCACTCGAGAAAGAAAAGAAATGAAACTTGCAAGTAAACAGAAAACTCAAGAACTCGAGCTATTCTCTCTCTCAATATAGCAACATTGATATTATCATAATTTTATACATTATGTATCCAGAGAATGTTGTGATGTTTTAAAATCGTCCAAAAATCATTTTAACCCTCAAAAGACTTCGAGCTTTTTGGCACCTTAAAAGTACTCCGTCGGGTCCTTTTTGCCTTTCGACTTATAAATAATATTAAATATCATTCAAAAAATTCCGCAAAATTTATGGATATTCTTTGAACTTTCCTCTTTTAAGCTGTATTGTTGGTTTCTAAAAATTTTTTTTCTTTAATAGATTTTTTTTTAGTTATTAGCATAAAGAAATTGAAAAAAAAAAAGTGATTTTTTTTTAAATTCATAATAAATATAAAAAAATGAGTTTCGGTGGACGAAAACGACCCGACGGAGTCCTTTGAGGGTTAAAATGCCTTATATGGAATTATCAGAAGACATCTTAAAAATATATCTTGCGTTATCTCACGTCTTATTCTTAAAATATATTATAAAATGATTTATAACATTTTTGGGATATTATTTTAAGGCGTCTTTAGACGTGTGTAATTTCGGTTGTTAATATAATTTTCTAAGAATTGAGTTTGGAATTTTCAACGCGAGAATCTAAATTAAACATTGACGAAGCGTTAAGAGAATGTATAATTAACAAGAAGGTTGCGCTGAAAGTTGTTTTGAAATGCTAATTTTCCTACAACCATCTAAAATCTCAAGAACCCTGAAAATCGCGATATCGAGAATTGATAGGATTTTATGTTCGGGATCTCAAATTTTAATTTCCAAATTCCTAATCTCACGAATAATAATTAGCAGAGAAATAATCAATACAAATAATGTCTACATCCGACTCTGGTTTAAATGCTAAACACTCAATATACCCTTTCTGAAACGCATCTACGCCGAATGCAACACGCGACGCGCTGTCACGTCGTCGCTTCAAATCTCCCGCTTTCGCTCCGAGTGCTCCGACCTATACTCCACTCGTCATAACTCCTTCCAGCGTCGCGTGCAACGGTGCAGTTGTCCGAGCGACGTACAGTCAAAATCGCGTATCGCGTCCGTCCCCGCCGTAGCCGCGTCAAGCAGGCACCCCGCGATCCCTTGTTTACATCCGTTTAAACGGAAACGAGACTTGGCACGGGTCCCGCTCGAGGATCCCGGAATCTGGACAAGTTTTACCGGGCGCAGGATCGGACCGTCGGCGCAATCGCGTTATCGGCGTTAAAGGGCGCTGCCACGCTCCGCCACGGGCTGGTCAGCGTAGACGTTCGCGTCCACGTATATATCCGTCACAAGTGCGACCTTCGTGTGCGTGAGGATCGTGCGAGGAACGTCTGAGAAAGTGAGAAGCGGGCTCTCAATTTTTCCATCCGCATTACGGAAGGCGGCACGGGGTACGTGGATCCGCGGTGAGACCGCGCGGCGACGCGTCATCGAAGTAAGTCCCAAAAACGGAGTTCCGTCGGCCGGGCGGCGACGGCGGCCGGACCGGTCGGTCGACGCAAGGCGGGATCGGATCGACCCCGCCGCCGTCGCCGCTGATTTGGCACGCGACTTGTCAATGAAAATCGATCCCGAATTATCTGGGTCAGGGGGCATCAGCCGCGACCGGACGCTCGCCGAATTTAAACGCGGCGGACGTCGCCGCGATCGGATCAGTCGATCGCGGTCGTACGGCCGGCGTCACGCGCCTCCGCCCGATAACGCCTTTGTGATAAAGGAAGTCGGTCGGGAAAGACCTCCTCGCGAAGACGGGCGCGGTCCCCTCCGTGTTGACGGCCTTTTGTACCCGCGCGCCCTCCTCCCCCCCCGTTCCGACGGGCAATGCGCCCTTTGAATAATTGATCTGGGCCGGCCGACGGGCGCCGCGATTAATTAACTCGAGACGTCGATAGGTAACGCGCGAGAAACGTCACCGGAAACGTCGTCTTCGCGACTCACGCGCGATTGTGTTGTCTAGACTAATCTAGAGTGTAGCGATTATCGTAACCAATTGATTCTAGTTAAAATGATATATCTGCGAGAGTAGTGCGTTATACCGGGCGTAGCCTAGAGCGTTGCAAAATGTCGAGGAAACACTCGGTTGTTGATCAAACACCATGGGACGATTTACAGACCTCTTCGACGACCAAGACGACCACCATGACGACGGCGGCCAAGCTGTACGGCAAGGATCTGAGCGAGTATGACGACATTGACGTGGATCAACTGCTGGCGGAGCTTACGCCGGAGGAGCTTAACATATTGGCCAAGGAGGTGGATCCTGATGTAAGTGTATTTCCTAAAAATAAATAGGTCTGTCAGTTTTATCGAGATGCTGAATCTACGTTGTGTTTACACAGGACAGCTTTATGCCGCCTTCGCAACGTTGCAGCTATGAGTGCGACAAGAGTCCCACAGGGCCGCTGAATCGCAAGAAACTCATTGAGCACATCAACAAGCAAGCTCTAGAGACACCTGATATTCCAGAATTGAAACCATACGTACCTGGTGTAGTTAGGGGCAAGAAAGTGAGTACTGTAATAGTCTACAAATTAAAAGGGCCATGATACATAGAAAGAACCTAAGCAGTAAGTAAATAAACCAAGATAGCAAAAAGCTATCTTAAGTTTTTGAGAATATTTGATTGTGCTTGGTCAATTTAATAAACTGCTTAAATTTTTCTATGTGCCATGGCTCATGGGCATAATACCAGTCTGATAGAGTCTGAAATCTGAGGTTATAGTTGGAAAAGAAATATACAAAAGCAGAAGTCATTGTGTCTGTGTGTTTGATTGAATAAAACTAGTAAAATAAATTTTGCGATCCAGATTTATATGCGATCCATTAATATCATTCATTTCAGTGGGTACCTCCGCCGCAAGACAACACGAAAGAGAAGGAGGCAGATGAACAGATCGCGATAGATCTCGGGGATGAGTATGAACAGGCGCTTTCGGCGGCCACCCAAGAAGAAATCATTGATCTTGCTGGTAAGAAGATTGATCGCCCTTCTGAAAGCCCGTTATATCGGAGAGATAAATAATTGAGACTATCTCTTCCTTCCAGCTATTCTTGGATTCCATTCTATGATGAATCAAGATCAGTATCACGCGTCTCTACTGAATTCTGGACAGCCAGTCGGACTCGGCTGGGACGGGGTGACAAAGGCTAGTCAACCAAAAGTTTATCCGATGGAACCGCCTAATGACACAGACGTTGACGCTACCATTAAACAAGTGCGGGACGATGACTCGTCTCTAACCGATTTAAATTGGAACAATATTAAAGTAAGTCGATTGTACTTTTGCGAAGGGAACGACGCGTTTTATGCTAAACTGACATTGTCTCGTTACAGAATATTTCGGACGAGAAGTTCATCCAGTTGTTTGAAGGTTTGGAAATGAATACACATCTCGAGTCGCTAAGTTTAACTAACGTTGGACTCAACGACAAGACCGCACAACGGCTGGCCGATGCCGTGGAGAAGAATTCGACACTCAAAGTACTCAAGTATGTACAAAAATGACATATTATTGTGTACAAAATTCACACGCTGATAATTTTTCATTATTTTAATTTAAAAATGTCTTTATTCTTCAGCGTGGAGACAAATTTCATAAGCCCGCCTGTGATAGTAAGGCTCATCAGGTCCCTTCTTAAGACAAAGTCTATCGAAGAATTCCGATGTTCGAATCAGGTAAGTTGTTATATAAAATCATGTGCACGAACATTTTATGCGAGAGTAGCGACAACGAAATCCTATCGAGATATTCGCGTTATTTTTCAGAGGTCACAAGTATTGGGTAACAAGATTGAGATGGAAATCACACAATTGGTAGAACAAAACCCGACGTTGCTACGACTCGGGTTGCATCTCGAGTTCAATGATGCTAGACATCGCGTAGCTGCACATCTGCAACGCAACATCGATAGGAGTAAGTACATAAAGGGCATCGCAACGCCGATATGATTAATAATACTTATTATAGCTCAGGTAGCCCATAAAACGCGAAAGATGAATGAAAAATCATCTTTCTAGAAATGAAAAGGTGTTTTAAATTATTATTTGATAGGACATAATTAGCATTAATTCACATATTTGCGTAGCCCATTACAAATAGTCACTATATATAAATTCTAATGATGTGAATCATGGAAGAAACATTTTGACAAGGATATTATTACGGAAATAGGCGCGTATGTGTCTTAGAAGGTTAAAATAATTGATGTTCTACACTTGGGCGTCAAGTGCGACGCTCCATTCACGGGTCAGCGCTCAATAATCTCGAGCAGGTGTCGTAAATTACGTTGGCAGTGCAATGAGGCGTTTCACAAACACGTTACGTAGATATCATTGTCTCTACTACGATGATAATTGTGCTATTAATTTTCCGTTTAGATGGGAGCAATTGTATGGGGGACTATGGAGACCACGTGACGAAATGCTTCTAACCTTTCCGAATCTGCTTCGTAGTCTCACGTAGCGCTTTACTATAGCACATTTCATCATTCATCCATTCGTCCCGCTATATTCATTTATTATTTTTCTAGTTAGTGACATATAGAGGTAATTATGAGACCCCCGACTCGTTCCTGTGCGACTAAATATGAAATTTTCTATTTTCTGGCGCAGTGTTTTTCAAATCTTTTTGAAAACTGCTTAAAATCAACTTTAAAATACGCAAAAGATTTATGAAATGATATATCAGAATGACTATGTCTTAAACATTTTATTTTTACTTGAAAAACGCTGTTTCTCCTCAAATAACATAACTACCTCTCGCGTCATGTTTTGAATCCTGTCTTTACACACCATCTGGTTTCTTTTACTACTCTCCTATATATCTATTTTATATCTCGTCTGCTCTTATTAAAGATACAGATAAAAAAAGATGTTTATAAGCAGTGCAACTATCAGACGGCGATCTGCCTGTTTTCAATTTTCAGCGAGACACAAAGAAGCGACGATTAGGGTAGTTTAATTTGGTACGGATCTATTGACCAATTTTCATCTTTAACTAAACGGTTTGTAAACTCGATCGGACTCGCGCTTGATCGACGTTAAACGACACAGTCTTTTTATGATCTTGATCTTATTTAACAAGATGCTTTTGCTTAAGTTGCGCTGATAAATTTACTACGCTCTCGCTTGTCGCCAAATACGGCATTGTAAAGTACAATTAACAAACGGTATCCGCATTTTCTTGTCGCATTAAATTCAGTTCAGTTTCCGAAATATTGCAATCTAATCATCGTAAATTCTACGTTCAAATCTGCCATGTCCTCCCTTTCTCTCCCTTTATAGCATGCATCATTACAGAGATCTATTTCGCAGAGTCCGATATATATATGCTCTTTTTTTATTATAAAACTCCGAAATCCTTTATAACTATAGAAATTATAAGAGCTATATGAAATCCTTATTCTATTCTTCATTGTTCTGTTGAGTTTTTATCGAAAATTCGGTCTCACAATTCGATTTAGATTATCATTGATTTTAATCGATTCATTTATCTGGCTAGTCTGTCGTGTGGCACCCATGGAACGAGCTAAGCTTGTAGCGATCGCTGGTGGTCCTGCAACCTTCACCGTTCTACCCGCAGATGACTTAAAAAATAGAACATAGCGCTGTTGCAGCGCAGTGAGTAGTTTTCTTGTCAAAAGTAAGAACTCGTCTTTCCCCACGACTTGATAACTTGTTTCTAATATTTTCGATTGACCCTTTGCACTCGTATTCTTTACCATAACGTTAATGTTTTAATATAATCTTAACGTTAAGAGATCTTACGGAATGCTATCTCCCGAAGAACCTCGATTCTCCGACAGACATAACATCATTTCATGTACAATAGATTTACTTTTTTAATGAGTGCAAAGGAATGCATTAACTTGACGAGATCGAGTACTCTTAATTATCATGACGACCCCGAATGTGTCCTGTCGATTGAGCTTGTTAGAAGGGGAGAATTTGTAATTTTGCTCTAAGATTCCTCTCGCGAAAGAAATGTCACGCGTAACAATAATTACCTCTCGAATCTGTCTAATCGCTGAGCGAACACGACTTGTTCCCTATATTTCTGAAACAAGATCACACGATTGAACGGCTAAGCACACATACCTAATTAACATCCCGCACGTTTTTATTTTACATTGTCGGCATCATTTCTCCTTGCTCTCCGTCTTTCGCATCCCGTTCGATTTTTTGTTTTTAAGTTCGACTTTCTTCTAACATCTCAATATACTATCACAGTACATACGCGTATGGATGACGTGGTCTAGTTTTTATGATTCAAACCCGTATCTTGGCGTATCTTGGCGAGATTGCATTTTGCAGGCAGAACCGATGGTCCCCCCTATTCTGTAATATACGCCCCAGTCCCCTCGTTTATTTATTCGATGCATATGTAGGTGTTCGTCGTCGCGCTCACGTCCCCTTAGTAAACGGTGTCGATTTCGCGATATCGTGTTACAGCGGTCTACCTCGACTTGCAAGACTGATGAAAACGCGTATGTCCGAGCCTCGATATTTTGAACGGCGCACATTTTCCGTCTTTAAAGAGTTCCCATACATCGAGCCTGTATCTCTGATTTGTTATAGTTAGCCGTTTAAAAATTAATTACGGGTAATTGACACTCGTGATTGATGATCGGAATCTTATCTTGCCGGTCGAGTGCCGCGAGATCTCTCTCATCGGCGACTCTGCGAATCCAAGCTGGCGATATATATGTTTTAATTTTAACTCACGACACATATTCTTTCCCAACAGTACGGAAAGATCTAACGCTGCGGCTACAGTTCCGATTCTTTAACATGAACCACAGGAAACCTGCCTTGATTCAATGAAAGGTAGCTACCCGCGCTGTGTGGTAGACCGTCAGCCGAATGAGCCGCATCCTTTCCCCTCGCGGGGAAGGCTTAACCAACGCCAACGCTATCTCTTACAGCTTCACTAACACGGCTTCACTTGTTGGACAAATCGCGCCGCGAGAAAAGCATATATAGGGTTGCTCAAACGCGGTCGCGAACGGAACACTCGTCCGGGTCGCGTTCGTGGGACAAAGCGAACAGAGCGCGGCGGTTTCGTATTTCCATTCGTTTCAATTCCAATTCCGTTCCCGAGGTGAACACTCGGAGATGGATTCGGCCTTATTTTGAGAAGTCACGCGATCACCGATATAAACGCAAATAGCAATGTCTCATTTCGTTTCTTTCCAAAATGAAATCAATAACGGATATCGTTGCCGAATCGAATGTTAACTTTCGCTCGCCGAATTGCGACATAAGTTGCGTGACTTCCTCGAGCATCGTACACAGTTCGATTTACGCCCAGCATCATTATTATTAGCTGCACCTGCCCCGACAGGCGGTGCAATGAGGTTTAGACGCGTCCTATCAAACCCAATGAAGTCGTGACGCGTTAATTTCCACAGGAGCCGGGAGCTCCTAGGAGCTTTGTTCGCCTCGCGTGACGCCTTGTCGGCATTAACACGTCAGTTGGAAGACAGCTTTAACACACGCCGACGTCGGTGCAACCGAAACTGACTGACGTCTTATAACCGCGAGTGAATCGCGCCCGAGCTCTATTCAGTATTTTTTTGCACGCGAGTACCGTTCAATTATGCACGCTCATCCCATACAGAGAGTCCGACTAACGAGTCTAATCGAGCGCTCGCTGCGAAAGGGATGAATAATTCTCTTTCTTTCGTTTCGAAATAATTGGGATAAAAAAATTAGCGTCGGCATCTACGTGAATGCCGGGCAAACTATTTCGGGGTCCCTTGAATTTTTCTAAAATCTCGCAGGTTCTCCGTGCAATTTCTCGAATGCAGCTATTCTTTTATCCACGTTTAGAATCCCGAGATTCGCAAGTTCTGAGATACCGAAATACCCGCGAGATTGATCGTCCTTAATTTGCGGACTCGTCGGGAGTCCTTTTCTATTTCACAAACCTCTCTTGCCGGATTTTTTTTTCTTCCAGCGAGTCTGGCTTTTAAAATTTTACTAGCTTCATGCGAGCTCGAGTTGCGCGCGAATTATCGGGTTTTGCTCCGCGAGATTTTATGAGGTGCTAATGCAGATCGGCGCCGGGTGTCATAACGATGACAAAACGCCGGTCGCGCGGTAGCGTTATTTTTAAAATGCAAATCGCAGGAGCTGCGAGAGAGAGAGAACAATCCACTCTTTCATCGGGGGAGGGGGGGGGAGGATTAACGACGCGAGCCGCGTTAATGAGCCCGCGAAACGTTCGCGCACCCGGCGCGAAATTGCTAATATTTATCCGCGGATTGCGCGGTCTTTTAAAATAATATTCGGCTTCCCGCCGTGAACCATGAAATGTTAATTGTCAATGGGAACGGGTTACGTTACGCGCGCGGGATTTATATGGTGACGGAAAAGATCTCGCTCGTAAATCGCGCCCGAAACTAGAATAAACTGTAAATAACGGCGCGCGGCTATTACACGCCAAGCTTTATGGGTTTTACGGGCTTTTAATTAAGGCAGTGGTCGCTTTACGTTGTTTCCTGCCATTTTACGCGGTAAAAAAAAAAAAGGGAAAACGCACATTTGTCCGGTATCATAATCAATATCGCTTTTATTTTGCGCTTGAATCCGAATGACTTTCCGATCGCCCCGTGCAGCTCCGCGCGGATTTTATCGGATCTGAGGATTTAACTGCGCGGGACCAATTACAATAATTTTTGCGATTTTATTCAAATTGCTCGCCCGTTTATCGACCAATTAGAAATTTGCGAATAACAGAATGTCCGCGGATATCCGTGTTATATTCGCGGCGTCATATGTGCGATTCGTCTCGCTATCTCACTTGGGAACAAAGTATATTAATGTTAGCGATAATGAGCGCTTTGACTCTTTTAACGCTTCTCTGAAAGATCTTTTCTCGCAGCGCGTCTAATTCGCCAGTTTCCGATCGCCTGCAATTTTTCTCTACATCGCGGCATAGACTGAAAATATATTATATTTCTCCTGAGAGTGAAATCTGAGGAGAACTTTGTGTGTAATTGGATTAATGTTTTTCGCATCTCTCTGATAATTAACAACAACGCCGCGCCGCGTTGTGTCTTTGCCAGTTTCACACAAGAGACTTTTTTTTTCTCTCCACTAACCAGAGTCATAAAATTTACGACTCGCTATCGAGCTGCTCTTCGGCATTTTCGCGCGATTCCCGTCGCCGTTACGTTCGCAAATGCATATTAAATCTTTAGACGCCACAGGTCCTTTGTTGTCACACGCCTGTGAAGGCACGGCGAGCAAAAAAATTTATAGTGGAACGCAATCGGGACGAGCGCGCTTTACGTCCTCGCCGTCGATAAATTACGGGGCTTTTAAAATTTCCGCTCGATGCCGCTAGACACGCGAGAATAATTACGAACTGGCGGATTACCAGCCACGAAAACGATCCGTGGCGGACAAAAGGGGAAAATCGCGGAAATTTTCTGCGCGCGCGAGATTTTTTTTCTCGGAATATGCTCGGATTGCACGTTGCGTCGGTCGAGGACTCTTAACGTCGATGCGCAAGAGCAGCTCGCGAGACTGATGCATATTGCATGCATTCCGAGGCATGCCATGTCGCTCGACCGAAATGCGAAATACGAGAGGTAGGTACACAGAAAAATAGAGGAAAGATACGCGATACTTTCAATCGAATTATCATCACCGCCAGTGTTACGTGCGATAAATTGAAGCGTACGTGTCGCGCGATTGTGCGTATACTTTACTCGTGACGAGTAGACAATAAAAGTTCTCTCCCATTATAAGATACAATATAGAGCCCTCGAAGAAGAAAAGTTTACGCACTCGAGTCGAGTTTCTGATTTGATAACCGGCGAAAAATGGTGAAATTGGCGCTCGTTTTAATCGCGAGTGGCGTAAAAAGGGAATTGCGATTGCACAGAGTGCGATGGAATATATCCGCCGCCTCGCCCGAAACAATTTGGCGAAGCGCCGGCGCGCGGGAGCGAGGGACAATTAAAAAGCGACGCGCGTTCAGTGATCCGCGAGGGTGTTTCACGTTTCCGCCGTGTTATCCCCGCCATGCGGCGGGATTACTATTTTACGGCGCGGATTACGGCCGGGCGTTTCGGAGTGGTACGTCCGTCCCTTCAATCAAGTAATGTACCCTTCGCCGAGGCCAACGATAGCCGATCGATCGGCACGTCATCGCGTGCGCTGCCTATTCGCGGATCAACTCTGAAAATCGGTTTTACGAATATCGCGTCTTTTCGGAAAAACGGACACGCGAGGATAAGCCCGCAGGATGATGCCCGCGTAAAAAATTTAGCGCTGTAACAATTTCGGTGAATATAAAGAGAAAGAGAGAAATTGGTGAAGATAATTATATAAATCCATATAGCGCGTTTTCTTTCCCTCTTAAACATCCGTACGGAATTGGAAATTGTCGAAAAGAATTGGGAGATCGCGCCTCTCGGATGCAACGCAGGTCGAGCGGCACGTTCGTGCCTGTTTTCTTGCGTATTCTTTACCGGCATGCATTTCGGAACAATAGAATACCTTTTCTCTTTTTTTTTCTTAGTTGCTAAACGCATATGATGACAGTGTTTCGGGTGTCTGTTGCAGTACGGCAGTCCCGGCTCGGGGTGGCAACATCTTAACGCGAAGTGGCGTTCGCCTAGGTATTATTTGTACATATATACATATACACACACATACACATATATATATATAATACGCACCATATATATTATGTTATATAAATATCATACACTTCCTTCGCGCATCGACCGATGTCACTGCCGCCATGTCATCGCTTTAGAGGCTTAACCCACTTATCCTTGCGCGACTGCCAAGAAAATTGTTGCCTCTGTGCGAGGAAATGCGAACAAAAGTGGGACGGCGATGGCGAGATGAGAAACTGCATGCTTATGTTACTTGACTCCCCTATTCGCTGTATGTATACGACAATATATGACGACGCCTGTAGCATCAAATTTGAGAGCTTCCGGGGGATTCCGACCCTCGATCCTCGAATTTGCGCCAAATTAATCGTTCCTTAAGGAAAATGTATTGCGAGTATTCACGGATGCAAATAAAAGGAAATGTAGTATAAATAACAAAGTCAAGAGAAGAATCGTGAGATTGTCCCTTCGAATTACAGCTGACTCGGATCAACATACACGTTCGACGATAACAGTCGACGATAACACAGTTGCGTTATAACGTTCTCGACGATCGTTCCCACTTACGACGCGATCGAGCACCGAGCGTCTCGCAAGATGACCGTATACGGTGTGCCGACTCCGGGAATGAAATTTACATAGGATCGACGGCCAGACAACAACATTGGCCGTTGACGTAGAGACGCCGCGCTTGGCAATCGTCGAGATCGGAATGCCGCAGTGTACCGCCGACTACTGTCGCTTAATCGCATTTCTCCGTTTCTCGTTTGCTCGCCGTTACCTCGTCCCTTCGCCTCCGCCGCCAGTTTTACATCCCCTCGCGACGCTGTACATATTCGCTATCCGTGTTGCATGAGTATTGTCCATGGAGCACATATACATATATGTATGTATATGTATATATTTGTGCGATATACATTGTACTTCTCTCTCTCTCTCTCTTTCTCTCTTATGCGCGCACTGCGGTGGCTCGATTACATTGCTACGCGCGACGCACGATTCCCGAAATTGGACGGCGGGACAATTCCGGGACGATGGTCGCGTGACGATCCTGAATTAATTGCTGCCCCGAATGGGCGCATACGCGGAAGTAGCGCGAACTTGTTACGAAGCCTCCAATTTCTCCCGATGCCAAACCGCCGAAGAAATAAATAATTGGCGTACGTTATTACATCTGCATGCATAAATCGTGACTTGGTTTTTGAAATTTGCAAATTGTAGTATTCGGCTTCGGTTTTGACGGTAGAGCTTTTCTTTTTTTTGTGTATAGAAAACTAACGGAATTTCAAGCTGACACTATTCAGTGTTAAATATTTTGATAATTAAAGTTTAATTCGTAATAAGAAAAAATCTGAATTGATGTAAAACAGTTTATTATTAAAATTAATGTGAAATTTTTTTTCTCAAGCGTCAAAATTAGAAAGCACGTTGACAATAAATTTATCGTGGACTAGAAGCATGGTTTTTCCTATATAAGTATCGAAACTAATTCCCCACTCCTAATTCCGTGTTTAATTCGTTGCCCCGTATTCATTGCCTCTGTGCCCCAACTCTACCGCGATAACGACCGAAATATCTTCCGAGCGCGGTAAACGCCCGAAGAATATTTTTCGCGAGGCGCCCGGCCCACCCCCGTTTATCGGCGTGCGTGCCGATCTCGCCGCGATCGCGGTGCAATGATTAAGCGCATGCAAGAGCTTGTATCGCGCGCGAGGGCTGCATGTTACTCGATATTATGGCACGCTTACAGGCACCGTGACTTTTTCCAAGCTTCACCGTCCCGATTGGCCGCTGTTTTGTAGCTCGGGCTATACCCGGAATCGTTCTTGCCGCAGGTAAACCTAGGCTGTAATCCAGAAATCTTGCCTGCCGTCCTCGAAAACGTGGTTCGATCTCGGTGTCGAACATGCGATGGGTTAATTTCGCATTGTATTAAAAATGTTCTTAACAGTGCGCTTAAGAGAGTTATTAATAGACGGACGTTACATGGCGAAGTTGAGATGTCACGGCGGATGGATGTACGTCGTGTAATTTTTACTTATTCCACACACCACGTTCTTGATATATTTTATTTAGGAATGCATTACCGATTAACTTTTTGCTAGTATCTCTTTATATTGGAATCCTGTACCTAATTTACATGTTTGCATCCCCAAGACGTAGGCACTGACGTAGCACAAACTGTGTATCATAGCAAAGTATAGTTAACATCGATCTCTATCTATATACTTGTGTATTAAATTGATAGAATATTGTGTCTAATGCGTTAACGACATGTGTTAACCAGTAGTAATATTATACACATGATTAGCACGAATTGGTTCTACTTTAATATAGTAATTGACAAGTTAATACTCCGTAAAAGCATGAAGAATCGTACCTTTACTGATAATCAAGTGAACTAATTTGTTGCGATTAAACGAAAGAAAAACACCCCCCGATGATCGGACAGTGTGGTACCGTACAGCGAGAGATACGCGAGAATACATAAGAAATACATTGAAAATATTATTCGCGAAATAAAAAATATTTAGCGTGAAAATTAAAAACGCTCGGCTTAATATTGTTATTAAAATCCATAGCGAAGGATTACAGAATTTTTCAATTTAAATCGTTGTGTCGCAGGACGTTGGTTGTTCATTTTTCTTTCGGGAAGATACCGAATTTTCCGGAGCACAGTTTCAAAAACATTTGACCCCTAAAAAAATACATATATATACGTGTGTATCGGCATTACGAAACGCAGAGAAACGCGGGAAACAAGAGAATCGACCAAAAGAGTTGGTTGTACGCAACTCTGCCGGAAAAATAATGGAAGCTTCAATTACCGAGTAGATTGCCTAGAATTTCTATCGCCGGCCGCTATTCTTCCATTTCACCCTTTCTTTCTTTCCGCCCCCTTTGTTTTTTTTTTGTTTTTTTTTTCCCCCGTTATTTTAGTATCTGTCTGTCAATTTTACAAAACAAACTAGCGCGCGATTCGTCATACACGCGCCCCGAGCGAATTGCGGATTTTTCGATACGCATTCATCCAAACGCATGAATTCGCACCTACGCCATAAGCGTGTATACTGAAACCAAATACTTTTTCATTCTTCCCGTCAGGATCTGTGTATCACGCGGTTTAATTAGTGCTTGGAAATTTCAGTCTCTCGTTTATCGTATTCGGATGCGTTGGTCAATAACGTGATACAGGATGTTCCAAACGTACGTATCTCAGAATACAAATCGTGATTATACGTCTCTCTATTCGGCTATATAGTTAGTTGTGTAACATATTTCCACAATTAAATTCAAGTCAATTTTTGGAATGTTTCCGGAACGAATCTTTTCTTAGGGAAGATTTCCACGTGCAACGACAATAGCTGTTAAAAATTACCGATGGAATTGCACGGCGATGCGTCGAGTTCGTAGAATTCCCATCACGAGACGGAAACGCGACTTCTATCTCGAGGCTTTCGTCGGCTTTACTTATCTCGGGTACATCCCGCGAGTGGATTTCTTCAGGAACGAAAGCTCGCCGAAATCGCAGCCGCGCGCGCGCGTGCAACTGCAGTGGTAATGATAAAGCGGATTCAGTCGCGAGTTCGGAAGTGCAGGGAGAGACACGAAGACAAGGAGCGAGCGCGGGAGAGAAAAGCCTCGTTTTACGGTGCATTAAATTCTGACGAAGTGGCTCGTCCTATATACCGGCGTGAGAGAAGGAGAGGACGATTCGAATTATCCTGGAACAGATAAACAGACCGCCGACGAAGTAGGGGCGGAGGAAACATTAGGGGAGGAGGGGAAATAGGAAAGGGTAAACAAGACGGAGCGACATTTCTAAGGAGGTCGCAGCGATGTTTCGCGTCCGAGTGGAGGGCACGAGAAGAGAGTGGGACGGGCAAGAGAAACAGTAAGAAAGTATGATGGAAGTACTTTAGGATTTTCGAGGAGGGAAGATGAAATCTAGGGACGCGTCATTCGAGCGTGAAAACCTCGATGGCGGCTGTCCCGGGAGTTTCGCGAGGGAGTGTCCTCCGTGTTCACCTTTTTACGCGTCCCATAAAGAAGCTGTCATTGCCGGGGTCGCCTGTTCTTTTTTTTCCCCGCCAATAGTTTAACCGCTCGTGACGGTATCCCTCGTTCGATCGCGATTGCCGGGATTTATTTGTCGCAATTATTAAGCGATCTTTCGTCCGAGTCGCTTCCTTCCTCCAACGAAGAGAAAAACATGCAGTTTTGCGTAATTTTCCGAAGTTGTAACCTCCTTATCATTTATGCAAAAGTCAGACGCGCAACTGTTTAGAAAAGACAGTGTCAAAGAAGATAGATTTTTCAAAAATCGAATTCGTGTCTTCCCTGAAAAATTCGGCGTATTGAAAGTCGACGGGTCCGACGGCTAAACTGATTAGCGCTAACGTATTACAGGCGCTTATAACGTGGGGCTACGCGCGCCCGGCGAGACGCTACAGTAATAACGAATTACGCGAGCGATGTTCGTCCCTGTGCTTTCATCGCGCGGCGGAACTCCCGTTACAAGCCTCCGAGTCCGTATCCTCGCGCGCACGTACGCGCCGCGATAATTAATTCCCCATTAAACGCGGAGCGCGGTTGCACGGTAACTTAACACGCGCGCACCGTCGTGTACCGTCGCCGCCCGGCAAAAGCCGCCTGATGCTGGGTTATTAACGAGCCGGCGCGGCGTCGTGGACCGTATCTCGCCGTGAGTCACGTATCCGCCGCGCGATCTCTTATCGCTGCTCCGATAACGAATAACGCGCTCGAGGCCGGGACCGTCTCCCGTATCGCCGGTCACGTATCGCGTTATCTGTCACAAGTCACGCGCGTTGTTTTGTCACGGCTCGCGCGCCGAGCACGAGCTAAAAGCTCCGGACGAATCGACGAAACGATGAACTCACCGAGAGAAACGGCAAATGGATGTAGCGCGCGCGTACGCAGCCCTGCAATTTCAGATCTCCGAACTTTCCTTAGGCGCGAATCGTTTATCTCCGTATGGCAGACGCAGCCGTTTCCCTAATCGGCAAAAAAAATTACGGAACACGCCGCGCCAATAAATCTGATTTCTATCGAAGGTACCGCCCGCGCCGCCGCGCGACTTTGTTCGCGAGGCGGTGGAGATTTATCGGGCGCGGCGCACCTGTTTTTATCGGCACACACGGTCTTGAATAAAAATATCGCTATAAATACCAAGTTGCGACGAGGACGCGTAAGATCCCGCTGGCGAGTGTACAGCGACGATGGAGAAAAGATCGCCGCTGCGAAGAATCGCCTCGAAGACTCGAAATCGCATCACTAAAACGATCGAGCAGCTAATAAACGCCCATATCACGTTGGCATAATTGCGCTTTTGCATTTGAATTGCAAAAGTGATCAACGTTACGCGAATGAACGATTTCCGTCTTTCCGTCGCGCGGCTTTGAAATTAACGTCGGCGGGGAAATACGTTGCCTTCACGGGCGTCAGCCACGAGATCGCTGATCACGCGTATATGTCGAGGCGCGACGTGCTATACGTCTTCGTGCGAATTAATGCGGCTAGCTCCCATGTATATAAATTTCTGACGCGTAAAGTGTTTTGTCGCCGTGATAACGGCTCGACGTAGTACGCGCGTTAATTACTTTTGCTTTACGACCTTGCGGCGCGAGACGGGCGAGGGAGAAAAAAAAGGGAAATCCGGGAAAAGTGGCGGCGTCGCGAATTACTCCCGTCTGAAGGATCATCGTGATGCAGATTGCCCGTGTCGCTTTACGTTTACTTTTTTCGAGAGCTTTAACAGCTACTGCCACGACGCTTCGCGACGTTTCAACACGCCTGCAGGTATTTACGTTGCGCCTTGGGACATCCTGTACAATTCTCGTCAAATATCGCGAGAGATCCTTTTTATATACTGTTAAACGCATTTATGTCGGAAATTGAGCTTCGCTTTTCGAGCACCGACATTGCGAGAAAGAAAAATTATTTAACCGAAGACAAAGAAATGCGACACTTGAAATAACCGTCGAAGTCGGATAAAATTATCTCGTCGTACGGTACACGTCTGTCCGATCATCTCTCGACGATCCGCGCGCTCCGAGAATCCGCGAATCCAAAGAGCTCGATCGATGACTTTGGAATTTAGATCGCGCGCCGCCTTCGGAAATCATTGATCCAAGCGTCCGCGGAGATGCGAGGATTCCGAGGTCGCGCGAACTCGTCGAGCTCCACTCGTCTCGAAGTCTCCCAAGCCGATCCTTGGGAAATCCTCACGTCGATCATCAAGCCCCTGGAACCACCTCCCACCGTAATGGCTCCCTCGAGCATGTTTCTTTCGGCAGATCGCCTGCGCCGCATGGGAAGAGCTTCCCGTAACTACACCATCGGCTGGGCCATGCACTGATGATGATCGCCACGACGATGGCGACGACGACTAGACGACGACGACGACGAAGATGACGACGACGATGATACGCCATGATAAAGCGCGCGCGTTCAAGCGCACCGCGCCGTAAAACGGCCTCCACGCGCGTACTCACACACGCATACACGCATATACGTCATTACACAACGCAGCGTCGAATCTTTGTACTCGTGGAACGCGCGAGATCCTCCGGATCCGTTCTAAAATCGCATTATTAAATCGAAGAATTGAAAATGATTCGAATATGAATACGCGGAGGAAAAGTCGGAAGCTTCGCGTGACAAATTGTATGTGGATGTCTCTCGTTTTTTGTTGTTCTAAATAAATATATAAATAAATATATATATACATACATTTATATAAATATATATTCCTGCATCACATACAGAGCTATATACCGCGCGAAAGGATACTCCAATGACGCGTCATGATGTAATAAATTTAGGCCGTCGAATGAACGTATTGATAATGTTAATTGATAAATATATATATATATACACGTTGCGACGTATATATAATTGTTAAGTCGTCGAGGATAAGTTTCACGGAGGGAATGATAAGGGAAGCAAACGTGAGAGGAGCCGAAGGGACAACCTTTTTGATATGATATACATGCCGTTCGCTTTAAACGGCCACTTTAACCGGATTATTTAAATATTTATACATGGAAAGGAGGAGTTCTTTAATTAATTCGACCAAACTTTCGACCGAGTGTGACTGAGCGATCGGGATGCGAACTGTTTTGTGTTCTTCATCTCCTTTCTTTTTTTTCTGTTTGATCGCTGCAACCTGATAGACCGATTCGTAATTTCTTACGCGACAGAATAAGCGAATAGCTATGTCCAAATGATTTTAATGCGTTTGTTGTGGCTGAGGTGAGTATCGGAAAATTTATAAATGTAAAGATTAGACGACAGAATTCTTCGGAAAAGAATCAAGATAATCGAATGTAAAATAACAAGGCTCGATTCTGTTAGCTTTAATTTAAAGTTTCTATATTCTTTAATCATCTTCATATTGTTTCTTTTAAATGTTGTATTCG
The DNA here is from genome assembly GCF_030848805.1 of Temnothorax longispinosus. Taxonomy (NCBI): domain Eukaryota; kingdom Metazoa; phylum Arthropoda; class Insecta; order Hymenoptera; family Formicidae; genus Temnothorax; species Temnothorax longispinosus. The sequence goes on along the minus strand of NC_092367.1, from coordinate 16,823,379 downwards.
TCACAAGTAGCAAATGCTTTAAAATCGATTATTTAATTGCAAATGCACAAATTTCATTAGACAATAAATAAAGAACGATACCACCAACCCGATCGTTCCGCTCGGCACGCAATGTCACTGTAATATTCGCTAAGGTACTAACTCGTCGTTTAAATTAATAATTATTTTAGCATATACATGTATACAATCAATCTGTACATATTGTCTTCAATGTCGTTTCTAATCGATCGATGTGACCTACGTGTTGTAACGAGAGAGAATGGATTTATATATTATAAAGAGAGAGATAGAGAGAGTGGCATAATTGTCTCTGTGTGCATGCGGGTGCGAATGAGAGGGAGAGAAAGGGGCGGGAATACGTGGATGAAGATAATTATGCGGAGAAGCCTTACTGATGTAAATCACCGCTGATTGTCACCCCGTCGTACGTACACGCTGTACCTATTCGGAATAACTGAGATCCACGAAGACACGCGCAGATCAAAAGTACTGTTGCGCCGTTGAACAGAATTGTAGAAAAAAGATTTTATACTCTCTCACGCTACGAGGATATGAGATCTGAACTGTCGCGATTATACTCAGATTATAATTTTAATAACCCGAACTCTCTTCGCACTTTCGAAACGCGTGGCGACTTTTTAGCTCCATCGATTCCAAGAATCTTCGAGTTCTCCCGATTCGACTCGGAGATTCTTTCGTGTTCTCTACATTTTTCCGTAAAACGTGCAAAGTTCTTCTTGGTAAGCGTAGGTGAATATCGTGGTGGTGACAAGGGAGCAGAAAAAAAAAGATATCGATAACTCGAAAGAATAATGTAATTTGGTTTGCTCGCGGCCTTCCGGCGATCTTTTTATTGTAAACGTGTTATTCGCATATGTCACACGCGTCACAATTACGCACACGTACAACACACACGAAACCCAAATGCACGCGCACGATCAAAGCCTTGCTGCTAGCCTTAACTTGTAACACACGAGGTTTAAAAATAAATTGCTGAAAAAACGTATTACGCCTGTGTTTCTCACCTAAATCCCTAAAATCCACAATGCAATGAAACCAAAATCCGCGTAAAATACGAAATTATAATTTCCAGCCTTTAATATTTACGCGAACGCTTGGGGAACGACCATCGTACCGCATATCGTTCTGCATATCGAGCTTCGATTGATAGACAGTCTCCGTATTGCTGCGCAAAATTGTGCGAAACGACGTAAACGAAAGAATAACAGGACTTACCTCTCGCGCGTGTCGGTGCATTCCGTCGAATTTATCTTCTATCCCGGATCATCGTGGATCGGTCATCTGTTCAATAAACGCCTCCCGAGATCTGTGTCTTGTAGGTATTCTTTATTCTTTGTAAAATCATACAGCGAAAGCGATCGGATCTATACAGTGTAGTGAAGCGAGATACAAGTGAAGTGTGAACGTTCGCCGGACGAACGACGGCCGAGTCGGATTTTTGAGAAGTTGTCCCCCGTCTCGAGCAATCTTTATCTCGAGGGGGCGATACCGTTCTGAAGCAAGAAAGAAAATTTATAACTCTATTCGTTACACGACAATCAATACGTCGGAAGCAGGTGTTTGAAGCCTTAAAGATATCGAATCGTTTAATCGTTCGAATATCCTTTCATAATTCTGCTTGATCCTTAAATCAATGATTATTTTTCTTTCTCGGACTCTCTCATCCCCGAACAGAAAAAGGGTTGACACGCCGCCGATTCGCCCGCAAACTCGAAGGTACATACGCTCTCCTCGACTTTTCCCTTTGCAAATTTGACTGGCCCGAACAGCGCAAGGTTCATCCGTAATAAATCGTTCGCTAAAAGCGGGGACAGGCGCGCGTGACTTAGAAACTTATAAACTAATTCTGACGAAATACAAGTAACGCAAACGTACGTATTACACCTAACATCCTAATAGAAACTAGAAATCCTCTCGTGATTAATTTATCCAAAATATATGTTACCTAAAGTTACCGTCGGGCTCGGTGACGGCGGTGAGACGATGGCGTGTGGGCAATCAAATGTCCAGGCGATGACAATTCACGATTCGTGTGTGATGAAACAAATGCCTTTTATACAAATAGCTCTGTGGTACATAAAATTTGATTTCCCCTACTACAGTATAAGGTATATATAATATACATATATTTATATCATATACTTTTGTAATAGCTAATAAATAATAATTCTTAATAGAGTTCGTCAGTTAATTTTTTTGTGAAACCCGCCTATCCGGCGCTTAAAATACGAAATCGCTTACACTTTATATTTATATTTATATATTTATATTTATATATATACGCTCTTCGCACTCGGAATTTTAAAAACCACGATCTCTCCCCTTGCGACCTCTCGTCTTCTCTTATGTCACTTTACGTACTCTATACTCTTACATATTAATGATTTACCGTAATGGTATGTGGCGTGCTTAAGTTACTGGTTGCACTTACCGGTATCACCTGCCGCGCCAGCCGGGGCGGGAGAGAAAGGGGTTGTCGCGCTTCCCCCCCGGCGGCCGTAACTTTAAAAAGCTTAAAAACCCCGTACTCTTAGGCTAACGCGAACGTTAACGTCGCGCGTCGCGGCGCCAACGCGCCGCGTTTCAACGAGCCTGCTCTAAAAAGCGCGCTGCCGTCCTCGGCTACGCGCGTAAATGCAATCAGTAGCGTATCCTTGCGTCCATGAAACCGCCGGGTGCCTCGGAATCCTCCAAGGCCGGCAGCCGCGAATCCTGAGGGAGCCTCGGCGCCTTCCCTCGCTTCGGACTTCGGGGGTAATCGAGAGCCACGAGCTCCGGAAGCGAGCTCGGCAACCCGCAGGAACCGCTTCCGTAAGCCTCGGGGAGCCTAGGAACTCCGGATCGTCGAGTCCTTAGATATAATCGGATACGAGGGCGAAACATGTTTACAACACGCGGCCCGAAATGATCGTGCGACGACGAGGACAGAGGGACCGTCCGCCTTCGTGAGAGACTCCTAAATGCGCGCGAGTGTGTATGTGTGAGAGAAACGTGTGTTGCATGTGTGTGTACAGGAAAACGCGTGAACGCTAAACGTCGATGCTGGGGCGTTCGCGATCGCCAGTGTTCTATTCTCGCGGAATAGAACAGCGAAGGAGTAATAATAGGGGATTAAAAAAAAAAACGACAGCAGGGACTGTGATCGATGCCGCAATTAACGTCACGTTCGTCGGCGATGGCGTGTCAATGGTTTTTCTCAAAACTATTAGTTGCCGTCAACGGGACGTTTCTATGGGGTTGGAATGTGTGAGTACCCTGGGGATTTTGATCTTAAATAAACGTCGCCGAATACCTGATGCAGACCTCACTGACGTCGAAATTATCTCTTTTACGTTACGTTTATATTTCAATCGTCGCGCACTATTTGAGATCTAGGAGAGCAAGTCGATTATCTTCGTCAAGATCCTTGAGTCATTCAGATATCCGGCAAACGATCCACGCAATTGTCTATCTACGAGGATCACGGCTCTGGTCCTATTCGTAATCCTACAGTTAATGACTACTCGTAAGGATAGTTAAACTTAGCTGTATTTGTTCGCCGTATTGGAAACGGAAATCATAAATGCACTCTCTCGTAATCTTTTCTGTCTTCTTTTTTTTTTTTATGGGAAGTCGACCACTGTCCGCGAAATCCAGAGACGAGGAGAAGTAATTCAGATTTTACGCTTTGAAAATATTAATCCAAGATCTGTGAATGCAGAAGTTTTGCATGGTATGCGGATTGTAAACGTTATTCTCGAATGTAATAATGTTCGTCCGTGAAAACGCGATTTGTCCGACTCGTCGTGGACGGCGGTCGATTTTTCCGCTCAACAATTTACGGCCCTTTCGCAACGTTTAGTAACAACACCGGCGCGGCGTGTGCGTGCATCTTTTTCCCGTACGACGTTCTTCCTTGCTCTACCGAGCGTGAAGATTTTTTAAGTCTCGCGTGGCAGTCCGTTTGATCTCGTCTCCCGCGTACCGACTCGAACATCCCTCCCTTCGACTTATGGCAGCCCCGAACCCAGCTCAATCACCGTCGGCTGCGTGGCTGCCGAACAAGCTGAACATTAAGACACATCTACACGGAGAAATAGAGTTTCGCTATTTTTTTTCCTTTTTTTTCTTGGTTCATCTAACGAGCAAACAGTGTTAATTAGAGTTTATGTATATTTTATATAGGTAATAATTGTAATAATAATAATAATTCGTAATATCAATTCATCCCAACAACAAGTTTAAGTTATCATCTGATAGTATTTTGTTTCTCTTTTTCTATCTCTCTCTCTCTCTCTCATTCTCTTTCTCCCTTCTTCTTATCTCTCTTCCCATCCTTTCCCTCGACTCGTTCTTCTTCTCGACCGAGAGATACTTTCTTCCTCATTAATATATATCTCTGTTTATTATATATATCTTTATTTATTTGTTTTATATATATGTATAGACTGATATCAACACGTATAACATCGACGTTTTTTTTTCTTGTTAAATCAAGTTTCCGCGGAGAAGGTTGCGGCTGCTCCGATTACGCGCCTGCTAACTACAATCTTTCTTTCTCTTTTTTTTTTTTTAATACGTGACTAACGCAAACAAATTGCCGGATCGTGTTGCGAAACTTAACGACGATCCGATCAGTCAATTGTCTTTCATCTTAGGTTTTTTTCGGCGTTTTATCAGTTGAATGTGAACCATTTTGCGCTTCTCGCTGCACTTACCCTCCCGACTCGTCCACAAGGAGAACGCGAAATTTCGAGGTTTTATTCCCTCCCTCGAGCTTCGAACGTGTTCCGTGTACACCCGGGTATTCGTTTCCCTTCTTTACTTCAACCCGTTCGCGCTACAAGCAAGCGTAGCGCGCGTCTGCAGCAGAATTTCATTCGCGAGAGAATGTGAAATCGATTATTCCTTAGCGAAGGCGGGGCTAATTGAAAAGCTCCGTTTATCCTTTAATATTCATTATCATTTAATATTCAATTCGTCGGTAGATAAACTTGCGCGCGAGAATGCTCGCTAAGGGATTCGTTCGATTGATCGACGAATAAAGTTCTGCTTCTCTTTTCCGCGTTTCTCAGATTGTTTCCAAGATATGCGGATATTTTGAAAATTTTTTAACAATCTACACGAGTTGCAATTGCGCGTCACGGTGAAAACGGTATATATATAGGAAATATATATTTGCACGTATCAAAGATCAATATTGTGTCACGTCCGTTGAAAGAGCGCTCGGAAAAGCGCTCTCCGCCCATTCTTTCTTCGACGAAACGAGAACTTCAGCTAGAGATTCTGACCAGCGAAAGAGTTAATTCCCCGTCTTTCGATTCGGGTCTTCATTTGATTTTCGTTTCTAAGCCTATTCCGGTTTTCCCCTTTTAGCCGCGTTCTCCGAACTTGCCTTCCGAGATAGGCCCTTGTTATTGCTCGCACGCATACAGCTAAGATCTTAACGGTATAAGTTCGCTACTCGACGGGCAAGGTGTGCGTGTATAGGTATATGCGTGTGCCTGTACGTGTGTCTTGTAATAATGCGATGAGCGAGTGGGTGTGGAGAGAAAAGAAAGTTTCACCGGGATGTGTAGTTATTACGATAGAGAGAATGATAGCGCGTGCTGTGCACCGAGAGTAGATATGGTCACGGAATGTCTTTCCGTTCCCGTAAAAAAAATAGGCGAATCAAAGGAGATTAATGGAAACCCTTTCTGCGGACGAATTTCTCTGACGTCGGGAATTAATTCAGCGAGATCTCTCCCGCTGGGTTCCCCCTGGGTTAATTTAATTCTTTAACAAGTATTAAGATACGTCGTGCAGCAAACCCCCTTTCTTTCCCCTATATACCTCTATACTTCCCTCCACAGAATGAATTCCCGTCAGTCCCTTCTGAAAAATTACCGTATCCTAGATAACGCGAGAAAATTAAGGGGCTGTTCTGCTTTCTGTTACAAATTTACAAAACTGATAGAAGCTAAGAGTTGCCAAACATCTTCTTTTTCTCCCCTTGCGCATACGTGATTCAAGATACTTTAATTCTTCGCGCTTCTGTATTCGTGTAACAGCTTTAACGCACCTATTTTTTTGTCAGGAATCGCCGGTTTGGAGATAGAGCGAATCTCTCTCTCTCTCTCTCTCCTCTTTTTTTCCATCTGTTAATAATTATCGTACAAAAACTCGTTCGCAAGCTAGTCTGCAAGCCCGCGTGCATGGCAGTATTCTCGGTAAGTAGACAGCGTAAATACGATATGATACATAGCGGGGTATCGTTCGGGGCCGTCCTTGAGCGGCCGCGACGGCCGTTAACCCTTCCGCGGCGACGACAGGCTCGAGAACGCGGTGACTTGAAGGGAACGACGTTACCTGAACGTTCGGATTGAATAGGGAAGAGGAGGGAGAGGGGATTAAACATTCACCCCGTTCGCGCGCTCGCACCCCGTACGCTGCATCGCCATACCGAGGTGACGTTGACGTGTTTTAACGCGTCTGTCTATGTCAGTGTTCGATCCGATCTCGCTGTAAGGCTGCCACAATTTGGTATGACAACGCTAACCGATGGCGATGACTATAATCGACCGATTCGAAGAGCCGGAAACTTGGAGGTCTGGTCGGTCTCTATCAGGAGTCTTGTTTAAAAAGCCGAAGAACCGAAAATTCACGCATCTAGATATGTGGATTTATATATCTAGATACTAGGAATTTAAGGATCCACGGACGTCCTGAGATTCAACAGAAATCCGACTGTCCTGCTCTCCGAGTGAATCCAAGAATCCAGAAAAGAGATACACGAATCCTGAAATCGGTGAATTTCTATGGAAAGATTCGGGATGGATCTTTTAATTCCGGAAATGCTTACTTATTTAATTATTCAGAGTAATCGATATCGCGTTTCGGCTTTATTACTGTTTTTAATTGAAAAGGATGATCAGCATTACGTCCTTAGTTTTATTACCGTCGTCGCTTTGGAGGGAAAGGATTTCGGACTTTACGTTTACGATTATGTGTCGTATAAAATCGTAGGATTCAACAAGAAAGTCGTGAAGACTCGCTCTAACGATAAGCGTTATGCGGAACGTCTTGATGCGTTATTAAGTTCTTATTAGTTCTATACAGAACGACGCGTGAGATATGCAATTAAATCGCATAATTAACGATCGATCGATCATCTGGTTAACGAAATTGTAAAATCACAAATTTTTCACACGGCTCGCGAAGACGCGAAATCAAACAATTTTTGCCAATACGATTGACGGTTAAAGCGCGATTTCACTTGCATATTCGCGTCGCTCGCTGACAGTCGCATGATCTCTCAGGATGCAATTTTCGTCGTTGCCCTTGTACACGAAGTAGGTTCCTCGAAATCTCTACCTCTCCCTGCCTCTCTCCACGCCCCACCAAAACTCTCGATAAATTTATTTAGATTACTTGGTACGAGATTAACCATTTATTTGGTACGATTAACGCGATTTCTAACCCGTAAAATTGTCCCGCTATTTCCACAGACGATTACTCAATAAATAATAGGCTATCCTGGCGTTCTGAGGCCGTGCGGTCGTGAGTGCTCGGTCGTCCTCCCGTCGTTCCCTCGGTGAAGAGCTCCCTTGCGTTCCTCCGTACGATCGCCGATGTAAACCGATCGGACACTTTTTTCCCTGCCCCTCCCCCCTATCCCCCCCCGTTTCACGTCTGCAGCTCGGCGATCCCGTTAGAACCACCGCACGTGAATGAGAATCCTTGGATCTCTCCGGATCCCGCGAATCCTCGTTGATCCTCGAATTGTTTAAATCCTATAAGGATCTCTGATCTCTGATCTCGCGGATTCTCGGTCACCACCCGGATCTTTGGATTTTCCCTACCCTCCCCTCGTTCTTTCTATTTCCCGCGCATAGTAAATGTCCTTTCGGAGGGTTTCGATCGAACGGGGACGATCGACCGTGCCTACCCGCCGTGCCTTCCCGCGTTGCGTCGTCGTCGTCGCCGCCGCTCGAGGACGATCGGAGACGGGACCCCAAGGAGAAATTCCTATAGACGCATCTGCCGCAGATGCGAGACGATGCGACGCGATGAGGGTTTTTACAGGTGCCACTTGGCTATCAGGATCATGATTAGGTGGGGCGCGAGGGTGGCCAGTGACGCGCCGCCCGTCACCCGGACGTCGCTGTCCTTGAGGAACACGGCGCTGATCACGTGGATGATGCCGTTGGTGCACTCGACGTCCGGACGGACTACGCGGATCCTCTTGCCCTCCCACTCCAGTGTGTAGCCTGGAAAGAGAAAGACTTGATGATGATCTTTGGACGTGGACCGTGGGTGAGAAACCGTGTGATGCGTAAATGAAGCGGCACTGCGAATACAAGAATGCAAAGCTCTCTCTCTTTCTCTCTCGGCGATCGGCCAAATCTCGAAAAATTCGATGATGAGAGAATGTCTAGAGATCCTAAAATAAAACGTCGTGAGATGCTAAAAAGAAAAGTCGGTGGATTATTAACCCGGGAACGGACGCCTGATTTTTACATTCCGATTAAAAATCATTGTTATATTAATTACATATCGCATATTTTTGATTGTTCTATAATTTATTAGTATTTGAGGGCAATATATATATTTACTCAGCATTTTCTGAGAAAAAAGTAAAGAACTAAAAAAATATTTAAAAATGAAAGAAGCACATTAAAATTACTGTGACATGAGCTTCGTTTTTCCAATACTGGGGTGTAAAAATCACCTGAGGCGCCCATTCCCGGGTTAAAAATGAAATGGAAAATTAAAGAATCGATTTTCTAACAACGTTCCACGTGAACTAAATTCAGCGACCAGCGACAGTATCTAATGAGAGACACAAACGGCGTTCTTAAAATCGCAAATAAAGTTTCCATTTTGCATATTATCGTTACTGTATATCAGCGAGTGCAGAAGTAATACTTTTTTATTGGCTCTTCCAACACCACTTTCCACGCTCTTCGCCTCGTTTAACGAAGGAGGGGAGGGGGTCTACCGAACTCAATCTTTTTCTCGCCTGTGATCTTTCTCGGGCACCTCCGCAGGATTGTAAAAGCGGTTAGAGCGGCATTCGCGAGCTGGGAAAACGCCTCGGAAATTTGCTCATAGGCGAGAGCGAATAACCGGGCGGGCACGTAGCAATTAGCGCCGGGGGTAATCAAGGAATTTGCATTTAAATGGTGGTCGAAAGGTGCATAATAAATCGCCCTGCGGTTCCGGCACATAATGGCGCGCGCGTTCGTTTCCGGCTTCCGCGGCGTTCGAGAGGCGTTCGAGGGGCGACATATTTTTCACGAAACGGCGGACGAGTCACCGGCGAGGTCTCGTTTTCGATAACGCGGAAAATCCCGGTGCCACACGGTGACCAGATATTCATCATACTTCGGCGCGTCGGGACGCTGGAACGTAAAAGGGACACTATTTACGGGGGGGTTTGCGCTGCATCCGCTCGAGAATTTCCTGGACTTTGCGCGGCGCGACGGAAGAGAGCTCCGTTGCATCTCGCGGCAGCCCGTATACGGAAACGAAGTCCTTTCGAGTGGTTTATTTGCGTCGCACTTGCGCGAAAAATACGTACCAGAATAGCCCGAGACCGAGGTCCAGTCGATATCGTTAGTCGTTAACCTGAATATAGAATTTCCAATTTAAATCAAGCGAAATATTATTATAAATACTTTCACGTGGTTAAAATCGTTTCAGTTACCCGGTGGACTTCATCAATATTTGCGGATGTCAATTTGTTTCTCCCGTAGGCGAATTTGTTGAAACAACACGCACGTACGAACTACGAACCGCCAGGAAAATAATTAGTATCGACCCCCGCAATAACAAATTACTATCGCTTTAATGTTAACACGATGGCGGGCCGGCTGGCTTTTGACTTTCGACGGCTTAACGTAACGCGGTCGGACATTAAGGGTTTAATATCTTCGTGCAGTCTAAGTGATCGCGATATCATTTTCTCTTTTATCGAACAGCTGACGTGTCTCTCGGATCGCGTATAACTTATTATATTCTCGCTACCGGATGTCTCTCCACCGTGAGACTCAGCATCCGCACGTTTCTCCGGTTCCTCGAAGTTCCTCGTTCTTATTCCACGTGTCGCGCGAGCACGTTCACGCGCACGAGGGTTGTCTCGCGTGGCGTAAACGATAAATAGTAATCGCGAAACCGGGGGAGGGGGGGAAAGGGGCGAGGGGGCGGTAGCTCCTCGTTTTCGCCACGACAAAGGTAATGATATCCTATTGCCGCTGTTGTCGCAATTAATTTACGCGCAACAATGAGCGTTCTGCTCGTCGTAATTAATTCCGCCGTTCACAATGAGTATTGTTGCCCTCGCCGCAATTAATACGCTTTTGTTTCTCGCGTACCCGCGCGCGTTTCGCTCTCTCCGCGTTGTCGCTTTCTCTCCCCCTGCCCTTCCTCTTTCTCACGCTCTCGTTCTCTCTTTCTGTCTCTCTGCCTTTCTACCTCATCGTCTTCTTTTTATCTCGATTCAGTGACTTTTGAACCCCGCGCTAAGCTCCCTTGGGATCCACCTGCGACTATAACGAAAATTGCGGCGCGAATGCGTCCCGCAGGATCGAGAGTCCCGGTTCTAATTGATCGTGAAAATCGGTCTCGGACGATCTTGGTTTTCCGGGGCCGGCCCATTGTGCGCGCGACGACGTCTCTTGTATTATTTAACAGCGAGTTCGATCGTGGTGCTGCGAGAAAGAGGCTTTCAAAGCGTTGCGGAGGTAACGAGTGGGAGAAATCCCCAAAACACAAAAGAGTCGCACGGGATTATACACAGTTTGAGAATCGTCCGTGACGTACAGAATGCAATGTACAACTGCGATATACAAATAATACAAAATAATTAAACGAAGCATCGACGGCTTGTCGCTAATCTCTCGTGCGAACGAGATCTACGCCAGGTCTCTCGCGCCGAGCGAAGTTCGTTTCGTTCGCGAAGGGACATTCGCCTTTTTTCCCCCCACGCTAGATCCTTCGTATGCGTAAGCGTATAAGCGTCAGCGTATAAGCGCATAAGCTCGGCGTACGATCGTACAGAAAAACAAATCAGAATCGCGTTGCACCCAAGGATCTAAAGATACCAGGATTCAGCTTGAGATTTTCGGAATCCATCGGCTCTCGGGATGCCGAGTCCTCTCTTTCATACTCTTTCGCGCGGATGTTCTCTCTCTCCTCGTTATAACATTTTTGATCGAAACTCTCGATTCTACATGAAATTATCGAGCTTGAAAATCGAGGATACGAGGATTCCGAGATCGTCACGAATCCCCGAAGAGCGCGTATTTTACGCAATTCGCGCATCGCAGTGGCCTATGCACAGATTCGAACAATTAGGAAACGAACTTCGCTGGAGCGGGAGTTACGCACGAGTTTCGTCCTCTCGCGCGCACAGACATCGTGGCACACGACATGTACGCGCGAGTGCGTAAACGCGGTGCGTAAGAAGGGTGCACTCTGTCCGTAATTTCGCAATTAGTAACTGTGCTGCTGGTACAAAGTGAAAGCGCTCGTGTTGCCGCTCGTCGGCGATGTTTAAACAACACTTAGCTCACTCACCGGATACTTCTGGACGGATTGCGTTTTCGTCGTGCTTCTCAGCTACATGTAATCAGACAGCACCAGGTTTGAGAGTGTCGATGACAGGCGCGGGGGCACACGGCGCCTCCGCCGCGCGGCACGGTTCCGCGTCCCGCTCGCGAGAACGAGTCGCGAGCGCGTCGCAAGACACGGAGACGGGATAGCCGGAGCTATCGCTTTTGCTAATGTTTGAGCGAGGGAACGTGTCGACGGGGAAAGTTGTCCCTATATGCTTCTCTAACGTGTGTACCCCGAATTCGCGCGTATAGATTACACCCGCGTGAATGCGAGACACCCGCGCCGTCTTCCGCGTCTCAGAATGAAACTTTCGCAAGACACCCTCAGGTGACGTTAAGATATCCGCGCGGTAAACGTGCCGCTTTGAAACTCGTCTACTCACTTTCGCCGTACTCCTTAACGCGTAGCTTCAGAATGTCCCTGGCCGCTGGGAGAAAGAGGGTGTCGTTGCTGATCTCTCTCAGCTTCGCCATCGTGAACGCCTGGTCCGCTATTACGAGGTGCCGCTCCAATATCTGCTTCGTCTGCAAACGAATTATATACACCTTTACAGTTGGACGCGCATCGAGGTCTTCCTCGTACACAGCCAACTCCTCGCGCGTTTTCGCGTATCTCAGAAAATAATAGAAATATAAATTTCAAATCATCTCGAGAATTCGAAAGTGAAAAGGTACGACCATTTTAAAATTTAAAGATCCAACAAGACAAGAAGATTAAGGGTCGCGCGGTTTTGAATGAGAATAATCTCGGATATAAAAGTTGAAGATACGCATTTGAGAAGTTCACTCACGTGATAACTGTACTCGGGCATGAAGAGCTTCTTGGTGGTCGACGGATAGTTATTCGACGCCTCTTTCCAGGCGTAGTCGAGCGGGGCGAAGTACGTGAACCGTTTCGTCGTGTCGTTCAGCTGATCGTTGAATCCGCGTCGCTGGCCCAGCAAGTAGGTCGAGCTGAAAAAGATATAGAGAGAGAGAGATGTATTGCCGATCAATTTCGATAAAACGCTGATGAAATGCGGAAAACAGTTTTGCAGGACGGAGATTATAAATAACGCCTCATAATGCCTCATCCGCGTTGCTTAAATCGTTTTAATTGAATCGGAGGTGCGCGAGTTAAGCACCGCGCGAAAATTTTTCAGCGGCAGAGGATTGTGAGAGTATAGACCGTGGTAACAACGCGATGTTTACTCTATCCCCGGTTCCCCCGGGGCTCTCACCTTTCGCGCTACCTCTTACGGGATTTAATCCGCTCTCCACTATGGGGGTTGATCTCTCCGCTCTTTATAAAGCCGCCGACCCCGCTCGTCGTATCTCTCGTCGAGTCTCTGTCTACCTGGAGAGAACTCCCCGCGCACCCCGTCCACCGGGTTATCAATTATAATTTTAAATCAGGAGATAATCCACAGCTTTCTTCGCGCGGAAAGCTGCCGACGATATGACGGGGCACGATTGTTGGTCGGTTATGTGGATCAGCGTACATAAACAATCTTCCACCGGAAAAACCTCGGTCCGTTGTTACATTTCGGACCCTCGTAGACCCTAGGATCTAAATGCGCGGATCTTCAGATTCCAGAAATCATTGCAATAGATCTATTAATCATCGGCTATGATCTGTGATGAATTTTTGAGATCTTTGATTTACAAATGCTTTAAAACGCGCAATTTTTTGGATTTCTTAGCAGATTTTAGAATCTACTTTCGGTATCGATGCGCCAACGATTCTGATACCTTGATTTCTCGGACTAATCGTTTCCGGAAGTTCGCAAATCTCGGGGTTCTCCTATAATCCTTCGGATTCTAGGACGACGATCGGAGTTAAACGGGACAGTCGAGAATACGACGAACCCGGTATAATATGTTCCAGCCGGGTAATCTCGCCGAGTGAGTTTATTTGCTTTTTGCGCTTCGAGTGCCGACCGTTAAATTAGACAAGGAGGCAATATCGGTGCGCGCGCGCGCGCGGGGAGCGCGGCCGGCTACGAATTTAATAGGTACGACGTGGTGCCCTGCGGAACTATGCAATTCCGGGCGTAAGACACACTCCACGGTTATAGTTTTTTACGTCGACGGCGTAAATGTGATTTCTGGGACGGCGAAATCACCGAGCGGGGTCGACGGGGTCCGCGGTAATTGGAATGGGGATTTGTTGCGTTATTTTAATTAAATTCGAACGCGAGGGCGAGAGGGGGAGAAGAGGGCGACGAGCGTAGGAGGAAGGTGGGCGAGTCGTGCGGAAGAAAGGTTCGCGTCGGGGTCACGCGCGCGGATAAGATTCTCTTTTGGGAATGGATAAGGCGTGGTGGTGATGGTGCGTCTTCCGAAGATCGTATCTACACGTGGGTGGAGGCTCGCACGTGTTCGCGTGACCGCGCCCACGTGTATCTAAGGACAAGAGCCCTGTCTCCCCCCCGCAATTATACCGAGATAGAGATACATTTCTTGCGAGAAATAAATCGTCCCCGGTATATCATTTCGTCGCGCGAATAGAAAATCAGGGTATACCCTGTATTTCGTGCCTACGGAAGGAGGGAATACGAAATGGAGTGGAAATTCCCGGGCGCCTCGGCGCGCGTGGCGCAACGATTTACATAATTCCTGTTCACATTACTCTGGGACGTACGTAAAATTAAAGATTTAAATACAAGGAAAACGTGAAATTATACGGAATTACAAGTTGACTCTATCGCGTAATGAATGTTTTTTTTACGCTCCCGTCCGTTTCGTGTTTCTTTTTTTTATTTTTTAATGCAAAACTAGCGCGCGACGCTCGAGATCTCTCATAAAACCAAGAGAGTCGATGATCCGCGTCGCTTTTGCATAAAGATGAATAAAGATGAAGAAGAAGGTACGGGGACTCACTTGAGCATCGGATCGGTCCTGAGTTTGTCGAGGACGGTGGTGTAGGGCACCCCGAGAACCCTGTCGATTATATGGATAATCCCGTTGGTGGCGGCGATGTTGGGGGTGATGATGGTGGCGTTCACGCCGCCGCCCTCCACGGTGACGGTCTGATTCTCCCTCGGTCCCTGCACCACGTTGAAGTAAAGCTTCTTCTTATCGGCGGCTGTCGGCACCTGCAAGAATCCGAGCGAAACTCCGTCAAGAAAACGTTCGCGACGCTTCAAGGATTATGTCACACATCAAAACTGCGCTGAAGAGCAAGAAAAAGAGAGAACAGGTAAAAGAGACGTGATTCTTCGCACACAAAGAAGATGCACACAGAAAAGATGCTGCACAGCGAACGGGTCGATTCTTCGAAGGCGCGTGATTCTCACCGCTTGAATCGGGCTGTCTTAATGAATAATCCGCGTCAAGTGGATCAGAAAGATTTTAATTCGTAATCTTATAAAATTAAAAAAGAGACATTTTATACAATTAGTGAGAGGTGAGTCGCAGCTCACGTGAGATTCGAGCGTAGAAACTGTTCGAGAGAGACTATATAACGCCTTCGTAGAATTGGCACACAAGTCGATTTCGTGCACAAACAGGAGCCATCACACAGCGCACACAGTTAGATTCACAGTCGGAGAGGAGACGGGAATTAAAAGTTATGCGCGTTTCCGTTTCTCCGTACATGGATGTGGCACGAAGACGGGAAATTCGAGACGCCCAAGCAGTTAGAGGTATGTTTTCATACGAAGTTACGTGCACGCGATCACGAACACAACGGGGACACGCTAATAAATATCGGCGGGAGGAAATTCTGAAAAGATCAGCGAGCCTTAAACGGTTGTACACGGTTTCGCGTTTATTGCCGCATTATTTTTGATTATATCTTCGTTCGACGGAATGATTTGCCGTAATCGTCGGAAGATGAAGACCGCGGCCCGTTGAACCGGAGGGTTCCGCCTTTCAGGCTCACGAGAATGAAAAATGATACGGCCCGCGCTTTGTGAGAGTAAACGTGTTTATTATATCGCAATTATGATGTCAAAGGGGAGCCATCAGCGTGACAATCTCCGGATGAAAATCGCGCGATCGCGGAGCGGGGGGGCACGGAACGTCCCGGAGCACTTCCTTCCGAGTACGCGAGACGCTTTCTCGGGCGAACGCGAAATTTGATCTTAAAAGACAGCCGCGCGACAGGATCCCGGGGTGGTAATGGCGAGGCGAAACGTATCCTTTCGATCCGCCGGATTATCCGGACGATGCGGCGTACGTCGTGCTTCAGCCCGGCAGTGCGAGTCTTTAACTTGCAAATATCGTCCGGGTTGCAAATCGACACCCTCTTTCGACCTGCCTTGTCCCCCCCTCCCCCCGCCCGTCCCCGTCACGGCCTTTGCCTCGTCTCTTTCTCTCTCGTCTCATTCGCTCTCCTCAGTCGTTGATGTCGGAATGGAAAAGCTCGGTATGGAGAGAGCGCCAAGAGGCAACGATCCCTTTTCCGGCTGATCCAGCTCTCATGAATTTCCCGGCGTGCACTCAGAGCCACTTCCGGTTACTTTCCTGACGTTCATCCGCGCCTGAGATCCACCGTTGAGAGGCCGAGAAACTGTGTACGGGATGTTTCAAAAGTACGCAATCGCTAGCACATTTTTAAAAAATAACAAAGCGAGCCTGGGAATCGAAGTACTACTGTCTGGAAACAAGGGGTCTTGGAGGGAACATCTTCAAATCCTGCGAGTTTTGCGACGTTGAGTCCTTTACAAACTAGCATTACTGCATTTAGATTGGGAGCGATCGTTGGAGAATTTCTGAATGCTTGCAACGATAGATTTCGACGAAAATATTACCAAGGCAATAAATATCATGTTATTTTCAATTCAAAATTCTGTCGGCTTATTATAATTCCATGGCAGCACAAATGTAACATGCATTAAAATTTCATTTATAAATTTGCCTCGCCGTTTTGACACAAATATCCCATGAATAAATAAAATGTTTTGCAGTGTACCATGATCGATTTAAGCGATTTTAAGCTGCTTTCCGCTTTAAAGTGAGACGCCTTTCAATCTTATCGAAGTGTAAGAAGGGAATTTTT
This sequence comes from Temnothorax longispinosus, assembly GCF_030848805.1. Lineage (NCBI taxonomy): Eukaryota > Metazoa > Arthropoda > Insecta > Hymenoptera > Formicidae > Temnothorax > Temnothorax longispinosus. The sequence continues at coordinate 16,806,795 of NC_092367.1, read as the reverse complement.
AAGCACTCATGCGATCGTTCTTGATAAGCGCCCAGCCACTTCTGAATACGCCTAAGCAATTAATTTCTTATCCGCGGTCGTTCGACCTTTCGACGCTCGCTTTTATCAATTAGCCGCGCGTAAAACTACGGACTTTTATTTGCGCGCGGAAACGGCGTCGAATAAATTAATTACGAATGTGTAGGTCGTAACGAAATAAATTAAAGCGGAAAAAAAGAAAAGCGAGCGCGATGAGGGAGATTGAAATTGATTTTATCTATCCTTTTTTCTGAACTCATTCGGAAATCCACGCGAAATTTATATGTATCTATATTTTATCAATATCGGGGAATCATATTCGCAAGTCAGACTTATCAGGAGGATCTGATTTAACCGTGCTACTCGCGTAATTAAGTTACTCAACTATGTCAGGAATTCAAGAGAAAGCAGATATTTATAATTCCCGGGAATATCCGAGAAAATCTGAAAAATCTAAAGAGATCAGACTCCCCTACAATAATATTTTAAGTAACGATTCTAAAACGGTTTAAACCGCTTATTTAAACCGATAATCCAGGTAAAGTTACAGATCTCGCTTAACCGAGGGAGAGAGAAAAAGCGAGAGAGAAAATGTTCTGATCCGATGAACTTTAAATAACACATGCCTAAAATATGAACGTGAAACGGATGGGACGCGAGGGCGGACAGGCACGGAGAGGAGTACGTACTTTCGCGACGATATCGCGAATAAAATTGAATTTTACGTCGCGGCCCGGCCCGACACGTTTCGCGGCGCCTTCTCTGCCGGGAGTGCTTTATCATTTCATCAGCGTACGAGTGACTCTTCCGAGGCTCTTGCGCGCGCGCGGTGGCACGAGGCAATATATGAAAGCGTTGTAAAACCTATCTCGACGATAAATTAGTGCGCGGGTGCGTGCGGTGCTTAATGCAAATCGGACCGGATAAAAAAAAGAGAAAAAGGAGAAAAAAGAAAGACAGCATTTCGAGAGAAATATGCGTGTCTGGCGCGGCGGGCGAAAGGCATCGTGCGTGCGTGCGTGCGTTGATGCGGAGCATATTTTTCCGTGGGGGTTGCTGGCTTATCGTACTCTCGGACGGGAGTTATTAATTATTTTCCCTATCGGCCCCGACTGGCGCGGCTTAATGCAAATTGGTCTTGTCGGGAGTGAAAAGAACTATATCCTTCGATTCTTGGCACAGAAACTTGAACGCAACGTAGATTTTTGTGGCTTTAAATTGTTTTCACGTCGTAGAGGGGAGTTTGGATGAATCCCGGGGTCGAGTTCGCTGGCGAAGGGAAGATTTTGCAACGTCCTAATTAACGCCGGGCGGTCACGCGGCGGCGGCCATGCGAAAATGTCACGCCGCACAGGTACCCGCCGCGTTGTTTCCGATTAAGAGCGATTTGCCCTTTGTTTACCATGATTAATATATACACCGTTGCGTAGTGCATGAGGCCCGACCGAGTCAATATTGGTACGCACGTCCGTGCAGTGCGTGCGGCGCAATAAATAACGGCGATATTGCCGATCGATGCGCCCCGGTATAACTACCAGCAATTAGCGAATCGGCATTAGCGCACCTGTTCGTTGGGCTCGCGCGCCCGCGCGGCCGCTTTTATGATAATCCATTCGCAAATTAATTAATAACGTCGCCTCTCGACCCTCCTGTCGCGCCGTCGCTGCCGCAACAGTATTAAATCGCATTGCTTCGCCGTTTCTCATTTTCCCGCGGATTCCATGATGAGATTTAGAATCTGATCGCGGGACGCATGGATTTTTCAACCATCCTGAGACGAACGAACCAACGGTCGTGAAACTATCGCGCCACGTTTTACAACATATTCTCCACTGCCACCCCTATGCACCCGAATGTTTATTTATACTGATTGAACGTTTTAATTTATTAACGAGCGGACGGAGTAATTAAAGCCAACATATCCCGTATTGGCTGAATGATTGAAGCGGCTCAATGGATATTGAAGTGTAATTAGCTGTATCGGAGATTTCGCGTAATTGCGTTCATGGCTCGGGGAGTCGACATTGCGGACGGTATACGGCGCAGCGCGGCGCGATCGAGATATCGAATGAGTTGGAACGCGCTAGATTTGTAGCCGCCGTTGTAATTATTAATTTTACCGCGTACCGACACCCTCTCTCTTTCTCTCTCTCTCTCACTCACCCACTCACTCACTTTTCCTCTCTCTTTCTCGAATCCGACCATCGTCGAGCTCGTAAGTCACCGGTGCTTTCCCACGAATTCGATCCAACTGGAAAATTAATGCGGGCGCGTTACCGCGCTGAAAATGCTCGTTCCGCGCGGCCATTCATCGACGCACTCTCCAACGGAGAGGGATCTCGATATCCGCGAACACGAGGCCGCGATCGATCCAATGATGGGGTATCGCGCTATTTGGCAGGGAAACGTTCCGCAACGTTTTTCCCTCGTCGATTTTAACGCGAGAGACCTGGTTTTATTTTATTCTGTCTACCGCCTCTCCGAAAGATCGTCAAATAATTCGGAGAGTTTCTGTCACGGACGTTTTCCCCGCGAAACCCGGGTCCGCGCGAACGCCTTTGCGAACTTTGTTTCGCCGATTCGTGCTTCGCGAACGCGACTCATTAATATTCATTGTTATTTGAAGCTCGGCAACGGAGAGAAACGAATTAGATTGCCTTCGCCGAGCGCGGCCGGCCGGGAAACGCTTCCGAAAAGGAATATCCTCTCGGCCGCGTCGCCGAGAACTTCGTGCACCGAAATCGATTTCTGGACCATCTGGATGCGGAAGTTCCGGAAACTTAAACCGTGAGGGAGCGCGGCGCAGGAGTTTCGAAAATAATACATATTATTATCGAAAACGCGCGAGCTCGAGCCACGGATACCATAGATAACTCGCGGAGACATGTACCGCGACGCGGCGACGGGAAAGCGAAGACGCCGCCGGAAAGGAAGCGCTGGAAAGCACAGGGCGCAACGCTGCTTTACATTTCTTTCGCAGCTTCCACGAGTTTTCCCGCAGGATATTAGATGCTACCCTGTTTCCAGACGCTTGCAGAGCGCACGAGCTTCGTGAAATAAAAAGGTAATACTCGGTTATTCTGGTTTATGACCCGATTCCCTATTTATGACAACGGTAAAAGCACAGCGAGAATTCGGAGAATCTTTGAGAAATAACGGTAACGTTCTCTGGAGAAGAAAATTTGTTACGTATAACGTCTTGAATGGAATTCTTTATTGACGAAGCTGCGACTCAATTAATTAAAAGGCGCCGGGAATGGCGCCTGATTTTTACACCCCATTATCGAAAAACTGAAACTCGCGTCACAGCAATTTTAATGTGCTTCTTTCATTTTTTAATATTTTTTTGGTTTCTCCTTACTTTTTTCTCAGAAAATGTTGAATTAATCTACGTACACATTGTCCTCAAATATTAGTAAATTATAGAACAATTAGAAATATGCAATATGTAATTAATAACAATAACTTTTAATTAGGATGTAAAAATCATTCCAGGTGACCATTGATACAAAAAAAATCAGGCGCCCAGATTAATTTCAGCGATACAGATATTCGTTGATTAACTCGCCGACAATTTTTGAAAAGGAAAAACTTTTGATCGGACATTGGAAGCCGCTTTAGTCAAAATTGACCTTCCTCTTTTGTAGTATCGCGTATGAATATTAGCGGCGTGGATTATTTTATTCGATTCCGACCCCATATTCGTTTGTTTGAAAAACTGTAAAGCGATACTGGGCGAGAGAGTTTTCCATCGCGATACCATGTTGGCGTATTTTCCGACCGAACATTCGCGTGATGCGATTCGTGCGCGATTCTCCCCCGCGCTTTGATTTCGCGCACCCATTTTTCCGCGAACCCGCGAGGCGCAATCAGCCGGGTATGATTTTTCACCGCGGATTTGGGAGAGACGCGTCGCACCGGACGGCACCCTATAAATTCGACAGTGCGTACAGATAACGGGCAAATCTGCGAACAATGTTGCAAAGCCAATAAACTCGTCCCGGAACCATACGAGGGCGTTTGCAGGAAGAAATTTATCGGTTTTGCGCGAGAATTATCCGACTGTCCTTCAGTTTTCTCGCTCTCTCTCTCGTGCGATTCGCACGCGTCGCAGGAAGCAGATCGAGGTGTCACGCGCGTCTCTTTACGCCAGATATTACGCGCGAACGCCGGCAATCGATGTTCGCTCTAATATAACGATAAGATTAATATAACAAACCGTGCGTGCCGGGCAAAAACCTACGCAGCATGAGCGATTACACGTCTCTTTGTTGATTTTGCCAGCGCATCGCGATTACCGGTATTTGCCGGTTCTCTTCAGTGTAATTGAGTTCTCGCGTGCGCTAACGAGACCCATTCGGCGCGCGCGGAAAACGCTCTGCGACGCGTATGATTGATAATGCGAGTAACGAGTAACGACGTTGCACGTGCCATTTTATCTATAGAACGTCGGTGCGAATAAGAACGATGACAAGCTGGTCGAAAGATCCGAGATGTCGAAGCAATTACGAGATCAATAGAATAAAAAAAAACAAACGTTCGATCGTCCGGTTGAGCCGTGTGATCGTCTCAAATATATAAACGCCTGGAATGAAGGGGGATATTCGCGGCGATCGCAATTCGCAATTTCGTCGTCGGCGAAGACGTTCTCGAACTCCGTAAAAATAAACGTAGCCAAATGCGAGGGGAAAAATGCCGGAGGGGTGAAAAGATATGGACGGTGGAAATGCAGAAGCCGCGGCGGAAAATTGCCGAGAGCTTTTTGTTATTCCGACGAAAAGTTTCGCCATGCTGATTGGATGATAATGAGCCTCGAAAAGTGCGAAAACGAACCGGCGGCGTGCCGGTCGACTTTGAGCAAAGTTTAAGAGCGGAACAGCCCCGGCGCGTTGTTATGACGTCAGGCGTTTCTACCCCCTTCCCCCCCCCCCCGCGCGGAACTTTTTTATCTTCCAATCCACTTAATCCGAGGAAGCCGAGTTTCCTTATCGCGACCGACCAGGTGAATTCGCTTTCGTTCGTCCCCCGCTGTCGCCCGAGAAGAAAGAGGGGGGGGGGGGAGTAAAACTCGGCTCCTCTCGCAAAAATACGCAATTATCGTTACATCCTATTATCGACGAAACGGCAGAAATCCATTCCGCGGACTGTCGAACCTCTCCGCAATTTCATTCGAGTCGTGCGTTTCCCGGTATACGGGGTGAGACGGAAAGTCAGCCCCTCTCTCGTCGAAAGGTAATCCGCGACGTTCCAGTAGCCCGTTTCGCCGTGATATACCGAGTGATATAGAATTTGAAAGAATTGAAGGGGAGAAAAAAAATAGGTCCTCGTCAAGCGGTGACGCGTCAGTTAATTCTCGCTCGCTAAATTTCACTGTGACTTCCCGGCCACCTCGTACACCGTGTATCGGCGGCAAGAATAGAAATCTCTTTGGCGTTCGATTACTGAAGCTATTGGCGGGGTGAGATTTATTGACGCTATCGATTGCCGAATGCCCTGGCGCCGGCGTGTTAGTGTTGAAAATGTTAGCCCGCATTCGTTTCGCGCTCGTAATACGTTCAACATCGAGAAACGCGTGAAAGCGGACAGTGCGAATGGATGCAGATAGAGAGTTTGCGAACAGTTCACGCAAAAAAAAAAATAGGAAAAAAAAACCAGGAGAGAACACTGAAAGCTGTATGAATCTGTAATTACCCCGACGTGCGACGGCTTCCCGCCGAATGATTTCTTTGGAAAAACAAAAAGAAAAAGGCTGGGTTAATCAATGTGATAATATATACCTACATACGTGTGTGTGTGATTATATATCGATGTCGAGCCTCTGGCTATGAGAATACGCGAAGAAGCCTCTCTTAAAATAAAGCGTTGTCTGTTATCTATGTTGAAACAAAGCAAGCAAGACTGCGATATGAGATGAGTCTTACATGTTATCATGACCATGTACTTATTGTTAGATAACTAAAAATATGTATTTAGGGCTCTCAAAAGTATGACTGAAGATAAGCAAAGTTAATATTTCAGATACAATGTTATAAGACATAAGCGCTTCGAAGATAGAGGCCTGATTTGTAGTCAGTTAATTATACAGTTTTGCGTCAATTTTATTGTAACTTAATTTTGCTTGAAAAGAAAGAAATGGACTTACCTGGCTGACACTCTTGTCCTTGATCTTCTCGAGGGTTAACCGTTCCTTGACGTAGTGAAGCTTGAGGATTTCCTTGATGCGTTTCTTGTCCTGCAGCATCTGCTTTACGCCCGGCTCGTCCAGCGCGTCGTTGCTGGGCGCGAAGAGGGTAACGTCAGTCAGGTGATTGATGGAGGACATGATATCGTCCCCGAAATCGCGGATGGTTTCGTAAAACTTGTACACCGGTCCGTCCTCCTTTTCCTACATGGAGAGAAGAGATTTCTGTCGATCGGTTACGCATTACTCGCCGCGCCTCGGTTTTACGAGGAGCCATGTCGAGGAAAAAAAATGAGACGCAAATGGGGAAAAGCGAGAGAAAAAAGGAGAGAGAGAGAGAGAGAGAAAGAGAAAAAAAATAGGGAGAAACGTAAAAGACGACATCAGAGATTACTTACGAGAGGGGTCGAAAGAGGTCGATGGCGTCCAATTTCGGCCCGAAGTCATTAATGTTCCATTACACGTTAATCAAAGAGGAAGAGGCACCATCTCGCAGATTAAGGCGTAACGGAATTTTACATGAACCTCGCCGAATCTCTCTCTGGACGTCAATTTACTCTCGGGAGAAAAACATTGGAAAGCGAGGAAAAATAAGAAAAGTTGTAGAGGATTCGGGGAGAAGTTGGACGGTTGGAAGAAACAGGTCAACGTGCGGCGCGGAGTTCACGAAGCTCTCGACTTTTCGTCGCGTTTCTCGGACAGTCTTATCGCATCCTTGTTTTTCGTACATTTAATGTCCGTTATTCACGGCGAGGCGTATTTGAATCCAGCTGGAATTCCTGCTCGAACGAAAGCTTACAGAACCGATTATACCGAGTCGTCCGCGCGCTCGTGAATGGTGTCTAATAGAAAACGAGGAGGCGTGAAAGCCACGTAATCCCGAAAAATAAAATCCTTTGTGGGAGGCGACGATTGCGCCGGTATAGGGCGCCAAGAGATCGCTCGAGGGATCGCTTAAAATGAAAAATACTTGAAATTCAGAGAGTTGGCCGCGAGACAGAAACCGTCTCGCAATTAGATCGACGTAACGAACTTGAAACTCCGTGCAACTCTCACGCCGCGAGGAAGAGACGGAATGAATTACTTACGGGGAGAAAGACACAAGGTGGTAAGGGAAAAGAAAGCGTGACTGGGACGTGACCGTTAGTGGTTCACGGAAGCGGCAACATTACGTGACCCACATAATTTCTTCTTCGTCCGAATTGCCCGAAAATGTCGATCGCGCTTCCTGTATGGAAACTGCAGGAAGATCATGCGGCGCGATCAAATTTTGGAAATTTAATTGTAGTACAACTCAAAGAAATAAAAACATAGGTTCGAAGGAATTTGGTTGCAGAATGGAGACTCAAGGCAAAATAACGAGCTATAAATTTTGATAAGGGATTTGGAATTCCATCGAAAAAATAAGCGAACAAAACTTATTGGAATATTGACTCGTATCTCGCAATTTTCCGATGATATCGTATAAGAAGCTGAAAATATCCCGTAATGTTGAAGTACGACATGTCTATATCGGAATCATGATGAGCCATCAGCTCTTTTAAAAAATAAAAAAGTTTTCTTCTTCAGAAATGTCAAAGTGTCATATTCGAAAAGAGTTGCCATCGAAAATTATTAATATAATTTGCCTCTCCTTTCTTGCACAATATGATAAGACCGCAAATTTAAGACAAGTTTAAAAAATATTTTAGGGAAGTAGAGGTAAATCGTAAATGGGTTGTAACTTGGCAAGTACTTGTTCTAAAGTATATGCGTGGTTCTCTTGATAAATCTCAACTGGAGATCGTGCATTTTCTAACGAAACACGTGACTTATGCGAGACATTTTGGAAGAAATGAAAAATTCAGACATGTAACCCGACAAGGAATGGTTAAGAGATAGATTTTTCTCCTTAAAGATCTCGGTGAGAGTAGCACGAAAGGTCTTACGGGTCTTTCTCGGGTGAAAAAGGCACGCTTTACGAGATATCGTAAAGAAACTGCGAGATGTTAAAAATTTCGCGAGGCCGAGGGGAGTAACACAAAAGTTAAAACGGACACCTCGTACAACTCCTGTCGGATCGTATTACACCGTGGGTGGAAAAAAAACCGGGAAGGTAATTAACGAGGCGGCAGTTAAGCTATTCACGAGCCTGCAGCTTCGACGTGGTTCTCGGTGTCCATAGACGAGCTTAATGAGAGAGAATGACTGGAAAAGAGGAGGAGAAAGAGGAGAGAAATTTTCGGCGCGAGATGAATAGCAGGGGGAAATCGGGAAAACAATAGAGAGAGAGTACAACAGGAAATCCGATCATCGTGCCGGAAAATCACCTTCGGGCGTTTCCTGATTTACGCGAACGATGCAAGAGAGAAATAGTTCTTTCCCAGTTTTTTACTTCTGTACCTAAGAACAGGAGAATGCGTGTAACTACTTTGTTGATATAAAGGAGCGAATGTTGATTACAATGCCGAAATCAAGAAGTGAAGTAACGTTAAAGGAAAATATTTGAAAATGTATGTTTTCCTCGAGAAATTCTCGACTCTCCGATCGTTACGTCTCTCTCGGCACGTACGCGAGTGCAAAATTACACGATTCTCGTACCGGTCGGGTAATATTACTAAAAGGGTAGAATTTATGCACCCCCGGGTTAGAACAACATCGGCTTTCGAGCGGGAAAAATCCGCGGAAGTCATTTCTCCCCCTTTCCCATGTCCGCCAAACGCCGTCGGCATTTCCCTTGTGGCACGAATCTCTCTCTCTCTTTCCCGTTCCCTCCCCTCCTACTCCTCGCTGCTTATTTATTTCAACCCCCTTTTCCCCACTCTTCCTTTCGTTCTTTTTACTCGTCCCTCGTTAATCTCTCTTTTGCAGGTTCGAGGCTTGAGGCCGATGGGGAAGCTAGGAGGTAACGAAAAGGGGGATTAACTAGGCATCTGAAGGCGTTGAGAGAGAAAAATATTGACAAAGAACCAGAAAAGAGACATGAAATTGATCGATAGATAAGAGGCAGAGAGAGGTATACGGGAAATGGGGCAAAATCGTAATAGAAGTTGATCGGCGGTCGTTAGCCGAGTTGTCTATCCGAACGAACGAGAAGGACGAGTTTAATAACGATACGTGGCTACTGCTAAGGTTTCCTATGCCGGGATAAATTAATAAAAATGTAAGGGCGAAAATGTGCGCGACAAGGCTCGCCCGTGTGGCGGAAAGAGAATTCTTTTCCGCAACTTGAAATCGTATCGATCGGCGAAGGCTCGTTCCTCTATTTTTTTTTCTCTCGCCGACTCCGTTCTTTTGTATTCAGAGCATCGAACCAAGAAGTTGTATATACATGTTGGCGAACTTTCGTTCCAGAGCAAAAATATATCTCGGAACAGTATACCGTCTCGAGTAGCTGAGATTGTCGATGTTCGTTGTGAATCCTTAATTATTTCGAGGATTTTGGAGACTTAAGGAGTTCAGTTGCTTCAGTGGATTCAATAAATTACGATTAGAATCCAGAGAATACAGTATCCTCTTTAATAATTTTAAAAAATTTGTATTACCGATTATCTTCTGTTAACGAAATTATTTTGATTAGACATCTCCTACTTCGTTACTCGTTGTTGTTTTATTTTCTTTCATTTATTCCTATAGCTTCGTCGCGGTTATATTGAATTTATTTCTTGGACTCGTATTTTCTTCTTTTTTTTAAAAAAAAGAACGGATCAGCGGAACGAGATTCCTCGATCGCATTTTCAATATAAATAGCATAGATTCGCTCGTAGATTCTACTACTTGTGTATAAGGATCTATAAGTATTTAAGGATCAAACGATCCACATCGGCTATTCCCGAATGTCAGAACCCAAGAATTCTCGATCTCCCGATCGTCCGAATCCAAGGACCGAGAGACCTAGCGTTCCCGAAATCCGAGAATTCGAAGTTTCGGGAGATCTTCGGCCTCGGGGAAACATCCTGGGACCGAACGATCCGCGAATCCAGGGATCCCGAGGTACAACACCCCGGCATTCGAGGATTCCGAATGCGTCCGATCGGGGGATCGAACGGATCCGCGGATTCGCCCGTCTTCCGGCGACGAGATTTGGAAGTCTGAAAAAGTGTCGTGTGTATTTTAGGTCTCATGACGAGTTCATTTTAGTAAGTACTTACGATGCCCTATACGACATGCAGAGTCCAATAGAGACATGCAAAGCACCACAGAATAACATCATTGAGTCAATATAAAGGTAAGTAAACACATGTACACAATTGTTTCAAGAAAAAAAAAGGAATAAAAAAAACAACGGTTCGTTCGACGGTACAGAGAGCGGGGATCACGCGCGCGGCTCCTCACGCGACTCCGGAAGAGAAATCGATCCTCCGGTCCTTCGCTCGTTTCTCCCGAAGACGTGACGCCGTTTTGAGGTGCACACGTCCTCCCCCCTCGTCAGCGGAAAAGATTGATCGCGCTCCCGCTATTTTGATTTCCCTTTTTTCCACCGCTATCGTCGATATTCGGGTATTAATATCGCTTGTAAATTGATCGAACGACCGTAGAAAGAGCGAGTTATTTCGCCCGCGCTACGGCGAGCCGCGCAGGCTTAATTAGTCACTGATCACGACGATCAGTCATTTGCAACTGCGATTAATCGGGCGGATTCATTCCGCGGTCGAATTGGCCCCGTCGCGTCGCGTCGCGCCCGCGTCGTGAACGCGACGGCGCGATTTTTCGATGGAGGGTCCTCCGGCGTATTGTAAATTACAAGTCGAGATTATCAGGAGGTAATTAATAGAGGGACGCGCGCGCGCGGAAATTTAGTGCGTTCAATGCCCGCCCGGACGGGCAATTACGATAAACGTCATTTCGCATGAAAACGACGGTATCGCTGTACAACGCCACGATATCATCGTGAGTAATGGCAAGACGACGACGCCGCGAGCTTTGCGCATTTCGCGTCGCGGAAAATTTCGTTTCTCGCCCGCGGCTCGCGCGAGGGGGGGGGGGCTAATTGTGATCTATGGCACCGCCGAGGATTTCTATCAAGACGCTCCGTTTGCAATTGACATCTCTTTCGATCGAGTCCACGAAAGAGACAGAGGGGGGGCTACAGCTATCCAATAAATATCTTCGCAAACCAAGTCGATCGTTCGGGATTATCGGACGGATCTGATGACCCGGGGACTTGAGGACCGCGCAGAGTCCGAACGTCCCCTCCCCGGATCCCCGAAAATCCCGAGATCCTGCATTTAATTCTCTAGACTATGCATTAATTGTAATTGCGGGTGCCCTAAGGGAGACGTATACGAGCGGCGAGAGTTGTTTTCTCAAAGAATTTAGCGTCGACTTTTCTTTAGCAAGAATTTAATTCAAGAGCGCTTACCGCGAGCGCTCTTTAATTTTCATTTTTCCGAAGAGCTCGGGAAATTAAGTCCGAGATTATGCTCTCCCGCTAAAGAAAAATGGACGAAAAGTTGCACGGGAAAAGATAATACTCTCCCACGGCCAATATACGCGTCTCTCTCGCGGGGCATCCTGTAATAACGGATATACAGCGGATAGATTAGGTGATGAGGTGATTCAAAAAGGAAGATGAATGATAACAGCGTTTATGATCGAATGCGCTGATAAAATATGTCACGTGAGATCGTGGCTATGCCTTTATGTGAATGTCGCGTGGGTCCGTATCATGATCTGTGAGAATCATGGGAAACGCGGCTTCCCTAAGTTATATACCTTTACACGCGCACACACACGCATACACACGCCGAAGCAAGTTTCGCCGCGCTTCGCTTATAAATCTTCAGTATCGCATGCGACGAAGTAACCGAGGCGAAGTAATCTGTCTATAAATAACGGCGAAAGATCTCCCGCCTTCCCCCCCTCCCCAAACGCGAAGCTTTTGTATCTCCGCGGATTCTGAACTCTTCTAAACTTTTTTGGAGACTCCTGCGTCCTCGGATCTTCGACGGGATCCTTAGATCGCTAAGAATCCCGTCGAGTGGATTTTTGGAGATCTCGCGCTAAACGCTTGAATTGTACTATCCACACGTTCGATCACCATGTATCGTATAACTCTTAAATTTTCGCGCTCCCCGCTCTTGGCGCGGTAATAAATCCTTCGATACCTCCCGACAGGGAGATGACGCGAAACTTGATCGACGTGTGTACACGTCGCGTGTATACGCTCTCGTTCTCGACGGCATGCGGCATCCATGGGATCAACAATCAGCACAGGACTAACAAATAGCGGTGCAACGTGCAGTGCGTATAATACTGTCGCTAAACGCCGATCTTTCACGAGAAAGATCTCCACCCGGTCGCGCCTCGTCGTAAAGCGCGCGTTGTCGTTACCCGACGTACAACTGATAAAACTGCTCTTAGCGTCGTTATACGAGCGATGCGCGCGTAGTGTCGTATAATACACTTCGAAAGTGAAATTTGTTTACAGCACATCCGAAGCACGCTAACTTCTCAGGCGGCGAGAGCGTTGCGCGAGAAACGCCCTCGACGGAGCAACCCTCCCCGTCGCCGCTGAGGGGCCGTGATGCGATCAGCTCGCGAAAAACGCTTCGACATCTCGCTGTGACTCTATATGAAAATTGTGGCTATTTACAAAGCACAGCAACGGTGAAGAATGACAGTCTCAGTGAAATGAATATCACACTAGTCGCGAACACGGAATACGTCACGTGGATAGATTTAGCTTTATACGTAATATACAATCGTGTAATGACTATTGCGTAGTAATAATCGTGTGCATGCGATTGGCTCTCGAGTGCGTTCGCGTGCTCGCTGTATCAATCTTCCTTGAGAGATAAGGTGCATTCCCCAGGCGGCAGCTAGGTAATTCGTACGAGCGCTGTTTCCAAAGTCATCAGTCAGAACATGAGAATGCTGACTATATAAACCCCATCCCGGTTTCCGAGAGAATTCCCGTCGTTCCCCTTTAACCTCCATTTAACTCTGGTAACACCGGTCCGAAAAATACACTCGTATTTGTCTACACAAATAAAGAGGCGTCTATAAACGATAATCCTTGCCGATCTTATCGATTGTGAAAAAAGAGAGGAGGAAAGCCCGGCGTTCAGAGAGGTTCCGAAAAGCGCGGGAGGGAGCCGAATTCAATCTTCATCAGGAAAGCCATTACAACCGCGGGGAACGAAATTCCACTCGTAAATCCTTTATCGTCGCCGCAACGCCGGACGGAGGAGATCCCTCCCTAAATCCCACTCGATCTCGCGTTAGAAATCCGAACTCGATATATCACGGTAGCCTTCGTACATTATTAGACACGCCCGGGGGTCAGCGGTTTTGGCGGTTACATCGATTTACGGGCTACGGAGATCCAATCGCTCGCTCGCTCGCTCGCCCGTTCGCGACGTCGCTTGTCAAACCTTGTCGGTGTAACGTCGTAACGCCGTAACGTCTGGCCGAAAATTTACGTACCGCACACGGAGTCACGGATAGAGGCGCCGGACGAGCGTTTAAGTCCACTTTTAAGGGTCTCGTAAAAGCCGGCTTGAACTGCTCTTCGTCGGCCGCGTGACTCTTTACTAGTCAGCCGAATGACTGTATTATGGCTTGATAGTCCCAGTTATATCCGCGAAATACACTCGAGTTACATCTCGTAACGTCGACGAGGCCCGCGCCGTGCGCGTCCCCCGAGCGGCGTCGCGACGCGTGTTTTACGACGTTTCGTTCCTGCGTCGCGATTCTCCCTGGAACTTTCGGTCGTTTTATCGCGAACGGAAAGTTTCGAAGTAATTTCTATTTTGACCATCGTAAAGGCATCTCCCAGATCGAAGGGATAACGTGATCGAAAGTCACGAAACTCGTATAAACTCTTTTACTGCCAAGAAAAAGAGATAACGATATAGCTCGTCTGTGTTAGAGTGTATTTTTTTTCTATCAAGTTTTGATGCGTTTAGATCTGTGACGCGCGAATGATATTTAAGACAGCAAGTAAAAGGCTGTTGGATAATGAAGGATAATAGCTCGGCGTTCGATAAAACGAGGATTCAGCGATTTATACGGCGTTTTAATATCGGAAGTGACTAATGCGTCACGCCTTGTCGGCTTTTCCTACGATAAAAATAGCCCCTTTAAAGCCCGCGGATACGTTTATGTCAGCGCTTGCGTTTCCCAGATTATTAACGCGTCATTAGTGTCCGTGTACATTGTTCCGGGCGACACGGGTGACACGCATCCGCGATAAAAACGACCGCGAGCTCTAGATTGGCTATGTGATTGATCGCGAATAAAGTTATTAATGACACGGGCCGATTGTTTGAGCATTTATGTCACCAAAACGCGACGCGTTTATTCTGTTTAACAAGCATACCGATTTAATTGCGCTACCGTTCGTATAAATTCCAATTTTGGAAGTCGCGCTACGGTGGATCTCTCCCTCTCACCGAATCGGAACCGACGATTGAAAATAAAATATCCACTCATTCGATTTTAATACGAGCTGCGTGACTCTTTTTTTTTTACGTTTTGTACGGGGCGCGCGGTGTCGAAGCGCGAATAATCCCGCGAACTATTGTCCGCGATATTTAAAAAGTCCGGGCAGATATCACCGCGCGATTCCGTTTCCGTCGCCGAGAGCGGCAACGGCACCGGAGAAGAACGCCCCGGAACTCGCTCTCGCGAACTTTCTTCGACCGGACGCCTTTCTTCCGAGATAAAGCCACTGTCGACACGCGGGTTGCAAGAAGGCAACGCGGCTTCCCTCCTCTCGATGAGGTACGATTCTCTCGAGGCGGGACGTTGAAATTTACGACGCTTGTTTGGCGCGAGCGAGCGAGCCCCGTCCTCGCCGCGCTTTCCCCAGCAAGCTCGCGCGAAGGAGGGACAGAGAGAGAAACGGGGAGAGCTTTCCGCGGACTTTTTTTCGTCGCGGCATATTTCATTTCCCCGAGACTTCCCGTTTTCTTCTTCGCGCGGCGCGTCGGAACTCGGGCTTCCTTTCCTTTGGATTGTAAATGGCGAACGACCGCGCTGAGTAATGAATCCAGAAGGATCCTTGTTTCGGGTGGCAGACAATCACTCAGCTCTACGAAACGCTGCGCGGGGGGGAAACTTGAGAAATCTCGAAACACGGGAACGCGAATACCGGAGTATCCGCGGTCTCTCCCAGTGACTCCGGGCATCTTTGGATTCTGCGAATCCGTTTGGCGGGAGCGTCTTCGACAAGGGCAAAGCCTCATCTGAATCAACAATTTCACCTTCGTAACGTCTATTCGATTTTCTTTTTCTTTTCTGCAACTATTCAATTCAATGGAGAATTAGGACTCTATCGACACGACGAGAATTATTGACATGCACGTTCCATGTCGCGTATGTACGTGTGCCTGGGTGTGTACGCGTGTGTGTCCATGTGTGTACGTTTATTTATGCATCCAGACTATGTTCTCATTAACGCGCGTACGCATACACATAACAGTCTATCAGGCATGCGTTTCTACGACAAGACTAAATCGTTCTCTCTGCGAGGCTCGCAGCGTGCGAGTGCAATCGAGTGCGAGGCGTGATTTTCCTTCCTTGGATCTTTGGTCGGGGATCGGTTAATGGTTGGTTCTGGTACACTTCGGGGTAATCGTCCGCGGGAGCATCACGATCGATTGTACGCGATGTCCATAATTTATCAGTTAACTGTACGTATCCGGAAGAAAATTCTTCTCTGAGAGATAAACTATTTATAGCATAATTATAATATCGAACGCGTTACCCAACGTTCGTGCTTGGTGTTGTAACAAAAATGTCAGATTATTGAAATAAAACGGCCATAATATTCATTTTGTACGGGATATCGTATAAACAACGCGATTTTTTTTCTAATTATATTAAATTGACGAACGTGCGATCGCGCGATATCTCCATGATGAAAATTTTATCGAATACATTTACTCAGTGTTTAATTTTCAATATCAAATATGTTAATAATTAAGCCATGGGATTAAAACAATTATCAAAACAATTGCAATTGTTCAAAGATTAAAATTTAATCACACACACATTTTTATCTTATCTTCAATTAACTCATCAAATATTTTTAATAACGCCTCGAAATCGCGAAATTTTTTTAGATCGATTTTTAGTATGTATGATTCTCTCGGAAATTGCGCAACCTTTTACGACATTCTGTCTAATAAACGATAACATAAATATGCTTTATCTCAATTAGAGATCGTTGAGAAGCGCCTATCAAAACCACGTTATTCTCGTGCTCGTCCTCGTTACTGTCGCATTTTACTCACGTTCTAAAACTCGTACACGAGTGACCTGCCCCGCGAGCATTAACCCAAGTAATTAGTTCACCAAGCTGCACGTAAAAAGGTCACGATTGAACATTGTCCGCGCATAATTTCAAATTGCCGCATTGCGAAGTCGGTCAAATTCGATTCTTGGCTCATCGACAAAATTGAAGTCTTATATCTTCAGAAAAAACGAACATTCGGAAAAATCCACAAATAATAAAATATTTATAATCCATTATCTATAAAATGAAATTGTGTCTCTAATGAATTTTTGGAGTTGATTATGGCAAGATGATAAAAAATCTCTTCCGATTTCATTCGCTTGACAGATTGACGAACCGTAGGAAATAAATTTTGAAAAAATCTGCGGAAATTTATGAGAATCACGGCGTATATGTAGAAGATTTGATAATATGGTGTGAAGAGAGACTTTAAAAAATACTTTTCCAATATTGAATTTATCTTACCCCTTTAGATTATTTTAAGATTTCGATTTCAATCAAATCTTTTTTAGAAATTTTTCCAATAGAGCGATCGCAAATCTAAAAAAAAATCAACAACTAAATGCACCAGATGTCTAAATACCTGCCGAAGATCTCAACGTTTTTAAAGATCGCTCTTGGAGCAAATTCTTCTGGAGAGACTTCTGAGAGCCTCGTTAGGATGCACGGGAGTCGAGGGTTCAACGATCTGATTTTCTGAATCGCTAATCGGCTGGCGCGGGGTTGCGCCATAAAAAAAAATGAGAGGAAAGGGGGCCCCGCTTTGATTTGCATCGTAAATAGCGGCGGGTAAACAGTCCCGGGAAAAAGGGCCTCAAAAATCAGGCTGGCCGGCATATAGCGCTGTCGTGCAAAAAAAAGAAGGGCAAAACATACACGGTTCTCTTTTTTTTACCGGGCGCGTCAAGCGTGAGGAAGGGCGAGGTGTATGTGGGCCGAGAGCGCGCGGGCGGGTTAGGTAGGTAGAAAGGGTGCTGAAAAAGAGAGGCAATAGGACGCATAAAAAAAAACACCGACTACAAAATGCAAAGTCAGCGGCCGCTCTACGCTCGCGAGTGCGCGCGCGCGTGTACACGAGTATGCGCGCACGTTGTGCGTTTCTTCTCTTCTTTTTTTCTTTTTTCTCCTCTCTCCTTTCTTCCTTTCAACGTTCTGCGCTCGCATTCTCGTGAATCTCGCGTGAATCCTTTGCGAGACGCATATAAGCGCGTATACACATGCACACGCGCCCACCTCTCTCGTTCTTCGCTCGTTCCGTGCTGCTCTACTTGCGCGTACGGTGCACGACGGACGCGGAAAAGATGCGCATTAAGCTCTCACGGTGGTTCGCAGTTTGCATAGCTTGGCGACGTCGTGTAATGCGCGCCGGTGTCCGCATTTATGGACGACGTTGTGTGCTCGCGAAAAAACGTGGATCGATGTAACGCGAAGGTACACTCCTCTCCTTTTTTCCGCGAGATACGCGGCACGGCAAAAAGTTCAGCGTCATATCTTCCTCTTCGAGTATGGCTTTTCGTATACGACGAGGTAAGATAGCAGCATCCGAAGATCCACGAGTAAACGTTCTCCATCTTTCGCGAGTCAAATACCTCCTTCGTTACATCGATCCCGAAAACGTTTCGCGCGAATAAGATCAGACATCGGCACGCAATGAAGATAACGACGATGAGCGAGAAGGTATGGCGGCGCACAAGAAGAGGCATGAAAAAAACGAAACTTTCAAAAAGACATGAAATCCTCATGGATACGGAGAGAGAAAAAGAGAGAGAAACATTGAAAGAGACAGATAACGAAAAGGGTGATAGAAGAAAAGCAGAAAATAGGAATAGAATGTATTGCGAAAAACGAAAGAGATCGAGAAGTAGAACGAATGAGCTGTGTGTGAACGTGTGGATGATGTATGTAATGTGTATATGTATGTATCACCACAAAGTAACAAATATGAAACTGACTTGAAATACAGTTCGTATATCTTTTCATTTCTCCTTTACCCACGTCTTTCACATTTCAATTAATATACGGGATGTTTTAGAAAATTTATTCTTTTCAAATGGACCTTTTCTCAGAGATTTTTGACGCGCGGATATATACGATTTTAGGATTTATTACGATAAATTGAATATACAGGCCAGATACGCGGATATTTCAAAAGCCGTTCTGTACAATTATGGTGACACATTGACGTGACGGCGATCCGAATGAATGTTTCAGAGCGGTAGAAAGAGAGATAAAGGCGGAAATGGAGAGTCTAGAGAAAAAGGCGGTGGCGAATTACCTTGAAGGACTGCACAGAGAAACCGGAAACCAGGGTCGGTCCATAACATAAGAAGCGAACAGAAAACAGAAAAAAGGTAAACTTGTAATTAGGTCGTTCGCTGTAAGAGACACTGTAAGCATGTAATTTCCTGCCGAGAGGGTGGGCTGCTTGTGAGAGAGCTGGAGCAAAGGGGGACGAGGGTGGATATAGAGTCTTATCGTGTCTTTCTGTTGATCGATGGATCCAACGTGTGCTATCGGGTGCTGGAAGAACTTATGTTACAGGATGACACGAATGTCGCACAATGCATTTATAAACCAACTCGGAAAAAAAATACCGTTTCGCGTTCCAACGCTCGGATATTTAATAACGTTGCGTCAAGAATGTTAATTAATGAAATCATGTAACATTTCGTGATCATCCTGCAAGTTAGAAGGATATGTAAATCGTTCTATATACAAAAGTATCAGGCTTTATAATCGAGAGAAATTCGGCGGGACGCATTTAATCATTCAGCGTTGATTTCATATTTCGCTCGAAACGCTCGAAATGATGTTCAATAGGAAATTTTGAGACGGAAGAGATTTAAACTCGTCAGACTGACAATTGACGAAGTTTCTTCAATAATCGCGACGCAACGCGACTATTAGCGACCGTCGGAATCGAGGACACCTGGTCCGTGTTGAACGAGTTTTAATATTAATACTGCGAATGATGCGCCGATGTTAACTTGTTATTATTGAACAGCCTAGCAGCCAATTAAACTCGCCACGCGTATATGACGCGCAAATATTTACCGCACAATTTCTCTCGGTTACACGGCCGCAAGTACCGGCATAATTTCGCGTAAACGCGCGCGACTGGGTCGTCAGACATTGTCGTTACCGTATTACTTGGCAACGATTATGTCATATACGATTCCACCGAAACGCGGACACGATAAACCCGTCGCTAATTAGCGATTGTCCGGGTTTAATTACGCCGGTACGATACACTGTGTCGCATATTTCCACAGTCTGCGCGAGAGATTCCCGCGATTGCTGCTGTCGAGGCTCGACAAAAGCGCGATGCAAAAATAAAAGAGATAGAGACAGAAAAAATGTGCCGGGCGCGGTGCCTGTGCAATGCAGGAATTTTTAAGTCCCGCAACTGTATCGATTAAATCGACTCTGACGCGTGATCGCGAAAAGATGGACGCAATCGCGTAATCTGTGGAATGCGAAATATGAGTATGGGGAGAGAGCAGTATCGATGGGGTAGTATATTGTAAAGGTGCGAGCTTTGCAGATGTTTGAGTATCAATCGTAAGGCATACCTTCAGATGTTTTACAGCTCTATAAAATCATATTTTGCGCAGGTTGCGCAGCAGTCTGCTGCAGTGATAGTAAAGTACAGACGAGGTTTATATATCGAATATGAGAAGGCAAACGACGATCTTGTTTCACCGCTGAAGGAATATAAGCATCGTACACTCGAAACTTAAAGTAATCCCGCGGTTGCGAAAAATTCCCGGTTCTAAATTCTAAATCTAAATCATTATTTAAATGCTTTTTCCTATAGTCGGATATTTTATGATTATTTATATGCAGTCGGTGGATATATATATGGAATGTTTAAAACTCTCGCTCACGGAACCGGTCAGCTCCGGCTGACGTCGACGGCGCGGAATTACACGTCGATTTCTAATTTCTGCCGAAGACAGAATTCGCGCTCGGCCGTCACGTCGGCCGGGGGCACGAGCGAAATTCCGCTCGAGTGAGCGGCTGTCTATTTTGGTCGCGACGAACCGATAATTAATTACGACACGAGGACCCGGAAAACGCGAAAATGTCACCCGGTCGGTCGGGCCGCGCCGCGAATTGTCATATAGCCGCGCGTAGACACGTTCTCCGGCGGCGGCGCGCATCTCGCGTGTCAGATGCACCCGTACGCTGCATATATAATATGCACACACAGGACATGTCCCGGTTTAACTTTTCAAGGGAATTACGCGTGAAACGCGCCACGGCGACGCGGCGTGTTATCCCATTTGAAATGCGAGAAGGTTTCTCGGATGCGCCGGATACTCTCCAGCGATTCCTCTGCACGGTGTTCAAATCCACAGAGGGCTGGTAATGCATGCAGGGCTATGGTAGTGAGGTTTCGAGTACTCGAGCATTAAAGCATGTCCGAGATGCCCGACGATTCGACGAATTAATCGGATTTCTTGTTCTTCGACTTAAAAAAAAGAAAAAAATTGCGCCGATTTTTCGATAAGACTTTTGTCACCTGCGATTCGCGATTTCCAGTCGAACAATTTTTGTCGAATAAAGTTTTCGCTTCCCGCGCGCGTTTTCACGCGCGTGACGTGCCTCATTACCATTCGAAACGTTCATTTTCCATGCCAATGAGCGGTCAATTAGCGGACAATTCGCAAATGTCGATTTTCGCTTCTCGCATCGGTCGCCCCAGCATCGTTTGGCTTTCAGCTTCCTGCCGTTGTGAAATGGCGCGGGACGTAGGCACGCGCGCGATACATTCGGTCGACGTAATTCGATTTCGAGCGCGGTCGGATTAAACAATAATACGTTAAAGGATCGCTTGTACCGGGGCGCGCGTTGCGTCGAGCACGCGACGATTTTTACGGTATTTTTTTTTTGCCGATCTCTCATCGGAGACGGTCACGTCGAAAGTGGAATCGATGGCCCTTGTTGATCGCGTCAAAATACCATTCGGAAATTTCGGACAAATATTTTGCCATTTTTTCCGACGAGGGAGGGGAAAAAAAACGCGAAACATTTCTCCACTGCACGTGAAATCAATATTTTCTTCGTTTTCGCGATATAACATGATTTTTGTTCACTTTGTGTCAACAGATTTTTTGTTACATGTTTGCGCGCAGTATAACGGTTATCTAAAAAGTTTGCGTAACACAATAAAAGCTCCACCGCATCGATCGATTAGTTGATTTTTTTTTTCACTACATCGCGGGCATTAGTGGGAACGCAAATCATAAATTTCGAACGCGTTCTCGAATGCACAAAGTATACGAGAGAAACGGTGACAAATGCTTAAAAAAAATACGCGGCACTTAATCGTTACGCGATTTGGCGCACGCATTTTAATCTGCGATAAATCGGCGGCCAAATCAAATAATAACTGTGCGACAGACCGGGAATCGTTTATGTTCACACCCGACTGTCATCAAGCCCGATCAATTTTCCATTACTTTCCCTCTCGTCAATAACGCTTTGCGGTCCATTCCGACCATCGCCGGTTCATTCGCGAAAATCTCTCCTGCCGCGCGCTGATATGTATTTACTCGGACTTTTTATTACGCTCACGCTCACGCACCAGGATGCATTTTATGGGCATATTAATTTCTTTTTATCGCATTGACGAAATATACGATCCATTATATACATACACGCTTACCCATCGATGCGTGCACTTATTAATCTTAATTCCATCTGTTTAACATTTTACTCGCGGGAAAAGAATAAATGTTAATTTTATTACAGATAATTATTTTCCTCTCGCGGAGATTAGAAAAAGCAGTTACAAAAACCGCGCGCGCGCCATAAAGAAACTTGGAATAATTTCGCGTGCGTTTTACAATCTCGAATAGTGGAACGTTGGTAAATAAAACTCTGGTTCCTGTTTTGCCGTATCATTATTTTAACATCTCGTGTTCAATGTTACGCGTTTATTTGCCACCCTTATTATCGTGCAACGAAGCACAAACATTCGCGCAATTTTCTTTTCCAGAAAATTATATACACACCACCGCCCGCGCGAAGATTAGGAAAATAATTCTGCAATTCAAAAGAGCGCGGTTTCGTCGTGCGGAATAATTTCACGTTATCACGCGTGCATTACTCGATCTCAGATGGAGGGATATGAAATTGCGCACGGAGGATTACCGAGCAGCGAGTACACGTCCGTTCAGCGAATTTTCCGCGCGATCGTGCTGAGACTGCGAGTCCCGGTGAATTTATACGCGGTGAGTGACCCGAAGCGGCTGCGCGATTCCGAGTACATTCGTGTCTTCCTGTCGATTCTGTATTATTCACGGAACAGAGAAACCCGCGACTTTCTTGGCGAATTTTCAGCAGCCGGGAAAATCCGACAGCTGCGCGACCCACTTTCGGCGGCAGTCATTGACAATTTGACGAGCTGGCAGCCCGAGGGGAGCGTCACCGGAATGAGACACTTAACGGAATGCAATGCCGGACATAACGAATCGATAACGCCACCGGCTATACAGCCACGGCACAGACTTCGCGTTCGCAATGACGGGAATATTTCATGAAATGCGGGCGATTATGTTCGGAGCACTGATTATTCCGGACGGTTATTGAGGAACGAAGGATTCGGAAAGTCATGATTTTTGAAAAGGTGAAATGATTTGTGAGTTCTCTTGAATCCCGAGTTCTTTTAGATATGCAAAAATCATCGGTTTTTCGATCACTTCGCTCCGTCAAGATTGTATTTTTCCCCTTCGGATTTTCAGTTCGACTAATCAGGCACATCTCGCAATAAGATTCTTCTCGCGCGCTGACTGTCTGTCATTACGTACCTATATGAATCGATATGTCAGCTTTAAGAAAATAATTTTCCGCGGCACCGTTTTATCCAAGGGAGGGGGGTAACTTTCCCTCTTCCCGATAAAAACTTTTTCCGACATGCGCGAACTCCGCAATTCGATTCTACCTCAATCTTAATTCCCACTTCTCCCTTTCCTATACTCCTCGACATTAAAGCGCGTTACCGCCACGTAGCTTTTGCCCGATGGTTACGCTCGCTTGCTGCAAACTAAACTGATCCCGTGCACTAACTGTATGCGCAACCACGGAAGCGCAATAATTCAATGAGCAAGTACGGGTACCTGAGTCCCGTCGTGAACGAGCAAGTAGGCCGTTTTGAAGTGGCTCGTTGTACCGGAAGGCCATAATGAAACCGCCCGCACATACTCCGCCACGGCATAGTGAAATCTTTAACCGCCGAATTAACGCTGTGAGGGAGGGACGCGATGCGCACGTGCGCTACGACGTGACACAAAGTACGATAATTTTCTCGCTAAAAAGTGGAGGAAAAAGCAGTGAATCTGTAAACCGAGATGTTGTCATTTTCTACGCGCTTTTTTTTATATTTTTTCAGGTTTGAGGTACATTTAATCTTTTTAATCTCCGGGTCGCTAACGTTATCTCTGAAATTTTGAGGTTTCCGAATGCTGGGTCTCTTAATTCTCAAAAATTTAATATTTGCAAAATTCGAAGCGTTAAAATTTCATGTTTGAACTAGTAATTCGCGATTTGAGTTTCTAAATATTTATAAAATTTTTCGAAGTCTGAATCCTTCGTCCGTTGACTGTCAAATCTTTAAAAATGTTCGATGCGGTTTCAAAGCGATTGTAGACGGATTCTCCGGTCTGAGATATTCGGATATTCGGATATCCTGAATATGTGGAAAAGATGCGGCCTCTCGACACGACGGTTGCCAATGCATAGCGCATCGAGCACGGCACTTTTGCGAGCGAGACGGATTTCGAGCGTCTCGCTTCGTTTCAATTTTTCGACGGAGGAATTTCACTTTCCGCAACGGGGGGGATTGATAACTCGGCTGGGAGATTACGGTGGCAGCGAAAAAATGCAAAGGCGATCGGCTCGAGGGAAGAGGGGGTCGCGGAAGATCGCCAGGCGGCCGAGGGGGTTCGAAACGGGAATCGAAGCGGCTCCGGATGCCCGGATGCCGTGAAACTCGAATTGTTCTACATAATTTCCGATTAGTGTGTCTCGTCCGGAGGAATTACAGTTACTAAGCTCCTTCACCCTCTGTGGAATTTCGCCGACTGCCCCTCGCCGCCACTCTCATGAGCGCCGCGCTGCCGAGCTTTCCGCGGCGTCGTTCGCATTCTCTTAAAGGAGAATTCCGTTCTGCGCGAATCCTTAAAGGCTTCTCCTCCTCGAACGGCGCCGGTAATCTCAAAGTGTTTAGCGAGAGCTTTTCGTCAGCGTTTACAACGCGATTCCCTTTGTTTAGCTCCACAAGAGAAATGAAATTATTCGTAACGTCGAAGTTCCGTGATCTTAGCGTCGTGGCAAACGCGCTTTCGTTCGCGCTGAAAGCTCACAGAGGCGTCTCGCGTCAGTTGAAGTCATTTTCTGATCCAATTATCACGAGTATTTAAATCTACCATTGGCATAGTAAATAACAGACGCACACAATGGCTGCGATCTAATAAAGTCTAATAAAGTTCGATATTTTCACGGCAGTTAATTAAAACGATAATATTATATATCCAAACTTTTTCTGCCAAAAAAATCCAAAAGTGCCTTAAGTCGCGAAGTCGTTTTATGCAAGTGTAAAAAGATTTTTCTCTTTAGAGGAAGAAAATCCAGATATCCAGCAGGATCGAAGAATCTAAAAGTTTCTGTAATCATTCCATGTGCCGGCCGCATTTTTTCCACGTATTCCACAAGTGTGTGTCGGAGAGAAAGGAGATACGGAGAGAAAGAAGAGAGGAAGAGAACTGCTTAGCACGCGCTCGAATGGTTAAAGTTGTATCTTCGCCTAGCGAAAGCTTTTGGTCTCGTTTCTCGAGGGAGAGCCGCGCGGCGACCGCGAACACGTCCGACAACGTAAAACTTTCCGACACCTCGTAGCGCGTTTTCCTCTCCCCCCCCCCCTCCATCCAAGTATACGGTCTCTCCTTTTTCGGGAAACGCGTGGGAGAGCTTAAAGATTTAACGCCGGGGAAAAAGTTGCCGGCCGAAGCGACGGTGCAGCACGCGCTCATAAACGCTCCAACTTCGTCGGACGCTTTTTTTCCACGAGACTTCCGACTGATTTTCCTTTTTCAGCGCGGAAGGAGAGAACTTCGCGGAGCAACATTGGGCGCGACTCGTCGCCGACGGCTCTCTTACTTTCGCGTCACGGCGCACCGTGAACGATCACCGGGGACGTTTGTATTATTGCGATAGTCGGACGTTTGGCGGAAACAGCACCGCGAGGACAAAGTGCCTTCGACAACGTTTTTGTTACCCAAAGAAACCTTGGACCAAGATTGTAAATGTCCGACTGGAAAAATTCGTGCTTCTTTTCGACGAGCGGTTCAGACTGCTACGACAACTAAAAGTTTCTCGCTTTTGTTTTCGCTACATTTATAAATTTTTACGATTACGCTTCTCGGAGTAGAGTATTTCTCGTTTTACTCCCGCACCTAATAATATATCTCGACTTAAAAATTGGAGCTTATGATATTCGATCAATTCGTTTTTTTTTTCTCAATGCACTGCAGACCTGTGAAATCTGTATCTTAAAAATGCCTTACGATTGATACGGTGTCAACTATCATTGCTCAATAATTCGATATGCAAGGCGATCGATACGTCACTGTGACTGATATATCGATATTAATAAAGTAGTTTTTGTTTGTAGACTGTAAGTTTGGGATTCTTTTTTTTAGGACCTCGAGGGAAAATCAGTGAACTTTGCTCCGCTCCGCGAAGTTCTCTTCTTCCGCGTGGAAAAAGGAAAATCAGCGGCAGTCTCGCAAAGTTCATTATTTGTAGGAAATACTGAAAGGGAAAGTTCACGTGAGAATTGGCTAAAAATAAATTCATAATAAATTCATAAAGGCTATCGAGCACGGGACTCCTTTGACGCTTCGTTCGAAGAAGTTCGGTGCGGGATAAACTGGCCTGGGGTATTTATAATATTTGCTATAAATAATCAGTGTTTCCAAGGAGAAATAAACCCGGCTCTTCGTTACAACGTGGTTACGGCGTTTCGATCACCTTGCGTGCGCGTGTATGTACAAAGGCGTACGCGCGAAAGAGCGTGTAACTTCCGGGGTGACGTGAACAATGCAAGAAAGGGCGGCTGTTGGGACGTAGAACGCGAGGGTTAAGGGGGTGGGCTACTCGCAACTCGGCAAAATACAAGGAGCGAATAGACTCACAATCAGGGGTTCTATATGAGCATAAGATGCTTGCCAAAGTAGCAAGGTGAGCAAGTTCGCTGTGTGGATACAGGCGAGAGAAGGGGTCGCAACGAGATTCAAAGCGCGAGATAACGCCGGAATAGAGCACCACGAATTCTCGATATGGCGGGTATATATGTGTATATATATATAATATATATGGGTCGTATGTATCCATTATATACAGATGTACTGTTTGTATGTGACAATTGGTGTGTCGTCATTACTATGAGCGGAAGCGCGGAACGGAAGGGCGAACGACCGACTCCGTCTCGCGAGCGAAATATGAAGTGGATGGATAAACGAGATAATAGTATATTCGTGTCGCGACCAATGTCGCGTGAATCAAACGTTATTCGTATAACTGTTAAAATCCTGTAAATCCAAGCGTATCTGATGGCTCGCTTACGGCAAAACTACCGTAAATAGTGTCGCACAAATTTGTTTAAAGCAATATAATCTCATTTACGACTGTTTGACCATCCGTTTTATTATATAATCGTTACTAAAATTTTCCACTTAACTAAATATATATTTTCAATTAGCGATATGCGCTCCGGAGATTCAAGCGTCACGCGACCGTCCCCCGTTCCTGCTTCCGGCAATGATGGTAATGGCCGGGGCATCGAAAAGATCGTGCTAGTTTTCAGTTTGATTCAGTTCCCGGACGGACGAAATCGTGTCAAAGAAAGTTTGACAGAGAGGCCACTCGGTGGTTCCGGCGGTACTGGATCGCTTCCAGCGACCGAAAAACGGAAAAACTGAATAGCCTCTTTCTGAAAACGCTCAGATGTCCACGGGACTTTGATTCGACGTCCCCGGCATGTAATGGGTACAATTATGCTTAATTATGACCCGGCACCCGGTGTGAGACGTGTCGTCCCCCTTTCGCAGAGAAGTGTGTAAATCAAAAGGCAAGAGAGCACAGTCAAAGATCAAAGACAGGGGAGAGTCTGCGGGAGAAAAGGTGGCGAGAGATGGTCTGGCAGTGTGAGACACACGAGGCGCGCGCGCGGTGCAGTGACATGGCAGAACATGGAATTCTGTGCTCTCCTACACACCAATCGGCACTTTGTCTTTGCTGTCTTTCATTTATCGAGTTTTCCTGCTTGTTCTCGTTCACACAGTGTCTATGCGAGTAAACCTGGAAGTAAGTGATTAGTATCTCGCGCAACTACGCCGACCGCCGATGACAACCCGAGAGTCCTTTGATTACTCCGCGATCGTCGCGCTAACTCATTTAACAAGCACCGGTGTCTGTTGCAATCCAAGAATCCGATAATTACACGCCCCCGAGAAACCGAGGATCCCCGAAGCTTCGGAGAATTACTCGAGTATTTTATTTTAAACGTCCGTTTCCTTCAATTCTCTCTAGAATTTAAGAGGTCACGTAGTTATTGGATTTCCAATACGTTTTAACTTTATCCATATTAATGTTTATGCTCCTTAGCACCTGGAAATATTTTATTCATCCTTATCGTCTTAATTGTTTCCTATTTCAATTAACGGTGGCGGCGGTCATCGACGATCGGGGACGTTTTTCGAGCACAAATACACAACATACATGGGCTCCTTGGATCAAAGGTCGCCGCAAGCCCGACTAATGCATCGGACGCAATCGGTCGGGACGTTTCCTGCGGAGGAAAAGTCCCGTCGCCTTTGATCCACTACGAGCCAAGAGGGTCTGGTGCAGACAGTAGGCGAGATGTGCCGAGGATCATTGCTGAAAAACAGTCGATATCGCATGTGACAACAGCTGTCACGTGAACATTCCATTCCTGTCCTGTGTACAAAACGTTCCTATATATACGTTTATATATATATATTATACATATTGTGACACACACATAGAGTGTACACGGGGTGGTCCGCGCGACCATGTCTATTTTCAAGCAGTTTACGGCTTCGTTATCGTTAGGAGCAAAAAGAATGATAAAGAAAAGGATTAACATTAAAATTAACGAACTAATCCCGCACGAAGACGCGAAAATGTATTTTTAGTCGCGTGCGCTTTGATTCGGTATGGTCTATCGCGCTCCTCGGATTTCTCTTGTTATCCTCCGCGTTTCAACGAAGCCGTAATTATGCCGTCAACGAGCCCTCGTTCGCGCGCGTCATCCTGTGTACACGCACATAGATAATGTGGCACGTATTGCGAGAGGCGAGGCCGCGGGATAGATGCGCTTGTTGCACGTAGAACGGAGTTGTGTGTTCCGATCGTTCGTACATGTAGGCATACGTGTGGTAGTATATATATCGTGGAGTGAAATAATGTTTTCAGCGACGTTTTTCTCCGAGAAGTGGAACAGCTGTCGGTGAATGAGAAGCGTCCCGAGGGGTAGCCGGCGAACGCGTCGATGCGTTTCCATCGGAAAAGACGGAGCTACATCGAGAGCGTTTTTTGCACGGTGGAACGATGTTGATTAAAAACCGATCGTGTAGATACTATTATCGAACAACGTCGCGATACTGAATTTAAATTTTATTGTAACGACCGTATTTCTGAAAGGTTTATGTGATACGGAGTCTTTAATTGCTCATTCAGACACATCTAGAAAAAGCTTATGAACTTAAAAAATCTCCAATGACCTATTAATTGCATTTATCGATCAATAAGAGACGTCTTTAGACGTCAAACTAGTTTAACGTTTAAATTGGAAATCTCAGTATCGAAATATTTAAAGATTCGTTACATAAGTAGAGTAATTAAGACAACACGAATGGCCAATATAGATGATTGACTTTTAAATATAGAGGATTGATTTTTAATTAACATCGTCCCGCAATCGCCGACATCGAGACGCCAAATGAAATAAATATCGGATAAACTTGTCTTGATGAGGAGGCATTCTTGTGAAAAGTGATACTGTGACCTAGTTGTAGTTGTAGTAGTTGTGCTTGACGTGGTGCCACCTGTACGAGTAATGAAATTGTTATTGTCTTAAATAAAGTAAAGTTTCAACTAATTGGCTCGTTGTTCTTGCACCTGTGATTAACAGGTCCCTGCTAGCCGAGCGATGACACTGTTATCGAAAGTAGAGTAATTGCGCTTAAGTATAGGTATCAGGTATAAGTTATAATTGCTGTACGTGTGTTGCAGAGACGAGTGTGTTTCCTGTGAATGGCGGTGTTTTCGGCTCGTGTTGCTGTTCAATGTAAAAAATGATTAGCAGAATATATCATGTAAGAGATCACTTTTCCGTCGAGGGATATCCGGTGTGTCGCGTAACGGCGACCTCATCAAAAGACTCATTTGATTATTCGTGATTAACTTTATTGATACCCCTTGCATTTTCTTTCGGCTGCATTTCGTTTAACAATACAAAATATTAAGTAAATTTTATTTTAAGTTTCAACAACTTATCTTTGGCCATTAGAATAGTTGAAGATAAAATATCAGAATTTCAATTTCCATGAAAAACTTTTCGAGTTCCAAGAATCTTGGAAATCTTTTCCCTAGGATGTTATGGTTCAAGAGCTCTCAAAATTAACTCATATCTTAAACTCTTATACCATGTCGAGGTTCAGAGACTCGAATTGCAATGCGTTCATCACGGAGGAGGTCTATCCCGTTGCCAAACGTGCGCGTATAATCAGAACGTTACATTATCACGAGCTATTTCGGGTTACACGCACGTGCTACGTGCAGACTCCGACTAAAATGGCTGCGAATCCGCCGAGATTAAAATCATTACGATACACGGGGACGACGCAACAGCGCCCGGTCGGATAGAATCTTTACGATCGCCATAAAGCTCGTTCTCCTTCTCATTTCCGCCCGATTCCCCGGCTTCACCAGTACACACACGCCGTCGGTTATCTCGATGCGCCGACGCGCTCGCCCGTGGTACAAATTGCGGATGCCTCTTCGCACATCTTTAAACGGTTAGTATTACGGCGATCGCCCAATAGCGTTCTCCAAACGTTCTCCAGCGAATATCCCCGAGAACCGTCATATACCGTTATGAACTGTCGTGAATAATATCTTCGCCTGCCAGCTCGATGTTATAAAGATATCAAGAAGGGACAAAAAATCGTCTGACTCTACCTCTGTTCCGATAAATTTCATAAGACTGCTGCTAAAACTGTAAAATATAAGATAAATTATTTGTCGATCGCTCCAAATTGAGGTACTCCACATTCTCTGAGCGCGAAGGGTGAAATACGTCGCGACAACTCTTTACAGATGCCGCAAATTCGCCATCGGGACGAAAAAACGCGCTTCCTGGTGGCTCGCAATTGCCTTGTTCAGGCCGGCTCTCGCGTCATGGATTCGCGATTGGATAACGTTTGACGCGAATTGTGCGTGCGCGTATACTTGACGACGCAAGCAGTTACGACGGAAGCGATTACGCGACAGCAGCGGTGGCGACGGAGCCGGCACGTTATCATCCCTGCGGTCCACATACAATGCCGGGGGAGGGAGGCGCGGGATCCTTTGAGGTCGGTGTTACGAGTTCCGCGAAACACGTCACGTCGGGATATATGCGTATCGAGACTGCGAATACTAATGTCCCTCTAATGCATCGCGCGGCCTGAATTCGTAATAGACGCCAGGCGTCGCGTCGCATCGCGTCGCGTCGCCGAGATGAAGCACCCGCGCAGAAATTTCCACGGATTCGAGACGCGCGTGGGATTGTGTATGTGCCTTCGCCCCGGCACCGCGATTTATCGCGAATGTGTGCACATCGCGCAGACCGTGCACTGTGCACCGCCGCAAGACCTGGCATTCTCGCGCGGTAACGCGTCGCGCTCTTTGTTTCCGAGGGATATGCGCGCGGATATATTATCTCAGCTCTTCGCTTACACGAAATATCTAAAGATGTATAATATTTGAATATAAACACGTTACACGGAAAAAAAAATAATCGCTTCCTTTTCCGTTCCGCCACCTTGGAATCACGGGTGCAAGTAAAGATCGCGTTTGGCAAACTATATCTCTTGTCGGAAATTGATTAACCACGTCTCCCTTGTATCAACATTTATAATCGTGCGCCTTGTGTTTTCTCACGGACTCGGAACTTAGTATATAACGGAGTTTCGAGTTGGATATATATTTCTGAAATAACAGATCCGCGCCGTTGATGTTTCGCGTTTGGAATTTCTCGTGTTTCATCACGCTTTGTGTCTCTCATTATTATCGCGATGTTTTCTCTGCGCGCGCGCGCGTCGCGCTCAAAGGCGGACGACACGGAGAGGAAAGAGGCTCCGCTCCTCTCGCCGACGAAATCGAGAACAGAGAGAATCAACTCCGCCGACTGTGAGACCACTCGCGTGTAGATGTCAAACGTGGAGAAAAAACAAAACGCGGATTCGACAGTGACGGAGCGCGTCGTCGCGCGCGTTTACAGCCGGCGTGAATGAGGCTGCGAAGTGGAACGGGCTTGAAACAAAGGCTCCGCCTTCAATTTCGCAGAGAGCTCCCGAAGTAAGGAGGTTTAAACGAAGTTATAAATTTCGACTTTTTCTTCTCGGCGTTCTTCTCACGGTACGTATATAAACTGGACCCCCGGTCACACAATGCTTTTACGAGTAGACGGCTTTCCGGGTCAATCGCCGTCGCTTTTTCGCCGCACGTACGTGTCGTTTGCATTAACCGGGTTTTACCGGGCATGATTGAAGACTCACGGAAAGCTCGATGAATTTTAGCGAGAGGATTTCCGAGGCTCAACGTATCATAAAGTATTTTTCAGCTTAATACCTCCCGATCGGCGGATACATCTGTAAATCTCCGAGCAATCTTTTTCATCACCCCCCCCCCACCCCCCACGTGATTTTCTATAGTCGGATTTTCGACGATTTCTATACGCGGATTTTTAACGATTTACAACGACATCCCGAATTTTTATCTCTTTATCGAGAAACAAAGATGATATCGCGTAAAAATGTCGGTCAAATATACGCTTACGCATTTTTGAAAAATAAATATACCGCTGTTCGGAATGCAAATCTAGGGGGTATTTGCATCGCGAAATATGAAGATAGCATTGCTTTTTTTCTAAATGCAAATCTGTTTACATCTGCATCGCAAAATGCTAAAATAATATTTCTGCACGTTGGAGCTACGTTTGAGAATGGGAACACATTTGGATATATTTGACGCGCAAGACGAAATTATTTCTTCTTTTTTTTTATAAGTGAAAATTAATTTAAACGTAAAGTATGCATATTGGTCTGACTCAACACACGTGCAACGCAAATTGTTTTAGTTTAAAACGTCGGGAAAATGGTAACAAGTAACACACCTATATCATATACGCTTCTATAAAATCGTATATACATTAAAATTGTACGTATAACCGTTCTTTGTAGTATTTAACAATTTATCCCAACGAAATGCAGCCGTGTTTCAATGTAATCACTTTAATGAATAGGGAGGCAAAATGACGTCGATGATGAGGCCGCGCGAACCCAACATGATGCGACATCATGACGCACCGTGCACATTATAATTCATTATATTTGCTGTCTATGAAGCCGTCCGACATTATTTTCATTATTCTCAACATCTAATAATTAAGCGTCAAACGATATTATCGATTAACGCGCTAATTGCCGCAGAATTCGTTTTATCGCGAAAGGATTCCATAAATAAATTGATAGAATTAATGTAATATCTCTGAACCAAAGAATTGGTAATTTCAGCGTTTATAATTCGACCGCCAGAGCGTTTCCGGAAATCCGCACGGCTGACCGTGGCGGCCGAATGTATTAACACTGGATTACTTTTGTACGACGCTCGTGGATCGAACTGAGGACAAACGGCTCGGACACTGACCTCCAGGAAATCCTTCACGGTGCTGTCGACGACCATGAGCGGTCGCTGTATCAGATGAACGACACCGTTGCGCACCGGGATGTTCGCCTTCACTATTTCCGCCAGCACCACCCCGGCCTGATGAGTCGTATCGCCCACCAGCGTGTCCGATTGAACGTAGACTGAAAATTGGACTATCAATTAGTCATCGAAATATAATATGCACGGATCTATCACTGGCGCGGACACGCCCCCCGTTCGGGGGCGCCGTTATTAAAGGCGAAGCCTTCTCGCGCCGAGCGTAACAACCAACAACGCGGAACAATAGCGGAATAATAGCGTCAATCTCTAATAACAGTAATTCTCGATCGGATTATACTCTCTGAATCGAATCAACGGTCCAAAATCTGTTCTCCTGGATGATTGAGACGTAGAGTGCGCACAAGCGCGCATGATTATCACCTTTATTTTGCGACTTCAGAAAGCTGACGACGACCCTGAGATTGTCGTTGAACACGAGGGTTGGATACGGCACTTTGTCTGGCGTCGGCGCGGTGAAGAGAACCTCGTTAGGTAGAACGTGCCCGTCGATCACCAGCTGATCAATCTTCTGCGGCCTCGGCTCCGGCTGTAACAGAGAGGCCGGAGGATCATGAGAACTCCATCGGAATGAGAAGAATATAAATTATGTAATCATTATACGTCGTGTCGTAATTCGAAAAAGAAAGCGATCTCGCTTTTCGTTATCTCAATAATTCTTCGCGTCGTCACATTTTTGCCACTCGCCCGAAAGAATCTAACTGTTGGGAGAATGTAATTTTCACGATGTACGAAATAATAAACTTATATATCCCTCAGAAGAAGTGACGTAGTTTTTATTTCGCCGCGCCGGCTGCCGACACTCCTCACACATCCCGCTATTCTTGTTAAGGATACACGCGCGTCCTTTCATCCGACGCCCTCAGCATCTTTCTCGCACAAAAGCGCGGCTGACCGCGTTGTCACGGCAACTCCAATTTCCTCCGCGCGGGCACACCACGAACTTTAGATCCCATCCTCGAGACGAAGGGAACGAAAGGTGTGACGGAGGACGGAGGCGCGGAAGGGGTCTCGATACCGGCCGCGCGCGCGGAGGAGATCCTCTCGGCGAGGCGACGACCTACCTAACCTTACCTCGTTGAAAGAGAGGAACTTTTCGAGATCGAGTCGTACACCGTCGTTACACACCCCTTCGCCTCGATTTTCTTTGCTTTCCTGCCGGTCTTATTTTTTTTCTCCCTTTCTTTCCTCCTCTCTTCTCGCTTTCCTCCTTCTTTTTTTCGGATCCGCCACCGAGCATTCCGAGTTCCGAGCCCGACGCGTCGTGTATGTACAGGCGCGAAACTTTCGGTAATTTCTGACGGGATGGCTCGTTTAACTCCGGCTCGTTTTTACGCTCCAAGTTGGATTACGTGCGCGCGAACGTCCATTGTGTGTACGCGAGGTTGGCGTTGAAAATTGGAGAAAAAGCGGAATCCCGCGCCGAAGTGCCGCGATGCGGGCATAATGAAACACGGGGGGGGGAGGGAGTGGGAGGGCGGGGAGCGGTTGGCGGGAGATGCGCACAGATTCGTGCAACGAAATTCATAATTTTTAATCCTTATTTCCGCCAGGGATTAATGGACGTTTCTTGAAACTCTACGCGGAAAAAGAGAGAATGCGAAATTTTAACGCGTAAAATTTGTTACCCGCTAGGCGCCTAGAAGAGCGTTGTTAAAAAGCTTTTACCGTTACTCTGATAACAAACGACTTTAATCAATAT
The DNA here is from genome assembly GCF_030848805.1 of Temnothorax longispinosus. Taxonomy (NCBI): domain Eukaryota; kingdom Metazoa; phylum Arthropoda; class Insecta; order Hymenoptera; family Formicidae; genus Temnothorax; species Temnothorax longispinosus. The sequence continues at coordinate 16,771,596 of NC_092367.1, read as the reverse complement.
TTTAAATATATACGGCGTTAGAAATAGCAATTAAAAAATAGCATATCTAGATTTTTAGGCTCTTCTGTAAATTCCGTCGCGTTAAACATGTTATAATATTGTATAATGTATATTATACACTATTAAATATTAAGGAATGAAATTTAAACCCTGAGTTAACCCTAGAACACAGCTTCCAGAGCATCCTGAAAACACCATTGGTCTGATGGACCCATATAACTTTGATAGATTGTAACTCTGGTCCAGATTAATATTTTTGGACTTGTTTTTTTGAAGCTGGTATCGAAAAGTTTTATTTTGTCAAGTTATGAAGTTAAAATTAAATGAGAAGATTTTTGACCCAACTGGCCATTTATTAATATAATATTCAAACACAGAGTGTGTTTATATAATAGTCAAACATACTCTGTGTTTGAATATTTGAATATTACATTACATCTCCTTTGTTAATTATTACTGGCGAAGAAAATTACCTCAGGTTTAAAACTAGATATCGAAATTTGTTGTGAGGAGTAAGCAAAGTTTCGTCTGGATCTCTCTCTGAGAGACCCTCATGGTGTGTCTAAGGTTAAATAGGGTTTTGCTATTGTTAAGTACCATGTGTGTCGAAATTCATTATCTTAACACAAAACAGTACCATTTTAACTCCATTGGTTTAGTTAAATTAACATTGTTTTAGTTAAATTAAGGGCATATTGAGTTGATATGGTGACCTATATATACACACATAGAAAAATATCATTCTACAGCCAAGGAGAGCAATTACTTATTTAATGTTATTTGTTTTAGGTAATAGTTTTTCTTCGACAAAGAATTGTTTTTTAATAATAGTTTTGAGATATACTTGGCACACACAAGTCTCAGAAAAGCTCGTCATTTTATGCTCAAAACAAGAATTTATTCTTCTTTCAAGAATTTTATATATCTATACTTAAGTGTATATGCTTCTCTTCCGTAGACTCTAGTAAGTAAATCAAATTCTTGCATTAATTAAATATTCTTGTTTGAAGTACTAGACTTCTTGTTAAGATTCAGAATATGTCTTAAGTAAATGTGATGATGGACTTTGTGGTAGATTTACGGATATATAAACTTTATATCAAATATACTTAAAACAAGTAATATTTACTGACAGGTAGTACGTACTTTTCTGTGTGCGGAAATGATTGAAAATGACTCAAACTGAGTCCAGTTTAACGGTAACAATTCAATCGAAAGTGAATGGCTGCTTTACTGTTTTGCAACTGTAATAAAAGCAGCTATTATTTCTAATAAGTAGATCCATTCGAAAAAAATCTTCGCGCGTCGGGACGCGCCAATCGCGTGATCGCGTGACCGAAATCTCGCTAATCGCCGGCGGCCACTGCGGCCAGTTCGCGTCGAGCGTCACTGTAGTGCGGCTGTGTCGTGATCGCTTCGCAATTTCGCGGTTTTTTGCTCATCTCAGGCAAATTTCGGTGCACGGACGCGACGGGAGTACTGGATTCGGAAGTGCCGGATCTTGCGACGAGCGATCGTTTCGGCGTATTAATCGGCCCGTCCGACGGCGATTGACATGATTCTCGGTACTCGTAAGTCTCGTAACCGACGATAAGTCGCGTCGCGTTTCGCCGGTTGTCGGCACGATGCAACATCTTGCTCGCGTTTCGGAGTCGCTCGTCACGAGTACCATTCGCGAGTGCTATCTGTGAGAGGAATCGAAGAGGACCGCGAGGGGAAAATTGAGAAGGACCGTCATCGTCAGGAGCATCGCGAGCAGACGCGCCTTGAGAGATCGCCATGACGAATTGATGGACACGGGCGATCCCGTTTGTCCGCCATGTTTGCATAGTGCTTTCCCAGCTTTGCTCCGAACTCGCGATTAGGCGAATGAGCGAGCTATCTCAACGGATTTCGCGACGATTCGCCCTATTCGACGGTAAGCTGCTCGTTCGCGTTCGTTTGTGCTCGGTATGGACCCGATTTAACCGCCAGTGATATATGCGTGACGCGTCGATGTCCGACGGTCACCGACGGCACGCTACGTCGCGGAGAAGTCGTGTCGTTCTGAAGCGAGTCGCGCGAATCGAGTTTGCTGAAGATTCGGAGCCGACGGCATCGACCGATCAGTCTCTTCGCGCAATTCTTTCCGCAATTTCGTAAGTTATCGCGAGTGCCGGTATATAGTGTTGAACAGATTTACGTGGTCGACGCTGAATATGGCATGAGCTTTTTGCCGTCGGGAGACTCGGTAGTGTCGAAAAAGTGTTTTTTTTGTGTAAAAACAATTGGAGCAGTCGGTTGAAGATAAGATTGTATACGGCGATAAGATTAGTCCTGTCTCAAACACTTAAAAAAAAAGTCGGGAGGGTCGCGATCCTTTCGATGAGTGAATTAGTGAGCTGATCGAACGCGATCGATCGGGAAGAAAGTGGTCGTCGAGTGTTCGCGAAACTTCATGAGTGTGTTTTGCGAGTGAGGAGCAGTGAGGAGTGCGTCCACGAATTTACGGAACAGCGTCGATAAGATCGAGGAGCGGTAACGAATTAATCGCGGCAGAGGGTGAGAGGGAGACGATCGCTCTTCAGAAACGTTCGGCAGAGGGTGAGTCCTTGCGTTTATGTCGCGCGCCCGATATTCTCAAGGTATTCCGTCGTGAAACGCGAACTTGCCTGCCATAAGATGCGAATAAATAGATAACAGGCGAACAAGTAGATAAAAAAATAGATAAACTTCTTTTTAAACCGTCCCCCGGAATCGTCGAGGGAGAGTGTTCGACGTGACAGGAATATATTTCTCTGAGACAAACAGTTTTCGGCCTGTAAAAGTAAAACCAGCTCGTGCTACGTTCTTATAATTTCCACAAAACACGTACAATAATTACGGCGCGCGCGCGCGCGTTTGCGGCTTTTCTCATATTTTTACATTTTTACGCAGCCCGCAAAGTGTTAAAGGATATACCGCGCGCGTCGGCGTTTCTTCGACGTTAAAATAGATTTGCACGCGCGACGTCGGAGTGTCGCGTTTGTAATCCGACGTTTGAAACGTCTAAATGCCACGCGTATATACGTATTCGTACGGAATAATTTACATCCGCCGGTAAAACGTCATCCCGTGTAACACGCGCGCCGCTGCAACACGCTACTCCGCGCGGAACGAATTCTCCGAATGCGCGCGTAAATTCCGCGGTGTCTAGGACAACACTTATCTTGCTGTGTGTGTATCGCAATAATCCCCGCAATAATCATTTCTTTCAACATTTTGCACCCGGAAAATTTCTTTCAGTCCGAAAGGCCTCCCGCGCCCCGGTGTTTAAAAATATTAACGCATTGATGTTATATTATTAAATAAGTTCTGAATCTAACAAGTCTTGAATTGATATCTTCTCAACCCGTTTATTTTAGTCCGGAAGGCCCCTCGCATGTCCCCATATTTAAGAATTTAACGCATTGATACTGTATTGAACAAATTCTGAATTTAACAAATCCTGAATTTTGATTTCTTTTCAACCTAGAAAATTTCTTTTAGCCCGGGAAGCCTCCGTGTCCCCGTACTTAAGAATTTAACGCATTGATACTGTATTGAACAAATTCTGAATTTAACAAATCCTGAATTTTGATTTCTTTTCAACCTAGAAAATTTCTTTTAGTCCGGGAAGCCTCCGTGTCCCCGTATTTAAGAATTCAACGCATTGATATTGTATTAAATAAATTCTGAATTTAATTAATCGTGAATTGATTTCTCTTCAACCCGCAAAAATTTCTTTTAGCCCGGAAAGCCCCCCGCACCCTCATATTTAAAAATATTAACGCATCGATGTTGCATTGAATAAATTCTGAATTTAATATATCCCGAATTGAACCTTCCTCTTTGTATTGATTCCTAAATAAATGCATTGATATTGTATTAAACAAATACTGAATTTAATAAATCCCGAGAGAGAGAATTTCCTCTTTATATTGATCCCTAAATAAACGCATTGATATTGTATTAAATAAATACTGAATTTAGCAAATCCTAAATTGGACCTTCCTCTCTTTATATTGATCTCTAAATAAATGCATTGATATTGTGTTAAACACTTACACACACACACACACACACACACACACACACACACACACACACAAATTCTGAGTTTAACAAATCTTGAATTAAACCTTCCTCTTTATATTGATCCCTAAATAAATCTGGAATTATCCGAGTCTTCTCGGTTGCTCCATCTAATTTCGAGACGCAACGAATGCAATTGTTTTCGAATTTTCTAAAGGGAAAATCGGTCGCGACGGGGAGATATTAAAATCATCCCTTCTCGGATGATCGATTCGCGAAGTGGTCGCTAAAGCCGCTTACCTTGAAACCTTCGTCAACGGGGATGAAGAACGTGAAACGACCCTCGGCCTTGAAGATGGCTTCCTTCTTCTCGATGACGATCCGCTGTCGGAAAGTACTGGAGTTGGAAAAAAAAAAGAAGGGTTAATTACGAAGGCGTGGTTGTACGAGACGCGCCGACGTTAATAAGACAAACGAGAAAAGTTCGTGCATTTATTTACGTTATTTAAATGCGCGCCGAGTTTTTGTATTTATATTTAAATCAGGGGGACTGCGTTAATTGATGAGCCGGCGCAATAATACTTTAGAACGGTCCATGGAATTGTTCGAGAGGATGTGGATAATCAATATGAGATATTTATATCAGTGGCAACGTGTCTTTTACTGCCACCGATTGAGTATTTGCGTTAATCTCGAATTAAACGGTTTAACAACAAGTAGCAATAACTATCGAAAGATCTGAGGAAATTCGCGAATTGAAAGGATTTAACAACAAGTAGCAATAACTATCTAAAGACCTAAGAATACGAGGACGTCTCTTAAAAGTGACGCTTCGAGAACGCGATATAGTACTGCGGATTATATCGCTCCCAGATTCGAGGGCGTGAAAAGGTTCTCCTCTCTTCTCTTTCCGGTCGCAATAAATGTCCTCGTTACTCTTTTATATCTGCCGATAGACACTCCCACTACCGAAAACGACCGCCGTGTAAATAGCTCCTCGCGCCGGAGTCTCCCGAACCCTCGGCGCTGATTTACCGAAGAAAACAGTCTATACTTACCGTACGCGATGGTCGCCCAAATTGAGATTCTCGCTCTGGTTTAGAAATTGAAAGGCGTTCGGGTTGTAGATCGGCGATTCCGCCGAGTTGGATCGCACGGGCTCCAGGACCTCGTTTATGATGTGCAGGACCTGAAATCACACAAAGATATCGTTTATTTGTTTACGCAAGAACACGTTATCACAATTTCGCGTATTTTAGTATTAGAATATAGTTGATCTATAACCGTACATCGAAATCCAGGCAGAAATAATGATAGCTTAAAAAACTCGTGTTAAAAGGAATGAACGGAGGAGGATTTCGAGAAGATATTATATAAGACTGCATTCAGCAAAGATCTCCTCCGGAAATTACGTAATTGGCAGGTGTAGGGATGTTGAACTAAGCAACCCCGGGATTACGGTTTAGAGTCTCTAATTCTGACTTGCAAGGACCAAGTTAATCTCGCCAAGTCGAACGGGATCCATGAATCCGGCCGCCGCGCGGTGGCGGCGAAGATGAAGTGAGACAAACCAACGTCAAGCTCACGGCGCGAGCTTGGCGGGAACCGGGGAACACGAAGAGAGACACGAAGATAAACCTCCGAAGTGGAGAGGAAGCGGAAGCGAATAAACGCGGGGCTAGAGAGAGCGAGAGAGAGAGAGAGAGAGAGAGAGAGAGAGAGAAAGAGAGAGACTGGGAGGTGCACGTAGCGAGTATTTATCCTGCGGCGACGAACGTCGGGTATATCGAGTCTGTCGGAAACAACTGACGCACGCTTTAATAGTAAACTCATGAAGGAGAGAAAAACATATATTTATTCACGTGTCTTAGGTAAATACACTATAAAATTCTCTTTGGCAAGACGGGCTGCTTCTCCTAAAAACAAAAAAAACAAAAAAACAAAAAAAAACATCTTGAAGTAACGTTTCTTCAATTTTACTAGACGCGGTAAATTCGGGGGTGCGTTAGAAACTTTTATAGAGGAGATCGTGTACGTTGCTTGTATCGCGTCTTTAAGTATAGAAACTGTATTGTACGAGATCTGCTGCCGAAGAGAAGCACCGCCAAAGAGGAGGGTGCGATAGGGAGTTTCCTTCACGCGCTCTTCTTTCCCTGTCTCTTTCCACCACGTACATGCTATTTCACGAGAGAGTAGAGTCACTGGAAAGTGATAAGATGTAGAAACTGTTACCCCCTTTGCGCATCCCCCGTCGGGAGGCACTATCATTTACCATCCCGAAAAAGGAAAAAGTTGCACGACACTAAAACGTTGCCGCCGCTATTTATTCGTTCTCGCCCGCGATCGTCCCTGGCTCCCTTATCTCGCGAGGGATATCCCGTTCCTGTTGGCTGTTTGGCTTTCTCTCTGTCGGGAGAGAGAGAGAAAGGGAAACGGAGGAGGAACAAGGGCGTTGGGAAACATAAGCGTCGAAGTTGCAAACGTCCCCGGAGAATTCGTCTGTAGAATATTAAGACGCAGTTTCTCCCGCTCTCCGCACTGATAGAAATGTCCCCTCGCCAAGATTTTATTTAATATCCATAAGTTTAATCTTTTCGCTGTTATGGTTCTGCTACAACATCTTTAATAAATATAATTAAATTCAAGAGCGAGAGAAAGAGAGAGAGAAGAGGGAAGAAACTAATTGAAACGCTGAGAAACTGTATTAATAAGCGACGTTGATAATAGAACTGAGTTAACATAGTAATTCCATCAGAAACTGTTTTCCCGACTGCTTCCGTAGCCACTGTTGAATTATCATGGCGACCGTTCAATATGTGCTATCACGGACAGATTATATTTTTGAAGTAATAGAGTGTCTTCCGAATAAAATTCTGAAAAGTGTCTAAAAATGTTTGAAGATTCAGAAACATGTAGATTTGATGCGTTTATGGAGAAGATAATTAAATATCCGCACGATCCATCGTGGCCGCGCCGACAGTTTTAATACGAAACATCCATCACGGTGTCTGTAAAGATGAAGGGAAGGAGGGGTGGAGGGAGGGGGAGAGGAAAAGAAGAGCTGGTCGCGCGGTCGCACGGAAAGTTGGCGCCTATGAGCTCTCCGAGGGGGGGGGGGGAGAGAAAGCACGGGCAACGTGGAAGATCGTATGATAAGAGGAGAAAAAGGAAGACGGCGAAGGGGAGCGTGTCCCATTTATCCAGCGTAGTCGCAGAAAAAGACAGCGACAGCGACGGGGACGGGGACGGGGAACGGGGAACGAGGAGGGGGGGGCAGGTGGGGTGCGGCGCGGCGGTTGGCTTGAAATGAATCGTTTTACTCACCGGGAATGAGAGAGGAAAGCGAAGTTTGTGTGTTCCTTACGGGATAAGACGAGCCGAGCCAGGACGCCCATTTATCTTGCTCGCGGTCGCGAGTCATCGGGGGGAGACCGGGGAAGGGGCGGGGGGGGAGAGATCGAACGTTTCGCCAGCGCAGGATGTGAATCCTTAATTTTTCGCCTGGTTACCTACTCCGCGTGTTCGATTTTTCGCGTAACAACTAAACGCCGGGAAGACATTAGAAGTCGACAGAGTCACAGAGTACGTAAACTCCTAGAACATTTGATTGAAAGCGGTTCGCGGTCGCAACAAAAGACCGTATCGATCATATTAATTTCGCCCGAGCTTCTTTGTTGAGCTTCGTCTAATTTCGCGCGAGTGGAAAGTGCGGCGGCGACCGCCAGGTCGGCCTACCGCGGAGTATCGTAAAGTTAACGCTAATTAAACTTTACCGATAGTTGCGCCGAGCCATTCGCGACCTCTCCGAGCGCGGGCTCCTTCTTAATCAGCTCGGCTACCCATATCCGCGGTCGGGGATGGTATGGTACACGCGGGTACGAGTTATCATCTCGATACACAGCAGCCCGTGCTCGTTTATTTCTCCTGGGCGCCCTGCCGCGAGATAATCACGATCTGCGCGTGGTTAACGATGAATTATCGCACGCAACTACCTTTACGATAAACTCGCGTGGATATCGTCCTCGAAACGGGGGGGGAGGGGGTTAAAATCGATTCCACTGAAAAATTATTGCCGCGATTCATTAGATCGCTATCGATGTGTTATCATATTAGTTATCTTAATTGTCTTCCTATCATTACGATCTTTTATACTCTGCGCGATTATCTTTAAAAGTGGAAACGTTTTTCCGGGTCGTTACAGTTAACATCTGGCGCTTGTTACATTTTCTTTTTTTTTCGGAAAATCCCTTTAATGAAGCACTTAACATTTTGCGTAAATTTAGAAAATAACGGACCACGTCTCCAGTTAAAATCTCCCTGCTTTTCAATTAGTGCGAGAGGAGAACGTGGGAAGAACGGCAGGAACAGTAGGAGCCGTTTAAGTTTGCAGTTGACGTACGTTAATAATTTTATACGCGCGGCGAGTCGCGGCTATTAAGTAATCAAATGCATTCTTTCCGCATGAATATTCAAGCCAAGAAGAGAGAGCGCGAGGGTAATTCCATGCAAAGCGGGGAATTCCGAATTATGTAGCTCCGTGCGACGGCGAGTATAGAAATCACGCTAATTTTCATCCGCCGCTCCCCGGTTTCTTAAGAGGAACTGCCGTGCTCTCTCCTCCATCGTTCAATTATCATCAAAATTTATGAAAAAGAAATGTATAGCGGGAGGGAGGGCGGGGGGAATCGCGACTGCCTTTCGACTTGCAAATGTTATTCTTAATGGAAATTAGTACGGACGGCTTGATGTGCACTTATATATCGCAACGGGCACAGATCTATGAATCGAAATGGAATATTATTAATCTTTAAAACATGAGATCAGATCCCCCCCCCCATCTATCGAATTCTAGTCGAGATTCGTTAATGTACGTCGAGTCAATGGATGATCGAGAAATTGCGAACGGAAATTGGATTATCTCCTTTAAGGTCACTCCGAGATTCATTGAATCGGGCAGGGCAGAAGGGAAACTCAGGAAGAGAAAAGCGGGCTGAACGTACGGGTTGGTTCTCTACGTACGAAGTGGTGCGATTTTTGTGTTATATCCCTCCTTCAGCAACTTTTATTTTCTCGCCACCTCTCCGCGTTCCCTTCACTCCTTTACTTTCCACGATGAATGACCCTTTCTTCCACCCTTTTTTTCCATGTCTTCGCAGTACTTTGCTTTCCTGTTTTCAGTGAAGTTCCGTCGGCCGCCTCTACCTCAAATGCATTTTTAACAAGATACTGATCTCACTTTTATTTTTAACTCACGGATGGATACAGGTGGTTGTGCTTACTTCCCGAATTTACTTCGCTTTAATAAAATTTGTATTTGCGGAAAAATTAGACTATAAGATTACATGCTAATTTTCCCATCAATATTTGAAGAGATATATATTGAAATATGTCATTAGACTCGTGAAAATGTCAACAAATTAATAAACGGCGATACGAGTCAGGCGCGGTACGTGATGCGCAAGTAAAGAAATTAATAGTTATAAAAGTAACGAATTACAATGTGTATAATATACATATCATATATATATGTATATATTCCAACTTAATAAGCCGCGCGCCGATTATTTGTGGGACTTGAAACACAGCTATCGTTGGAACATTAATACTCTTTCCTCCCCGGAATTAAATCGACGCGATTTAATTATTTTAAAAAACTGTAAAGAATTTATTGCGAAAAATATTACCTCAGCCAGGAGTCGAACCTGGAACCTCCCTCATTCCGTGAAGGGCGTCGTACCAATTCGACTACCGAGGCATGTGGCAGTTTATTAAGTTGGAATATATGTATATGTATATGTATATTATATACATTGTAATTCGTTACTTCTGTAACTATTAATTTCTTTACTTGCGCACCACGTACCGCTCCTGACTCGTATCGCCGTTTATCAATTTGTAGATATACATTGATTTTATGCTTATATTGCCTTGCTCTCTCTCCAAACGCTTAATTCATCATTTCTCCATTCGTTATTCCAGAAAAACAATTCTTTCGCTTTAAATCCCGCCATATAGCAGTACCCTCTCGCCTAAAACATGCTTTATTCAAGTTTTATCGCGTTTAAGGTTATTTTAATATGTGTTTTTACGCTCTCGCTATTGGTCGGTTTACGAGCATTTCTCCTCTCGACGGCAACATGAACTTCCCGAGCGGCTGGCATCTTTATTTCCCGCAAAGTCCGATACGAAACACGCGGGCCCCACCCCGTCCCGCCATCCCGCGAAAAACTTCATCCCTTTCTCGCAACTATTCTGCCAAGCGCCCGCCGGCCCGCCTCTCGCGGTGGCTGATTTTCAATTCTCCTCTTCGCGGACAAACTGCTTGCACCACTGGCTTCACTGGTGCACTCAAGTACTCCCGGCGTCTTCCCCCCCTCTCTCTTTCTCTTTTTCTCCCTCCTATCCGTCTCTCTTTCTTTCTTACGGCAACTCTTCCCGTCATTCCACCCCGGTATTTTTCCCCTCCATTAACCGTAACTCTTTAGGCGATCCTGCCGGCGTCGGTGTAGTTATTCGGACTGGAATTTCTTTAGATTGTTAGAAAACAGGAGGAACGAGGAGCTCGCTCGAGGGGGTAGCTGCGTTCCAGGGACGTATAATGAGATCAAAACCCACATCGCCTTTTGAGATTAAAAACATCGCCTCTCTCTCTCTCTCCCTCTCTTCTTTCTTTCTTTCGCTTTTCCGCCCTTCGCGCAACTGCGGTGCACCCCTTTCTCCCTTGCAGCATGACAAACTTCGCTAAAATTCGACGTTCGCCATTGCGATCTGCAAATTTCCTATTTTATTAGACTGCGAACGCGGATTGTAGAATAAGTCTGCGAATAAGACGGGGCGAAACAATTTTTGTAGTTCCCTATAGGAGAGAGGATTCGGTAACGAGATTCGTGCAGAGAGACTGCGGGCTTTCTGTTACTCGCGCGAATCTGAATAGAACACCATTTGATCGACAGGAAGTAATATATATTGTATCTTCCGGGGACAGGCCGAGGGGACGACAACAAATCTTCGAATATATTCCCAAATTGGATCGGAACCTCTCGAATTCCTCTCGTTCTTACGAGCAGGCTGACGTAATAAAACCGGCCATAACTCCGGGGATGAGGATGACTCTCCTCCTTCTCACGTTCTCCCCTTTTATCTCGACTTCCTGCGCGTCCGTCAGGAAATCGACGCTCCGGGAGAGGATTTCTTAAGACGTCGTAAAATCCATATCTTCGGAAAAATAAGACGCGATAAAGCAACTAAAAAAGGGCACGCCAGCCGGAACCTCTCGCGAATATCTCGCTATGAATCGAAATTAGGTCTTTCGAATCCCGAAAAATATACCGTGATAGATAACGACTATTGAGAAGTCGAGCGTCTTAAAAATAGATCGTCCGCGTAGTCGAACGGGATTAAAGAATGCGAGCCACGTTTTCGCCAATGAAACATTAATCCGATGCATAAGGTATAAGGTGGAATTAACTCTAAGTTATTTACGGCGGACTTAAAATGCGTATCAGCCCGGACTATATTTCTAATCCGGTGTATCGTAAATACGGCGTCCATAATCATAAAATGCCGGAACGGACAGGAACGGGAGAGCCATTCGCTGAATTGCAACGCGATCGGCGCGGAATCGACGCGCGTTTGCAACGTATCGGACGGACGGGGAACGTTTATGCGCGGAACTCGCGAGGAGAATATAACACCGTGACGACAGTGCCGAATTGGTCGAGTTCAAATTTGACGAGGCGCACGACGTTATGACGAGATATCTCGCGTAATTCCGCGCGACGCAAATCGATAAAAAAAGCACATCACGATAAGGGATAAGATTTCGACGGAATATTTCTCTGTAAAACTCGAAACGAGACTCCCCCTGCTCCGATCTGAGACACGACGGATAATGGAATACGTATGTCTATCGGGTATATACGTAAGGGGACAATGCGCATAAATCTATTCTTCAGTTGATAGATATGCAACGCGCTCGTGGGAGCGAGCGCCAACTGAAAACGGATCGCTGACCCGTTCTATTGTTGAGACATTTTCTATTATAGTCACATACGCGGGAAAGGAGTTTGCAACACTTTTATGTCTCCGCGGGTCTGCGGGATAAAAATGCACATAATTTTTCTATAAAATTAAATATTGATACAAGTCACAACTTTGCAAGAACTTAACATAATAATAACTATAAAAAATGAGTTATAATAACAGGCTATTTATTAGCAGATTTTTGAAAAAAATATAACGAAATTGCAAAATTAACTGTTTATTAATAATAGCAGTTTCGAAAATAAAATGTTTTTAAATTATTAAGAATATTGTTTTACAAAAAATTACTTTTTATAACAGATTTATATAACTTTCTCTCTCTTATGATTTGAAATCTTACTCATTGCAGTTTCGATGCTGCAACTATCGTATACTGGCGGCTATCGATTGTGTTTATTTCACTTTCGTCTAGCTCAACCTATCAATCATGCATTATTGAATCATCGCGCAATTAATAATTACGGATGGTTAATGTAAGTTATTGCAGCGTATCGTCGCCATCCGGTGACTAATTGGCGCACTCGCAATTATTAATGATAATGTTACAATCAATCATTATCACTAATTCTCACGGAATGTATAACACGGAAATTATAGTTTTTACATCAAATTCGCGGCGCACAATAATTTAGCTCCTCGTCACAGTTATCCTTGTCATGATATTTGCATGTAATAAATACATTAACAAAGTAATTTTAGCTGAATTAAATCTAAATTAAATCTGATGGCATATATTATAATTATCTGTTTCGAAATTGAACTAAATATATATTATGTTTTCGCAGTTCTCTCTTATTTTCTGAATAATAATAAATTATAGAACCGTTCTTCTTTTAATTTAACGCATGCACGATTTTTTTACGGCGGTAAAGAAAGAACGGTAGTTTCTATCTTAGTTTGAACTCATATCTATTAAAAAGTAGGGAGGAAAGACGCGATTTATAGACCGATATTTTCATACGCTGGTAACGAGCAGGAAGTAGCCGAGGCAATGGAACTTGCGGGTTAAGTGGATGAGAAAAGTTTCCCTAATATTATACCGGGAGGCAAGGGAGAGATTGATCTGCAGGCGAGCTCGTCGAAGGGATTAGTCGTAGCCCGGCTAGTCCCGTGCGATTTTCATCAGGTGATGGTACTTTAACTATAGATTAAAGGATTCGTCTGGCAACCTGAAATGAGATCCTATACCTTGCCTGCGAGACCGAAAACCCAAATCAGCCAGGAGGTAACGCTGAAAAGGGGGACTACGCCATTGACAACGAATTTACGGGTATTTGAAAAAGATTCCGGCTTGATAGACTCCCCGTGAATCTTCGACAAATCCACCTCGGCTGTATTTGCGCAAAACACTACACGGTACACCGCGTCGCGTCGAATTGCGTCGGTTAGCTTTTCAAGGAACGGATTTACGCGAGATTCCCAAAGAAATCTGTAAATCGTGTAACACGTCAATTTCAAATTTCTAAATTTATTCCGAAGGGAAATTATATTTTCTCGAGTAAACTCGCATTTCAATCGCCGCGCAGTTCTCGCTCAACTGTTCAACTGATGAGAGACAGCGGCACTGGTTCGCCCAGAAATCTCAAATAACTTACAGTTCGGCGCGCTGATTATTATAAATCGGACGTTAACACACCAGGTTTAATTTCGCAGGGAGTAGTGAAAGCGTCGGACGTTCCATCGATAACCGGAGCTGATGACTCTCGCGAGAGAATGCGAATGCCAGGAAGCGCCGTTCGACATTATCGAGGCCCGCGATATCCATCAGCCTAATGGTCTCGCGGCTAAGGTGAGCGTGTAAAGCTCATTAAAAGCTCGTTAGAAAGCCGCCATCCGCACGGTCGAAGTGGCTGTTGGGAAATCGGTCAGAAAAGTGGCGGTCGGACGCGAGGGGAATAAAAAAACGATTGTGATAAACTCGCGATTTATCGAATCCGTCGCGAAACAAGCGTCTGTTTATACTTCTTGTGCAACAGCAGCAGTCGGCGCTTCTTTCGACATGTACAAGAGCATTCGACAGTTTTATACAAACCCAATTTCTCTTATTTATAGATTTTTTGCTTATTCTAACGCGTGCGCACAGAATTCCTTCTGGATACCATTAAAAAATAATAAACTGGCATTTAAGACTCATTAACATTTTACAAGTAAATAAAATATAACCGCGTGATAATGTACCGAAATACTTACTTGAGTCATAGTGTCGCCGTTGACTTTCAATTTCGACTGGAAGTTGCTCTGCTCCAAGAGGATCATTGCGTTGTTAATGTACACGTTCACGCTGTACTTGCCCGGTCTCCTGGTGATCCATAGGGGTGGGTTGCCTTCCAACTCGGAGGATATCGAATCCCTCAGCTCCTCGATCGTCAAAGGCCGGTTCGCTGAAATCGACGAAGACGATATCTCGTTAGTATTTTTTACTCCACAGAAATACTTCAGATGTTTAAAACGTTTCTTTTTTTCGTTACTACTGCGCAGATGAATGCGCTTCGAAGAAGCTACTTGAGTTCAGACTACCGCAAAGATCGCGATTTAGTTCTTCGAGACTGCAAAGTTTTTAGCTCCTGAAGATTTTTATTCTCGGTAAAAAGGGACAAAGCGGGAAATGGTATAGAGTACTATAGAGAAAGGAAGAGAGAGGAAGAGAGAGAAGGACACGCGAAGAAAAACGCTGAAAACGTAAATGGCGAGTGGGATGGAAAAGCTGGAGATAGAGCAACTTCAAAAAGTCCACGGCGAAGCTACAATGCTCGTCGCTTTATTATCCCGTTACCGGGGAACGTCCTCGTAATCTTGAGGTTTTTTTCCTCTCATACGGATAGTAGCGAACGGGGGGACAGAGACACATCCCCGCTATTGTTATTTGATGTCACGTGAAAGTCACAGTTATAATAAAAGCTTAATCGAATTTTTAACTGAAGTAGAATGTTTTCTTTTAGATTCTTACATTTTTAATTCTCTCATTTTTCTTACTTTTCATATTTTTTTGCAATGCATTTTATAAATTTTTTAGTTTGTAAGAATCCAGAAAGCAATTTTCTTTGGATGTGTTTTGTGTAGATCTTAATCTTTCGCAGAGAAACTACGATAGAGAAAAAGCTAGAAAGACGAGAGATATTACATGTTTTTATTTTTAAATCTCAGAAAGGTTTCAAAAAACATAATCAGAAATATTAAACATCCGTAGATACAGTTTTATTTGCATCTTATTGATGTGACAATTAAATAAATCATCCCGTTCTAAATTTCCGCGTTTTTCTGAACAAAAAATCAAAATTGCGCTTCAGTGCACGAACGAACGGAAATTATTCTGCCCTATCTTGCTCTAATCTTAGCATGAGAATGTGCACGCCTCCCTCGAGTGCGACCTATCGAATATCGCGGCAACGGGCATTGTAGTTTCCAAGAACAGCCCTGCTCACGACACAGGGCGACCGTTCCTCGCAAGCTCGGAAAGTCCAATCTCCGCGAGGAAGAAAGCAGGCCGGGCGGGTAGTACCGCGCCAACAATGACGCTCATTACGAACGCTAGGAATTGAGTCCCCGTTTCGTAAACCACCGGCCGTTTTACCCGCGAAACTTTCCAGAACAAGAAAGCGGCTGACGTTGTAAAACCTCGTTCTCCCGACAGCGCCAACGACGATTCAGGTGTGGCGTCCTTTAACGACGAAAAATAATCCTCCCTCGTCCGCGAGTCTTCCCCCTACGGAATTGCGCGACAAAGTGAGACGTTTCGTTCGCGACTTGGAAATGTCTTTCGCGCTAATGTCTGACGAACATTCCGCTGCCGAATCGAGAAACTGTCCGCGGCTGTACTTAGACACTTTTAATTCCTTTGGAACCTCCCGCATCTTCTCGCGCCCTCTTTTATCTTCTCCAATTTTTAACGACCGCGTGAACAGTTTTGTCGTTCGCGCGCAGACGGAAAAGTACTCTCTTTAACGTGTGTAACTATACGTCGGCGGTAATTCGCACGCGAGGAACTCCGTCGATTCGCGCGTAGAGCGCAATAAAAATTCTGCGCAGTATGGTAATCGTAAAGTTTATGATCTCCCGCGATATACTATATCGCTAGAACCAGACGATTACGACAAGTCGGGAGAAGTCGCTCATCGCGTTGCCGTGAAGTAACATTTGATGGCTGCGATTCGAGGCGTAAAAGTCAAAGCCAGTTGGCTTTTATAGTATATGTTTCGCTCTTCACGATATACAGCAATTGACATGCAGTTACGCGATATACAAGCTGATCCGTCAATCAGATCGGAAACGGAATATTTTTCTCAGAGAAGAAAGAGAAAGAGAGACTATATATATCCCGATAATAAACTAAATAAACTATATACTTATATTGAAAACGAATAAATTATGTATAACGATTCTCCTTATTTGGAAGAGTCACAGCAGCACCTTATATTAAGATAAATTTCTTTCGATATGCTACTTTTTCAAGCGACTTCTGGCTTATCCTGTTCATACATGTCGAAGATATTCCCCGCCCTAGAACGGCGTATCGTGCCACGCCATATAACACGTTTTATATCTCCGTGACGCCTCGTCAATCACCGCCGAATGCATTGGTTGCATGCTTGATCATTCTTCCGTTAGGTGAGAAGCTTCGGAAGGAGATACACGAACCGCATATATAGTACATATACAAAGCGTTGTAGCTTCGATGTATTATGAAACACCACGCGTGTGAATGTAAACTCGTTCTGTCCCCTGCAGTTATTTCAAATGTCCAAATTTTTTAAAGAGAAAATTAAATTCAGAAAAGTCAGCAAAACTTAAGGAAAGACACTTCGAAAGATGATTGTTTTTATTTTATTATTACAGGCTTTTTATTCTCTGTTAACTTAGGGGTTTATCATAAACATTTTGTATTTATTGCTATCTCGAATAATTTAGTGTGCAACGAAAATCGCTAAACTCATCTGTTGGAATATGTGCGGAATCTCATACGAAAGCAGAATTTTTGCGAATCGCCGATAACCCACTGTAAGTCGGCATAGAAATGCGAGGCACGTACGGAAACTGGTTAGGAGCAGTGATCGTATTATCGCGGATCGAACGAATAGAGCTTTATTCGCGCCGACTGGATTTTTATAGCGCGTCTCTCCCGGCGCATTTTTCTTGTTGCGCCGGAGAGTGCTTTATGCGGCCGTGATCGAGTCGCGGGAGGGCGTATGTATGCCTTTCAGAGGGCAATATCTCTGGCTTCGGGTTCGGGACTCGCGAGCATTTTGTCCCAGCAGCCGAGCCTTTCCGCTCTTTCAACGAGGGGGACGCGGTGAGGAAGGGAGGGGGGCTGCCCGAATGATTAAGCTGCCGATCGATTCGCATTTATTTTCTGCCCTCCCCCGCCCCGCGGACCCCGCCGCCGCGCCGCTCGCGATGGCGGGCGATGCGGGGCACAGGTGCTACGGCCGACCGCAAAACGAGAACAACTCGCGCAAAGCTGCTTGCGCATCGATTTATATCCCCCAACCCTCCCTGCCATCATCCTGACATCTCTACTCGTCTCCTCTGTTCCCTTTCGACGTAGCCGAAATCCGACTTTCGAACATGCATACGTCGGTTGCATCTGATGAGGACGAACTGCGCGTTGCTTTATCGAATGTTTATTCAGAACTGCGACAGAGAAATGATAATTTTGCCGTATTTTGGAGGAAAGCATTTTTATTCAGGCATATAAAATAACGGTGATAGATCGTAGTGAATGGAACGTAAAATACAATTAAAATTGTAAGCTAAAAAATTCGCGTGGATGAACAAGTTAACGAACGACGTAATAAATGTGTGGAATTAAAAGAAATCGATAACGGTTTACAGGTTTAAATTATTCCTACACGATTATTGATTTATCCTTTTAATTTCTCGGATTTCTAAATTATTTCTCAATTCTCGAAATGAGTCTACTACGTTCATAAAAAATGTATGAATTACAACTCAAATAGGACGATACTATTCCTGGTCATTATAATTTTTGTTTGGGACAGAACATCTCTATTATGTAGGAGCTATGTATACCGATATAAATAAAATACATTCGTAGAATAGATTGAGATTTTTCCGCAAACCGCGCGATAAAAATTAAACAGAGTCAGACAGTATCAACGACAGTAGCCAGAGTTATTTTTTAAATCTATTAATTATTAAGAGAAAACGAATTAACATTATTTGAAAAGATTTTTATGGTGGATAAAACGAGTTAATTTGTCATAAAAACTTAAAGATTATAAGATTCGTATTTTTAATCGTAATATTTTTATAAATAAATTATTTACTCAAAAATCTATGTCTTTACTATTATATTCATTTTAGAAATAAATCGAGGCACTTGCTGTGGACAAGAAGAATTAATTCGTCTCTACAAATTTATAACTGCAGGAGGCGTTTTTGAACAATAAATTTCGAATAATTAAATTAATTAACGGATATAAATAAAAAATAAGCTTTAGCTCTCGCTGTTGCCCATATCACGCACATATTGTTCTTAAATTAATTTATATTTTTCTTTTATTTCTCCTCAAATGTTTATCTCACTATTGCTCACAAAAACGTATGGATATGACGTGTGTGTTTAAGTTCCGTATACTACGTAATTACAAAAGTATAGGGCTTATGCACAATGAGAGGAATAAGAACAATGAATTAAACATAGAGAGAATTCCGCGTCTTGAAAAAAAAAATGTGACTATGAATTCTCTCTCTTTAATTCCTTGTTCTTCTCATTGTGCATAAACCCATACACTGTTATACTTATTTGTACATGCGAGCCTAAACGACTGTGCGAAGGATCGGACATCGGACGTCTGCTAGGCATAGCAGGCTCTAAGCAGATATCATCTCGGTACATGGCGCCAGCTAGCGGCACAAGATTATTTCCGTGCCAGCTGACAGCTGCCGTGTTCGGTAGAGCGTTCTAGCGTTCAGTTGCGTTCGGCCACGCAACCGGTTGCTCGCGCGTGTTCGCGCCGCGTGTTTCCGCGCTGCGAATAACTCCCGTTTCTCTTATCTGCGTAGTAGAGGCGTGCACTTAAGACGGATATATACCTGGCATCTCGTTGACGCCGGTCGCAGAAATGGAGAACGTTTCTCTGTCCAAGGTAAGCGATACGACACGTGCACAACCTGTTGCTATCGCCGGCTTAACCTCAAAGTGCAAAGTTAGCGCGCGGAAATGCCGAATAATGATTCATAGGCCGTCGCTTTTTGGCACGTCTTAAAAAGTTTCGCGAAGAATACTTGTCGCTCGAGTTGTCGCTTCTTTTTTGTATGTACAATGTTACTTTTGTCTTTGATTAATGTTATTCCTTTATATATTTTTTGTTTATGACTCTTCTGAGATATTAGCATTTTAATTTTAAATATTTAATTTTTTGAAGATCGCATATCTACTGAAACTCAATAAAATTGACGGTAATTGATGGCAGTTGAGGGGAAGATTAATAGATATGAAATACATGAGAATATAGTTTTCGATTTTCTTTAGTCATATAATTCGATGCATAATAATTTTTATAATTAGTATTAATGCAGTTTAGTCGCAGTGAGTTTTAAAATGGGCAATAATATCGCCAGTTTAATTGACGTGACAGAGAATCGGTGTGGCCAATTAAAATGTAATATTGATTGCGATTTTTTTTTAGGGAGTATTTTCTTATAAAGGAAGTTACAAAATTGGAAAGAAGAGAAAGAAAGTTAAATCCCCAGCGTATCTTAATGAACCCTGGTATATCGCGTATAACGAAACGTGGGGATATATCGAGCAGGCTGCGGAGGTACAACTACCGTGTGTTAGCTGGCCATAAATCTCAATCAAAAGGCAGAATCTCTAACAGAATACATTAATATTTCAGAATGTCAGGTCGAAAATGTTCCAACAAGTTATATCCAATTTGGAGTCTTTCGTGTCGAAAATAAAAGCGACCCCATTGAATGTATTGTCCAATGAAATAGCCACGGCTATTTTGCTGACAGGTGAAAATAAACGCTACATATTTCTGTAAAAGATTTATATTTTTTCCCGGAAATTTAGATAACCGAAATCGATTAAAAGTGTCTTGAAATAATTTTTGTCTATCAAGGGCATTTTTCCTCCAATGTTCTTGTCTATTGAGGAATTTTTCTTCAATAGTTTCCGGTAAATTAATATTTAAATGAATTAAAATTATAGGAGTGAATGTCCCCGATCATACGACACTTTTCGACACGATAGTGTCCAAGGTTGATAAAATAACGTCGCACTTAGCAGTCGTTTGGAGCAGAAATTGTAACAACCTGAAAAGCATAATCGAAGACACTGTATATCAATTTATTCATCGGACTACAATTTATAAATCAGAATCGGTTAGTTTTGCGGTAATAGCAGTGTGCAGGAAGCAATATCTGTCGCAATATTTAAATAAATTATCGTTCGTTCGTATAGGATGATGTTGTCGAAGTGCGTAAAAGTCAATGCACTATGCGCGTCTTGAAACAATTGTTTGCAGAACATCACGATCCGGAGGATCCTTTAGTTATAATCTTGCCGGATTTTGAAAGTTTCCCCACCAATGTATTACACGACTTTATCATGGTGTTGAGGTATTCTTAACGATATTTTAATGCATGAACAATATGTGAAAAAATTATATTAACCTTAAAAAATATTGCATAAATAATTTTCAGTTCATATAGGGCTTCATTGAAGTTCGTACTTATTTTCGGTGTCGCGACTACGTTGCATGTCGTACATAAATCATTGACCTATGACGTCACGTCGAAATTAGTAGTGCAGGCAAGTTAAACAAAAACATTCCGTCCAGCGCAAATGTTTGTCTGACTTTAAATCGCTTTAAATAATTCGCCGTTCCATTTTGTTTAGGTATTCTATACGCAAACCCAAGTAAAAACACTATCCGATGTATTGGAAAACACTGTTTTCTCTACAAAGATTCCATTTAAATTAATCGGTCGCGCGTTTCAATTGCTGACTGATATTTTTCTGTTTTACGATTTTTCGGTAGATAACTTCCTACAAAATTACAAGGTAAATTACAATCAACGAAACTAATGAATAAGTTGACAATCGGCTGATTATTATAAGCTACGATAATTTTTAGATATGCATGATACAACATTTTTACGAGAACAATGTAACCTCTCTCTGTTGTCAACCGAAAGACATTAAGGAGAGACTATCTAAACTCACTGCTGAAAATATCGCGGACATTAAAAGCTTACCGTCTATCGCTAAATATTTGAAAGCGTCCAACGAAATAGTGAGTGAAGAGGAAGAGCTCAGCGATAAAGAATTCATGGTTCGCATAGTTTATTTACGAGAATCAAAAAGGATTGCAAAAATTATATAGCTATCAATAACGAGAGGATATCTTTTAACTATTATAAAATTCAATTTACGCTATTGAGAAATTTTAATATAACAGCCCATTAAGCTGTTTAATATTGGAAATAGAAAGATGGAAAATTTTTAATGGAAATAAAACTTTTATAAGATACTTCTGATGTCTCTTAAATGTGTCTCTCTTCCTGAATGAAACTGTTACTGATGTATATAATTTTTGATAATCTTATACGTTTTTAAATTATCTTTTCAAGCTCCGCTTTTTGTAGGAACTGTTGGAACAATTGTTAAATAAATTCCACAAATTTATGGATCAATTTTTGATTATGTTGAGATGTTTGCACTGCCTAATTGCTTCACTGCCAGGCTCGCCAATGGGTAAACAGGTAATATGGCGTTTTATTCGCCAATGAAATACTGTATTTCGCAATAAGCAAGAAAGCAATAACAGCGAGCTAAAAATTGGAATCGTGGAACAATGCGACAATCGTTTCAGTTACGGGAGGTTTATACCAAGGCGGTTTACACGAATGATCTCACGGAGTCCACCGAATACAAAGAATGTCTGAAATTACTGGGATTTTTATCGAAGGAGGAACTCCTCTCGAAACTCGAATCTGTCGTAAAAATTGTCGAGGAATCCAAAGATCCGGAAATCAAGGAAATTAAGATCAACCTCGACAATCACATCAAGACAATTCGAGAAGCTAGTTTAAGTACCACGACTTCTTCCGAAGTCATCAGTGTGGAAGAGAAACTTAGTCGTATGCAACTGAAGGAGGTGTGTGCCAAATCGTGCTTTCTTAACTATCTTTCTTATTTAACCCTTTACGCATTTAGACAAATACAATATTTTCAACTTTACGTTATTTATACTATCTCATACTGCAAATTAAAACGATGCTTCAAATCAAATGATTTTTCGTTCTTTATATACGATTAACAAGATTTTATCGTTTTACGCGAAGTCACGTAAAGGTAAAATCTCTTTCTTTCTCTTTCTATATATGTATACCGCCGCAATCGAGCAGTGCGATTGGATTTTCGCGGTTCAGAAATGAAGATTGAAAACGGTAGGACGCAATGATTAGTGGTGCAACTACCATTGTTATCCTCTTTTCAGAAATTGCTCAAAATGAGTCAGCAACAGTCGCGTTCCGTTTACAAGCAGGCGCAGCTTGACCTGATCGATTACCTGGACCGAAAAATATTCTCCGTTCATCTAATCGATCCGAGTCGCGTGACGGCCCACGAGATATTTTGCTACAGCGACGGGAACCAGGCGAAGCATCATATTCGCGGCTCTTTGCGGGCCGCCATACACACGGGATTGAGCGATCCGCAGATGTATTTGGATGTGAGTGAAAGATCGTTCGCGCGGCAAATTTGGAATTGCGAAAGTAAACTTTTAAATAATATAAACGGATAGGACGTTGCGCCAACTTAGGTGTCAGATTAATATTAAATATTATAAAAACTTTTTGCGTCTTGAATTACGATTTACGATGTGTGTTACGAAATCAAATTATTCTTCCTTTAGTCTTTTTTTTCTATCTTTAGCTTCTCATTGTCAGATCTCTCCATTTTTAAATATCGTCGTAAATATCCTGCGCCGCCATCATCTCTCTCAACATTTTAAACTTTTCTTTTATGTACGATTCATCGGCGATCAAGTTTATTCGACCTTTCGATAGACTTCCCGGCGCGGTTAATTGGAGACGTATATTTCAGTGCGACTGCTGCAAATTGGAGAATGACGACGACATTCCGCACACGCTCCCCGATCTGAGTATAATTTATAAGCTGCACTTGGAGTCCAGGAAGCTGATCAATATGTACGACTGGCTGCAGGTAACAATCCGGCCTGTGCTCATGTTTACAGGTTAATCCCTGTTACATTTACGGTCACGCACCCGGCCGACCGTCTCGTGATTTTAATCGCCGCCGCCGCCGCCGCTGCCACCGCGAGTGATTCACGCGAGCACGTCATTGTAAGCAAGGCGCGCGCACAAGGGGTGCCGAGTGCTTTATCGCCGGCCGGTTGTTAGAAAGCCGGTAAAACGCTTCTCATGAAAATTGCACCGGCGAAAACGTGCCCTCCGCCAAGCGGTTCAACGACGCCGATCGGAGATCACAAGATATATTACTGGACGCTTAATATAGCAAGAATTTAACATTTTTTAATAAAACCTCGGAGGAACTTTATAAAATTCTCTCTGATGAAATCCCAACACTTGCGTTTTTTAGGTTCTTGAGCTTGATTTTCTTTTTTTAAGATATTTATCGAGATATTTTCAAGTTTCTAAATTATGCTACATTTTCATTGTTAGATATATTAATTTTTAAACGTTACGAATTGCACCTGAAAACCCAAGGGGACGCACTTGATTGACTTTGCTTGCAGGCGTTCCTGACGATCGTGGATCCGCAGGCTCAATCTATGGAGCAACGCGACGTGGATCCGCAATTGCAGTATCCTTTACAAATAACAAAAGTTTTCGCGCGAACGCGCGCCCTTCGCGTCTCCAACGTGATCGGTTGGATCCAACTCGTTGAGATTTGTCTTACCTGGCGCCCGTTCCTTTGAAATTCATATCACGCCTCCTAACGCGCGGATCGTACTCCCGCGTAGACGTAACTTCCGCGAACTAGATACCCTCCCTAGTTTGAATAATTCGCACGTGTTATCTCGCATTTCATCATGTAGTAACTTATCCTTAACGGGGATTCAGAGCTCGGTTTACTCAAGCGGTCGCCGCCCTGCAGTTCCTCGGCTTTATCAAGACTTCTCGAAGGAAGACGGATCATGTAAAGCGCCTTACGTAACAATAGTATCGCCCGTTTGATTGTTTGCTTGGTTTGTCCGCACGGTTTGTTATATATGCGCCGTGTATGAATGTGTTATTCTATTTTTGTGCCCTTATTCGTATTAATGAATAAATTAATATTGAAATAAATGTATTTAAATGTTTTTCACCCCATTATTCAAACTTTTCCAATACACTGGAATATATGCATTTATTTTTGTTATTTTTAATTTTAATATTTAATTTATATTGCTGTCAATATTGCTGACAAAGAAAAAAGCAAATAACATTCGCCACAGTAGTTGTAATTTTAAAAAGTTTTATTTAATTGTGCTATGAATTTCAATTGAATAAAACATAACAAAACAAAAAATTGAATTACTTTTTCAATTTTAAAAATTCTCCGAAAAGATTAAATATTTATTCATTCTCAAAATCCGAGAATATTAATATTCTGCTATTAAAATGTAGGGGGGGAAAAAATGCAAAAATCGCTCTATATACATGCAATATCTAAAAATAATATTGATATACACAATATATACCTCTAAGTTTACGAATTAAAACAGTTAAAAACGCATATATCCAGATTACATGTACATCTTTTATTTGACAGAATATTTCTTATCGTTTTTACGATTCCCTTGTGATCGCCGAACGATCAAGGCTTCGTGCCCCGCATATTGATTCCGCCGTCTCTCTGAATCCACGGCGGAAGTTGTTATATGCCGAATCCACGGTGGAATAATTTAACGGCTTGCACGCATATTGATGATGCCACGTCCTGTATCTACATAAGTGCCCCGGCTGCCGCGTTCTTGAGATACTTAAATCCCAGGTAGATCGACATGCGGCACCCCTTCTCATTTCTCTTCTTCGGCATCCCGGGGCTTTTGAAAATCCGCAATATCGATTACGCCGTCTTTGTGGCGGGGGCGTCAAGCGTGCCGCGCGTTCCACGCGGGGGGAATTGTGAAAAAAAATTCGGCCGAAAGCGCGCACACGGCAATCGTTTCCGCATTTTAACGTGGACGAATATCGATTAATTGGATTCCCGCGACGCGACGGCCTTTTTCTCGCTCGGCGACACGGATGGAAGTTAACATTCCGCGCGACGACCTTTACTCTTTCGCTCTATGACGAACGAAATTTTATTCGCGTGAAAAAACTCGGCTCTAAAATTCTTATGGATTTAAATAAAATTATAGCCGTCCTACAATTGTGGAAGCAATTGGTTCGTCGAACGAAGGAAGCGTACTTTTAAATCGTCATGACTGACCGTTAGTTATACGTAATACCATTAGTTTATCTGTCTATTCACACATCGAAGTCCCCATGGTTTCTATCGCATTCGCAAGTGTGACAACATTATCGGCCCTCGTTACACGTACCCCATTACGTTTCCTCCAAACACCCGTTCCAATCTATTGTCAGAAGTATAACGTAACGCGGTCCGCAGCACAGGCTCTATGGGATAATGTTTGCAGGGCAAAGCCAAACGGAGATTTCGCGTCGTGGCCAATTGTAGAATAATCGCGTGCTCAAAGGAGAGTGACGGCGGGCGCATGGGGGGAGGATTCAGCAAAGGTTAACGTCTGTGTCTCCATAGGGATGCTCTTGGTGCACAGAGTACGTTAACCCCTCGGTCCGCCTTTGACCCTCTCCGAGAAAGGACGAGGCCCAGGGAGTACTGCAGAAAGGGATAAGCTCACCCGTGAATATCCTTCGCTGCACCGACAGTAAAGCTCAAGGATATAGGGTAACTTCGGTGTCAAAGGAGCGAGAAGCGTGTAACCTCTCATTGCAAGATTTCCTAGGAAATCCTCCGCGCGCGCGCGCACATAGACGATTCCCTCATTGATATACTCGATTTTTAGAACGTGTAGAATTTACAGAATATGGGGCTCTATGAATGTCTCTTGAATTGTCTATGTGAAATTTTGAAAATATAACTTTTCAAGGTTTGAAGGGTCTATAGAAGTTAAAGAATCGATTATTATCCGAGACGCAAAGATTCTACGATCCGCGCCAAAAAAGCGATACGGTATTTGATTTGTAGGGTACGAGGAATCCGAAGAACGTTAAGATTCTCGAACGACCGGCGCGGAATCTGTGTATACAATACCGTAAAAAAAAAAAAAAAATAAGAATACTTTAAAGAGAGAAGAATTTCGCTAAGTTGTAGAACGAAGGCAACTCGGAAGGCAATAAAACTCAAATTCTACCGGTTCACACCGGAAGAGCGTCATCAGAACACAATAATTCCGATGTCAAAGGAGCGGGGGCGGGGGAGAGTTCCGCGAGTCGATTCTGCGGGGATTCCGAGGACTCGGTCTATTGGCCTCCGTGGAGGACTTCGGCTCGTATGCAGATGAATGGAGATACGACGCAGCCGCTTGCATATCTACTTTGCCTTTCACGTTGTGCACGACGGCGATGGGATCGGGCGATGGATATCGATTCCCGAAGGCCAGCTCGCTCGGATTGACGGCATGTCTTGCTTCAAACGGACCAGCGGGACGTATGTCGAAGATACGTAACTTTACGACGAATAACTTCTTATGAAATTAAAGGGAAGGAAAAAAAGATAGCACGAGCTTTTATCCGACTCGACAGTCAAATTTTTTTACGTTGCGAATATTTCAAGATTAATCTCAATTAATCTCAATTTAAATAAAAGTGTTAGATCATCATCGGGGACATCGAAGCGAGCTCGGGAGTTTCGGGTCGTCTATACGTATATATTTTCTACATGATTTATGTTCGACGAGAGCCGACTCTTTCTATAAGGACCACTTTCTCTAACGTCCGTTAACTCCAACCGACTGATAACTTTTCAGAATAGCCAACTTCCACGGGCTATTCTGAAAAGTTAACGGTCGGTTAGAGCCAACAGACGTTGGCAAAAGTGGTCCTAAGAGATAAATCTATAAAGAAGTTTTGTTTCAATAACGTCAAATACGTCAAATCTGTTCGTTCCTTCTTTCTCCCTCTTTCGTGTCCTCGCGCTGATCTTATCCGCATCTCTTTCCTCACGGCTATCGATCCTCGCGCGCTTCCCCGCGCGAATCGCCCCGAAGAAAAATCTATTTGCAAGAAAAATCTATGAGAGTCCACTTTTCCAACTCGACCGAACTGTAGATTACCGGGCCGGGAATCAGTTTTCCGGGTCGGAGTTGCCTAACCTTTCTCGTAACCTTCGTGCTCAATCGACGGCGCGACCCCGATATCCTTTCGGCATCCTCTTTAACTTGTCGCTATCGTTATATCGGATCTGCCCCGGCGCGGCGAGACGATCGACGAAGAAACCGAGTCTATTCTTTATCCCGGCTGCGCGCACGCGAATCAGATGTATATATTTTCACGTCGCAGCGATTTCTCTCGTTTGAAACGCGCAAACCCCTTCCGGGATGAAATGGACACGAAACTTTATGTTGGACGCTCTGTTTCGCTCGGCGAGAAAGCCCTTTTCTATCATCTCTGAAAAATTACTCAACTTCCTCTTCATCACTCTACTTTGTGTGAAGATAAAAAATGAATTAAAATAAGTTGACGGATTCACTGTGTATACAGTCTGTATAATTGAATTGCTTATCCTTCTTTGAAATCAAGGACCGGCTTTTCAAATATGTATATTACTCACCTCCCTTGTTACTTAACGTCAGTTTTATCAAACTTCGGGGATTTGAAATTTATCCCTAATCTTTTAATTTTTATTCTCCTCAGGTTCTAACCGGCAAAATTTCAACTGATGACAAACCGCATGTACGCGAATTTATGAAAATGCGAATACTTCCGTTTCGGCATAGTCAATGATGTAGTTTAAAATTAATGTATAACACACAGGGGTGTCTCGGTAGAGCGATATCTCGCAGATGAACGACGCCGAAGGGAGGGTTGCGGGGCGATCGAATGCGATCCGCAAGTACCTGCAATTACCAATTATAATTGCATACAGACTAATTGGTAAACACTAATAATAATAACAATGCGCACTCATCGATCAGCAGTTTGGGAACGGACCACATTGCATGCCAATAATCGTTCGCTCGTTTGCCGTATATGCTCGTGACCCGTATATTCGTTAGTCTTGAATGCAAAAGCTACAAATATCAGATTTAGTAAGTCTTTTCGCGCGAATATAACTGCTACTGTACGGATATCTGTACTAACACTATTAACCAATGTAATGTTATCATGCAGGATATTATTGTGTATAACAGAAATAAACTTCGTCGCGAAAAATTAACTTTATCGAGAGAGAAATAGAATGTTTATGGAAAAAAGCTTTTTTTGCATTAATTCTTAAATACGACTCTCAATAGAATATCTTGTTTTATATATGTGCTTTCTATATATGGATTCTAATATACATGTATTTTTACTTTACGTTTCGCTCACGCGATCTTCTTAAACTTCCAACTTAAATGAATAAAATCTATTCCTTGAGATAAGCTTTTAACACGCGATTTTAACATGAATATATATATTTATATTAAAAAATGTATTTTTTCCTAAATGATTACTGTACAATTGATACGTATTATACGATTTTTTTTTTCAAATTTCCAAATTAAACAAATAAAATCTATTTATTAGTTAACACGATTTTCTTATATACAATATACATACATATGCATGTATTCTTCCGAATGATTATTACATAATTACATTTTTATAAAATAAAGTTTCAAGTGTTTAAGAATTAATGCATGTATCTAGCGGAACAATCTGTGCATCACGGCACTTCTATCTCACTTCCCTTCCTGAAATGCTGCGACACGCGACGATTCCGGGTTTCCTTGGAGATTCGCGAAATACCGTAGAAAACTACCCTCGGGTATCTCGAAATTTCTCGGCGCAGATGACTACATTTCCCACGGGAAGCGGTCCTCTTTCTCGGACTTATTTTCGTCCGAGATGAAAGGAAACTTGCGGTGTGGTCATAGAACGCGTCGCGGGAGGTCCACGGGATCCTTAAGGGATCTCGGTCCCGCCAGCCGTTTTCCGACACGGAAATCAATCTCAACAGCTTCTCGTATCAATCTCCCATCGCACCTGAAGCACCCAATCACGTCGGTGTCGGGGTGTCCTCCGCCGCTCGTCCATTTGGGAGAAAGTTCGCCTGAAAATCCTCGTGAGACGCGAGAGACTTCACCCGATGACGGGAAGGAAGAACAATGTCTCCGCTTGAACCGCTCGTCCGGACGAGCAGTGGATATATTGATTTCTGAATGAACCGACTGCGTCGAACAAAATTTTCTACCGGCGTCCGGGAAATCCGTTGCAAAAAAAAACGTCACTTAAAAATACATTTGTTTCACAAAATAGCGATGTTACAGTATTCTCTTCGGCGATTTGAATATATTCGTGAACTTAAAATGCGAGTTAAAATGCGAAATCCTTCATAGAGAACGGTCCAAAATCTATGAATACAAAGTACGTGAATGCAAATTAGGGAATGCATTGTAAGGGAAATATCAAGTCTAATCCGTTGACTCTTTGTTCGATAAAATTATCGTTTACCACTGAATATAATGAGTCCCTTATTAAGTGATAAAAAGAAATTGGATGCGATCCTGATAGCGCGTCATAACTGTTATGTGGTAAGAAGATCGGGAGCTCGTTTTCCATGAGATTCCATATCAAGGGCAATCTCTAGATAATAAAATTTATCATGAATACCCCATCAAAGGCAGCCACATAACTCATTTGCAACATACGCTCGACATTTGGTAATAAAATCTCACATTTCAGCTCATGAATTTGTTAAATTGTATAAATAAACGGACACGCTGCACGTAGAAGCACGCGTGTTCATAAATTATATTTAAAATATTACTAGGTTTTAGTTACTACTTCATACATGCATTTTGCAATATCCCGCTTTAAGCGCATTCTCACATACAACGCGTAATTAGACGCGCAAAGCAGCAATGTAAAAAATGGCCCGGCGATATTAATGTGACAGTCATGAATTTGTTCTACTCTCTGATTAAGTCGCTAATCGATCTACTAATCCACTGTAAAATTAATATAAATCTCCGACATGATATATATGCGAATGAATGGAGCGTCATAATTTAAAATCGATATACCGACATCACGAGTTCGCCGGTCACAAAATAGATTCATAATATTACAAACTACGCTAATTAATGTCAACCGCGCGTAAATTGTGTCGTGTTTTATCGCGACTCTTCGTGCGTCGCTCAATTAAATTTTCGCAGACGCGCGTACAAATTGTTGGCAAATACGTAAAAATATACACGTCGAAATGTATGCCGTAATTTGAGATAAACATATGTTTTTTCATGCTCGTCCATTCTCGCAATTTATATTCAAATATGAAAAAAATATTCGCGAAACTTTCACATCCGCGTGTATCCGGGAAAAATATTGGAGAGAAAGATCCTTTATTTTATATGTATTTTTTTCGTTGCAAAATACGATCGAACACAAATCGCAGCTTACGACGATAAGCGCGATATTTCTTTAATAATCGCAATTTATATGACACAGGCACGTATTTGCACGAAAGGGTTAAATCTGCCGTTACTCCGCACGAGGAATAAACATATGTCACGACGATTACACGTTATCTCGCGACAGGCAAAAGGGGAAAGGGGGATCGTTTCATGAACGTAAATCCTGATAGAAGCCCCTGCGCTCTGAACCTGACCCCTCTCTCGCTTGTCGCCACCCACATCACCCTTTTGTGTTATTGCGATTGAGTGCAGCCAACTACTACCCTCGTGTCGATCCTCGAGCGTGTCAGAAACTATGACATTAATGCACGTTGTCACGCGTAATTATGAGTCAGAGCCGAATAATCGTGCGGCTGGTAGCGCGTGGGTCGCAAGGAAAGCGCGGTTGGAGAAGGATCGGGTACGGAGACGAGCAAATATTATCGTATCGTATTATCGGATAAAGTGAGAAACTCGAGGTGCAATGATTCTTTAGCGAAATTTCGGCAATACAAATAGCGAGGTTTCAAAATAATTTGGTGTTATTATAACGCGAGCGCTTCGATGTCATCGCGCCAGTCCAATAATTTCCCATTTAATTTCGGACGGATTTGCGAATGTGTCAAAGTAGGAGCGTTTATCATAGTCGCGTGTGCGCGTTGATGAAATTCCATGTATTCTGTCATGCGATAATTTCCGCGAAACGGTAGTGTTGTACAGAAGTGTCCACGAGCTTCAATGTAAAATAGAGAGATAATCCTTACTATACATTATATAATGCAGAGATATTATCGCCGTTGCTCGTCGAGGTATTTTCAAAGTTAGTCATTTTGTTGACCTCGCATAGAATATCACAATGTAGAGTATGTCGTTTGGATTTGCGTGTAATAATCGCAAATGGTAATCAGCGGAATTATATCACGACATAGAAATGGCAATTATAGTTAGATATTGCGTTAGATTTAGCACATAGAATATTCGTTGCATAACGTTTTACTAAATCCTTAAGATGACCCTTATTTCTTCAATCATACTGTCGACATACATTTCTGTTTATATTTTTCATCGCGATACTATAAAATAATATTCATATACTTTTTTTATTTGATCATTCAGAGCATAATAAAAAAATGAAAATCATATAAACAATTTTTCATACTGTATACACATGCACACGTTGTACGATGAATGTGTAACATAGAAGAGGTATAATCTTCTTCGTCTGAATCACTAATCATCATCTTGTCGTTAGTGAGTGGGATAAGTTCCTCCCGCTGTGCGCAAGTAATTCGCAATTGGCTTGGCTCGATTCTCCGTGCGCGGGCCCTTTCGGCTAATTTCAATTAGGGATAATTGATTGCTTTACACCCATCGTTCCGTACTCGGTCCGTCCTCTTTGTCCGCGCGCTCGACGGAGGACCATTTCGCGACGGAGACAGTCATCGAGATCGAAAGACGAAGCGAGAGAGACGTGTGGAAAGTAGGAGAGAGAGGGAGAACGCGATGGGAAGAGTAGGTAGGATATCTCCTTCAACAATCGAGGGTCCGAGCGGACGAGGAATGTAGGTGGAGAAGGGATCTAATCGCATGCGGTCCATCCCTATTCAACCATCCGATTCAACTACCATCGCAATCAGCTACCGTGAAGGATATCGCTCCTCTAATTGCTGGCCATCGATCACTCGATGATCGAGCAAGCGTGGAAAGACGGAAGATTAAGATGTCCGGATCTAACTCGAAAGACTTTTTCTTACGATACCTCTCGCGCGGAGTATAAAAGCCTTCGCGTATACAAGTACAAGTGCTTTAAGGATGGTAAGCTCAAATATCTAACCGTAGTCAACCCCCCCGAGACGAGTTTCTATATCCGGCTGCGACACCCCTTCTCGTCAAAGCCTGCGGCGCTCTCGCGATTGCAATGAAGAAAATGTTTGCGCGAAGGAAACAAGGAATTAAGGGGGGCGGCGCAGCTTTATGCGAAAATTCCCTCCCCTCGCGTATGTAAGATCGCCTTAGGCGAGAAGAGGGAAGATTGCTCTGACTCGGCGCGGCAGAATAAAATTTTATTCTGATAAGGGAGGAAGAGACCTTTTTAATATCTCTATATATCTCTAGATTATCGGAATATTTTTGGATTTTTGTAATTTTGCATCTTCGATTATATCTGAACCCCCTGCTATTTTTACGATAGCCATATAGGCTTCTATGTTATGTCCCTGCTTATATCACCCACTCGTTTTATTTATCCTTTTAATCCGCCTGCTCCATTCGAAGAGCGTGTCGGAGATTTTATTTATACTGCGACCCGTTATTGCCGCTGCGCGCCGCGCCGTCGGGACGCGCGGAAGAGGGTCGGCGGCCTTCATTAGGTCTTCTTCGCGTCTAATCCAACTTGAATACCGGTGTCGTGGGATGGAGGCAGGGCTGTACTTCCCGCACGATGCCCCTGGGTATTTTGTAGTTACCCTAGATACCCGGACTACCTCGAGTCGCGCTGACGGATAAGCGTCGTTCGCGCTCTTTGTTTCGTTGCCTGATTAATTGAACAGCCCAGGAATGACTCGCCGTGGCGTTTTCGACCGACCTTTTCAGCGAGTGCGTTTAAAGCGGATGCTTCAACGAGCTTGAAAAACGACGGTCGTCGGAGTTATCAGCGCGGTCGAGCGTTCGCGCCATATCAGCACCCGGTGATAATAAATGCGCGAGCAGATTTCTGTCGCGAAAATGTGGCCAATTTATTCTCGTCGTCGCGATACGAACGCGGCCTTAGTACGTGGATGCGATGGTATCGTCGGTCGACTCCGAACACTTGGAAAAAAGGAGCTTTAGCATAATTACGCCGTTCCGAGCGCGAGTCGTTGCGGTATGCGAACGAAAATAGGACGAGACACCGATTGTTTCCCCGGATATAATCAAAGCAACTCAGGTAATACCGAAAGCGAGCGAAAGGCGTTGTCTGATTTATTCGCTTTCATTTATGACGATTATTCGACTTTTTTTAAATTCGCTATAACTTTTCGAGGGCTTAACGTACGCTACAGCTAGAATTTATTGCGCGCTATATCAGGCTAAGATAATATCTACGAAAGATCAGAGCGCATTATCGTCTTAAATCTTATTAAGTGCAGCGGAAAATAATTGCGCTTATACGAACGGAGAGCGAATTATCAACGAAGATGAATTTTTCCCCACAGCCTTGTGGATTTCGTGGCACACGGCGGCGCGGCGCTCTCTCCGTGGTTGGTCGATTAGTTTATTACAACGTAAAGTACGTGGCCGCGTCTGTAACAACCGACATTAGATGCGAAAGCAATTAGGGAGAAGTTTACGGGTGGCGCGGCGTCCCGCGTAGCGCGTCCCTCCTAGAAAGATTTTAATTACAACCTGTAAACGCGGCGAACGGTCGGACCCGTTGCATTTAAGTCCCGTTTCATTATCACGCCAGACTCGAATGTAACTTTTTAACCGTCCTGGCATTTATATGACATAATTAAGATTTTTCTGACACGATCCCCGCCAACGTCCCGCTGCGACGGCAGGGCCGCTATACTTTTTCACGCCTCGTTCCGACATCGTGACGAGCTCCTCGCCGTATTACTCGACTCGGAGGAAAACGTGTCCTCGTTTTACCTGACGCGCGAACGCGAGTCCTTGCATTTGAAAAATTATTACACGAGACGATTCATCCCGCGGCCTTATCTTAATTGGTTTAAACTCTCGGGCCACCGCCACACGGAGGAGGAGCAGATTGGAATTTCTGGTGGCGCATGCACGATTATGCCGGAAGCGTACACGCGATAAAACGTTGCGGAATTAAACGAGATTAAAATCTGTAGGATTACCCGCGCAACATCAAAGCGGGCTTTTCTTTTTGCTCAACCTGTGTACATACATTGAAATCTGCCGCAATTTTAATCTCTTTCTCTAACGAGTATTATATGCAGAAAAAGCGGAATAATACACTAACAAACATTATGAAAAGTATAATGATATATAATTATACGCATGAGAACGTTTTTATCATAAAGTACCAGATGTGTCTGCAAACATACACGTCCCATAATAGACAGATGAAAAGATGAGGATTAAAAATACAAGATTAACGCGACATTTAAAGAACACGAATCTGAAAGTGAATTTCCATTAAATGGCAATACGTTAAAGAGAGAAATATATTTCATTAATCTAATTTAATTGCGCGATCCTCAAAGAGTGATTATCTGTTCGGCGGATCAAGCGAATCTCCCTCTCCTCGAGACGCACGCTCCTACCATTAATTCTCATAACCGTACACTCCACCGTGATTCAATAACAGGTCAATAATAAACTCAATCAACGGGAGGAAACGGTGAGGCACGCGGGAGGAACGTCTCTCACCCTCGGTACCTCGCGGATTCCGCAGTCTCCGACAAGACAAACGAAGCCGCCCCTTCCTGGCCTGTGGCTACGGGATGTGTCGCAGACGCCCGAGCGGCTTGTTCTCCGGCACGTAGAGTACAGTGTAACCAACCCCCTCACCTGCTCGCGGGGACTCGCTCAAAGTTGTCGGCAGACACATACATATGCGCGCGTGCATACACACACATACACGTACACGTGCAATTTGGATCCTGTCGTCCGCCGCCACCGCCATCGCCATACCCGGACTATACAGCGTCTTTAAGTTTCGCACAAAGACCGGAGGAGCAGTTAAGTTACCTAGAAGCCAGAGTTCGCACCGTCCTCCTTTGTCATGCCCTCCCCCTGGCCTACCCCCACCCGACGGCGCAAGCCTCTGCCTCTCTTCGGCTCTTCCTCTCGCTCACCCCTTCCTCGCGACTTCTCCGTCCCCAAGGCGACGAGAGTCTTTAACTTTCCGCGACTAAATTTACCGGCAGTCGAAATACCCGCCATTGTCACCGTCGCGTGTCACGGGCTGGATGAAAGTACCGAGTCTACCGAATCGTTGGATTCGTCTAGCGCCTCGAGATGTTGAATCGTCGCGTAAATCTACGGTATTTTCAATTATTTGGAGCCGCACGCTCTTAATGGTAAACGATAAGTATGTTCACTGACGATAACGGGATGCGTATTTCAGTGAGAAAAATTCTAGACGTGCGAGATTGGGAATTCAGAAATCTCTTGTCGTAAGGTAACCGGAAATCGATCTGAAATCTGTTCCTTTTTTATTCCGATCGAATTTCAATTTTTTCCGGAGGAAAAGCCTCGAGAAATTCAACGAAATCACTTCGCCGAACGTGCGGTACGTAGAAATGTCCCCTGTTAACCTCGCGCGACTTCACCAATGCGCCGTTTTGCAGGGCATTATCTCGCCAACAAATGTAACTTTACAACGGCGAGCGAATGGCTCGCACTACTGTGAGTCGCAACTGTGGCTGACCTGCACCCCTTAACTCTTTGCCTGGTCGTCCACGTACTTAATAGGATAATGCCTGGCGGTTATTTGGCTGTTGTTCCTGCAGTCGTGTCCGTATACCCGTTTGCTACATCTATCTCGTTATTCTCTCGCGTGCGTTTTGTCGTTCCAAAGCCGCTTTCGTCCAGATCTTACGATAAGTCCATGGCAACTAAAGTGATTCGGACCGCTCTAAGAGTCAGACTGGTTTCTATCGAGCTATTTCGATATACCATTTTAACTCGGAATCTATTTTC
The DNA here is from genome assembly GCF_030848805.1 of Temnothorax longispinosus. Classification (NCBI taxonomy): domain Eukaryota; kingdom Metazoa; phylum Arthropoda; class Insecta; order Hymenoptera; family Formicidae; genus Temnothorax; species Temnothorax longispinosus. The sequence continues at coordinate 16,735,249 of NC_092367.1, read as the reverse complement.
GTGCCAGACGTTTGTATAAAAATCTTAAAGTCTCGTTAGAAATGGCGAATTAAAAATGCTCGAGGAATATATAAGTAAGACGCGGCTTATAGTTCGTTCAAAAAAAGGTTTTATCCGGACCTAATCGGAGAATAAGATCTCATTAAAACGCTTCGTTCCCGAGATTCGACTCGGAATGAGAAATTGCGTAAGACGAACAAGGATGAAAGGCGGCGACGAGAAAAGGAGCACGTTCGGGACGAGTCGAGGAGAGGCCAACGATAGTCGGGCGAGAAGTGAAATGATAAATTAAACCGACCGCGGTAACGCTCGGCCCGCAAAACAAGGCGGGTTAAGCTGCGGAATTATGAAAGTTCCAAGACTAATTGTGAAACTTTTCGCGATGTACAAAATTGCCGCAGACTCCGCGCAGTCTCTCCGCGCGGGACGATGAGAGACGGACGCGGGGGTCAGTCCTCTCGTTGCCGCTCGAGGTGAAGTGCCGCGAGATGGGCGCCGACTTGACGAGATAAAGAGAGCTTTTCTCCCGGCGCTCGGGGAGAAATAAAGGGGACGGAGTCACAGCTTCGACCTCTCGAGTTCTCCACTCGTCTGAATTTCGCGGCGCGAGAAGAAGGGGGAACCGAATCGCGCGTTTGTCCGAAGTTACTGCCGAGTAAATTGCGCCCCAAAGTCAATTCGCCATGATTTGACTTAAGTTTATTACCACAAGCTGACGAAAGAGTGCACAAAGAGTGTCTAAATGTGCGGGAACTAAAGCGTGGGATTTAAAACGTCAGAGACTTAAACGCTTAAGAAGTTGTCAGTGCAAATATCTTAGAGTGCGAAATCTCCTTTCTGGTCTAAAAGATTTGTAACAAGCAGCTTAAGACGGTTATAAAAATGCATGATAAAAATACCGTTTTTAGGAGCAAGAGAGAGGCTGCGCAAAGTTATTTATCGTCCACTCGTTTCTTCCACATTTTCTTCCAGTAAATAATTTTGAGTTGCAAATCGATGCAGTCTGCAGCGTCACGCGAGCATAACTATCGCCATCGCTTTCTCGAGGAAATCGCAAGCCGACGTCCTTTATTTACCGCGCATCACGACGGCAGCGGAAGAGCGAGGGGGGGGAGAGGGCGCGGATAGCGGAGCGAGAGGGAGGATAATGTAATTCTTGACAATCTCTTTCAAGACGCGTCTCGTAAAAAGTCTTTTGCACGCGGTAATCTCGTTCGAGCTGTTTGCTCTCCAATACGTCGCTCCGGCGTAGACAAAAAAAAGAAGAAGGATAAGACGCAGCGATTCGACGAGGAATAAAAGTAGCGGCCCGTCATCGGCCACGCTCCTTTCCTCTGTTCTCCCGTCGTCGTTGCAGCTCCGCGGAAAAAAACGCCTCGGGCCGAATAACATTGATCCAGCGGCGGCGGCTCGTGTCAACGGAGTCGACGACCTTACGACCTTTGATTATTTAGTTCGAACGGTTCCCACGGTGGTCTCCGAGGTAATTCGTCGGGTTAGCTCGCGACGGTGTCCCCCATAGGAAGGCGGACTTAAAGAATAAGTTATGCGGGAATACATCGTTGAAAACGCCATGAAAGAGCAACGTTATTATACTTTTATTGTGGCGAACGTAACTCTCTCAAAAGAAGAAATTTTTCTAAAAATAACTAACTATAGATTAAAGATTATATAACTAGAGCCTTTTTTCCAGACAAAAATAAAATTAAAGGAAAGTTTTATCGCAATGCACAAAATCAAATATAGATTATATAGTTGTAATTTTTATCATTCTTACAATATTATGCGGAATCATTCTGCTCGTGATAAAAGTGAGCCTTCAATCAATGATTTTTTATAAAAAGCATCCTCTTTTTTTTCTTAAACTTTATACGAGTCTTCATATATCCATGCTGTACCAGGTATACGCGATATAACGACCGTCACTCGGCAGGTTCGCCGCAAAGCTTGCGTAATATTGCTAACCCCAACGTGCACTATGAAACGCTCGTTTTCCGGTGCGAGGCCGAGGGTCCGCGCGCGCGCGCCCGCGCGCGGCTTAGCCGCGCAAATCGGATTAATTATTTCCCGGCGTGGCCGGTTGTGGCCGAAGGCGCGGCCTTTTCTTATCGCCGGGTTTAACGTAAGCACTTGGGAGGGCACACGGTGGTGTGCGTCGCCCTACACGGGATGTGTTTGCCTTCGGGTCTTCGTCAAGATCGATGGCGCCGTGCCACGGCGCGGCGCCGATGCGACTATCCGCGTAAGCGTTGCCGCCGTGCCATCCTGCCGTGCGGCAGCGCAAACATTGCACGTCGAAATTACACACCGCGCGACATCGCAAACACGGACGCGGACGCGAAGACGACGACGGCGCGGAGGCGAGGCGAAGCGAGGCGAGGTGAAGCGAGGCGGGACGAACGAGGGTGCGCCTAACGAGGCCCGTCGTCGCGTTTACCATAACCCGCTAAGGATAATAAGGATTTTGATTGAGCAGGTTGTTTGCCGCGTCCCCATTGATTAAAGACGATCTTACGATGCGCCACTCACGACGCGGCCGGGCGAGATAAAGATGCGGCGCGGCGGCGCTACGCCTATTTTTTTGAGCTTCAAACGAGAAGCTTGTTAACATCTAATTTTTTCTGAAAATTTTGATTAAAGTACAACGAAATGATGCTGAAAATATGAGTTTTTACTACTGATAAATTCTGTTTTTTTTTTTTATCTGACGCCTTATCAACTTAGAAATTCACGTGTTTAGATACCCCGGAATAATATCCGAATGTTAAAAAGGGATATCTACCTCTGCGATTTTCCCCGGAACGAGAGCAATTTCGCGAGAATGCGACTGCCGGTGCGCGCGCGAACTCGCTTCGATTTCCGCCTGGCGCGCGATAAAGTGCAACAGGATGCATTAATGTGAACGGATTCTGACGCGTTGGCTCGCTGACGCTCGCGCGATATTAGTCAGCTACGCTCAATCGCAATAACGCCCGTCCACCCCCTCCCTCTCCACCGGGGGCTCCCTTTCTATCAGGAATATCAGGATCTACATCGATGAATGCCCCAACGGACGCCGAACGGTCGTAAATGCGGATACGTCGATAACGGATTGCCGGCCGCCGCTCTCCGTTATACACTCGCAAACCATCGAAGAAGCTCTGAATTACGAAAGCGCGTAAGCGTCCGGCGCATATCGAATGCGCCTTCCGATCCGATGTGCGGCTTTGCAGCCGCGACGGATGCATTATGGATGCATGCGCGCGCGCGCTCGTCTGCCCCGCGCCCTGCTCGTCCGCCCGCTCGTCGAGAGATCAAAGGATGAAATACCGAAACTCGACTCGGCGGAGTTAATGCACTCTGGCGCGCGAAAACTGGACTGGAAGAAAGGAAATAATGCAGATGCGGCGGCAGAGAGCGCGGTCTCCGCCAAACCGTGGAAATTGAGTTTCCACGGCCGTGTCGAGAATTTTCCAGCGCGTCGTACTGGCCTATCTCGGGGAATGCCGCGCGATACAATGATGGAGATAATGACATTTTCTCGATTGTTTGTTGATTCTGCAAATTCGTAGTTTCTGCTTGGGGATTCAAATACCGTATCACGATAACTCTTTCTTCCGTTACGCTATTAAAAGCTAGTTTATGAAATACGCTACTATTATAAATATATCTCCACAGCTTTTCATTTAATCGCAGATTTTATAGTCTCGCTGCAATCATTAATATTAAATATATAATTTGCTAGTACTAAATCGCCAACTTTGATGTCTATATCTCAATCTATTTCTATTTAAATTTATCTTAGACTGTCAGATTGCATAAAATAAATGTTCTACTCACACATGTGATACAAAACCAAATTCTTCGTGCTGCCATTGTACTTCTGGAATGCTCGATTAGTGGGCGCGAACACCGTCACGTGGCGGTACGTGAGGGTAGTATTGGCCACTTGACTGGCTTCCAGAAGCTGGTAAAACTGAAACAGGAAAGCGGAATACGGTTTTACAATCTGTTCGATCTAGTTATCTCTTTGCTAATCGGTACTACCAATTAACGGGCGATATACGCAAAAAAAAAAGGGAAAACGCTCACGGTATTATATCCTGTGTGCGCACCCTCAATCGCGCACCCTTGACAAAATCAAACAATCGCTCGCCGCGCTCAAAAGGGCCGGGTTGTAGGAAGTCGTTAAATTAATCATCGTCTCCGCATGATAAAGCAGGAAACGAGCCCGGTATACGAGCGATCGATTCCGCTCTTCCGACGTCAGGCTCTTACGCGAACCCTTCTTCTACATAGCGGGAGGAGAAAAAAAATCCACACCCAGCGGGAACATGCCCCGAGCAATTCGCGTCAACGGGGATTAAAGTCGTAGTTCACGTCGAGTTGCAGGCTCGGGTTCGACGAGCACGTGCGCTAAAGCATTTAATCCGACGTGTCGGTTGAAATTTTCCGAGGACTTTCATCTCCCGCGGTGGCCGCGGCACAAAGGAACCTCGTTAGTTATCAATGCTTAATTAGCCGGATGTAAAGTCCGATCTACTGGCGGGTATTACGAGTCACCCTTCCTGTACCAGCTCCTCCTCCTTCTGTCGAGCGTCGCGTCGCCTGGGATCGAGTTGAGGGTAAAAACGCATGAAAACGCGGAAAACCGAAAACTATCAAGCTGTTCGCATGACATTTTCGTATTTCTAGAATCTTGTTTTTCAAGGTTTGCGATAAATTGCCATATAATGATAACAACCACCTTTTTGATTTAATATAATTATTCCGTTATAACGATAATTATTATTCTGCAACGATATTGTAAAACAAAACATATTAATGAGATTTAATTCAGCACTCGCGATATTTCGCGGCATTTATATGCATGACATTTATCCGAACGCGGACGATTCGCTCTGGAGAACGTAGAGTAGAGGAATTCGCTCGCGTTAGACGTAGAAAGTATGCCGGATAGTATGATAAAACCTGCGCCACCGTCGGCTTTGTCAATTTTATGATGCGTGCGGTATTCGAACAAGTTTTACCGCACAAAAGCGTCGCCGAGGCTTCCGATTCTCGTAAAACTCGGCGCGAGTATCGTAAAAACGCGATTATTTCGTCCCATTGCTTGAAACTCCCGCACTGCCGGGAGAACTATGTCGGCACTCGGCTATAATAAACTGCTAAAGTTTCGTACGTAGGAGGCGTACCTTGTCGGTAATTTTTCCGCCGCGTAACAACCCCCGCTCTAATACGCTCAATCTTCCAAGTCTTTCGACTTTGCCGGAGTTAATAGAGTAATTTCGCATTTCGTATTTCCCTGTAGTCCACGTTCCAAATGTCCTACATTTGGTAATGAACACTTGTTTTATTTAATGTTAAACTTGCCCACAATATCCTTTTTAAATTCAAGAACAAAAATACGAAGAAGTACTCGTTTGGTTTTGACGTTAAATTCGTTAATGTCATATTATATTCAGTATGAGTCATTTTTAACTATAATTTCTATATAGGTCATCACTGCTTTTGTTCTGTCGTTAATTTAAATAAAACAATGTTAGTTTAATTAAACTAATGGAGATAAAATAATAAATTTCGACACACGTGCATGGTAGTTAAAAATAACAAAATGTTATTTAACTAAAGATATTGATTTAAATTTCATCAAGAAAGACCTCGAAACGCGAAGTTAAATGTTGATTGTGAACCGCGCGGTTGGCGGATTTACGAATTATTGAAGCCGTGGTAAGTTTCCGTGGTAAGGCCATGGACGGCATTGTCGGAGGCGGGAAACTTTGTTACCACGGTCATATATGCTAATTAGTACACGGTGGGATAATTGGTAGGGAGATTCGGAGCAGGGTCTATTAGTTGCATCGGTCGGTCGGCGCGGCGGCGGTGCCGGCAGGAAATTTCTGATTAATTAGTGGAAGCTGTACGCGAGGATGCGGTCTATTTAGCTTCTATATTCTATGCTGATCGACATCGCGCGCGATATATAAATCAAGGTCTCAAAATCAAAAATAACCCGACGCGACGTATTCGGAGAAGAACGAAGATCTAATGAATGGATGAAATTCGCGAAGACGATAAACAGGAAATCTTTTTTTTTCCATTCCACGAGCGATGGGGGCCAGTTCAATTCTCGTTAAGGATAACGGCGACGCGAGCCCAATTTGTGAAAAATAATGGTGAAACATGGTTGCGACCTCCTTTTTCTTCCTCGCCCCCTTATCCTCGCGGCGCTCTCTTATCCCCTTTGCCTCCCTTTAACGAAGCTCTTGAGTAATGGAGACATGTCGTGACTCTCGGCAATTAATGCGAGTTGGTTCGTCGAGGCGAGCCCGCCAGACCGACGGGATTGGTTGGGAGGTAGCAGACAAAAGGAGAAAGGGACAGGCGAAAACAGCCCTGTGGATAGAAAAAGGTTTCCCTGCACGGTAATCGAGACATCGTGTTTCGCGTGTCGATTGTCTTGGTATAGGGACAGAAATTTTCTCGAATCAAGTACAATACCAACTATTCTAGTAATTTTAGAACTCGAGTCATGAAAAAAAACTCAAGTTTATTAAAATTGTAAATTTTGAGACCTGGCTCCTTGGAACTGCCACGACACAAAAGAATAAAAGACTAAAGATATCTAAACGATTAATGCTCGTTCTCACCGACGTCGTTGAACTTGAACTTTATTGTTAGTTCAATTCATTCTTTGTCTGTTTCTAAGAGAGACTGTTAGAAAGAGACAAAGAGTGAATTAAACTGAAGAGTGAGTGAAGGTTCAAGTTAACGACCGTTGGCGAAAACGGGCATAAAGCGTCTTTTATCTTTATCCCAGCTTTTTTTTTTATAAACACTTGCATAAGGTCCTTGATTCCTGAATAGGAAAAGGCTTCCGTGACGGACTTTGACGGTCAAAATAAACCAACATTTCCATATGGATTCGCGCTCGAGCGTATCTATTAATTTTACTAACGAGATTCTCAGTTCGCATCAAAAGCGACGTTTAACCGAGTGCGCCGAGCACAGGGCAGGATATTATGTATTATTAATGCGGGCGCATTTGTAAACGCTCCGTTTTCGCATTTTCTGCCTTGGCGGGTAAAAACAATCGCGCGCGGGCGTCGCGCATCGCGTTGATGGGTTAAACAGGGGATAAACGGATTCTATGAAGCGCAGCCGCGTCGGGTCGGCAACCCAGAGCATCGGGTACGAGTCGACTATGGAAATTAAATTAAATCGCACACCAAGATATATTTTCTATTTTCTCTCTCTCCTTTCTCTGTCTCCCCGGCACCGTTTTATCGCATTAACATGCTTTCGAAATATCGCGCGCGATCAGAAGATAAATTTGCAGCGACGACGTTTGCCGTCGCTCGTTATAAACGCGATATTGTTTTCGTGCTCCGTTTTCCGAAACTTTATACATTTAGCGCAGTATCCGAGAACAGATCCCGAAGAATTTACACGGGCCGGCCGGACGTTTTTCGAAATCACAAGCGATCCTGCGTAAAATCCAGCTTTTCGCGGAGAATTATTCCCTTGCGCTAAAATTACGCGTATAATAAATAAGCGAGACATGAATCTTAATGTTATGTTCCACATCTTAATTCATGTCTACGTTTCTACCCCTTTGGGGCATTTTATCTCACGACATACATCAGCGCGGCGTTATGTTACCGGTTTAGATTCCGCTTAATCCGTGCTCGCTATTTTTGCTACGGCAAAATATTTAATGAACGCTCCACGTATCTCGCTTGTATTTTAGTTATTACGCTGTTTTTACTGCGCACGCCGATGCAACGTAGCGAAAAGAATATAATTACTTTAATTCTCATATATCTGATACGTCGGTGTTACAACGCGTAACAAAAAGCATTACTCGACAATCCGATAATCAATTAGATAACAGGCTGCTGAAATTGGCGATTGCATTTGAGTTATTCGCGTGATTCTCGGGCTCCGTAATCTTTTTACGAATCTCGCCCCCGAAATCTGGCATCATTTTTCACCCTTCGTGAAATCTTTTACAGTCTTCACTCTCGCTTTAAACATACTTCCTCGTGGTTCGTCACACGTTATATCGCGTCTTCATCGCGAACGAAATAAAGCCCGGCTCGCGCGCTTTGGTAATTATATTTAATTATAATCAACGTGGGAAAAAGAAAACGGGGAAAAGAGAGGAAGAAATGCGAGCGGTTGCGCGTTTTTACGAGCGAGGTTTAATACGAGACGACAGGAGATCGAGTTGCGCTCGCCGTAAGATAGGAGGAGCGAAATTTAATTAACGTGAGCATATGTCGAAAGTTTCCCACGGCGTTTCGTCGCGAAAATAGCGCCTTAAATTCTTTACGGTCGCGGTAATAAGGACACATTCGATTCGTGCGTGTTCCTGTCTCTCGTTTCGTTCATGAACTCTATCCTGGCAAGAGGCATCGCGAAACGTGCGAGCGACAAAAAGTGAAAATTTTTGTCTATAAAATATTACATAAGTCACTGATCAAATGCGCTTGAACGAGAATCGTGCATCACCTTTAAGTCCATTACAATAATAAGATATATATCGTACATTGGGGGACATTCTTAAACTTTTCGCATCTCTGATCGCGTGGGCTGTTTATCGCCGCTTCTCTCCCTTTTATTGTCTGCTCGGCGCGCCCCTCGACGAATACGAACATTTATGCGAATGGCTGAACTCTCATTCGGCGCCGGGAGGAGATGCCGCCTTGCCGTTTATGAGTCAACGGTATCGTCACTCAGGCGAGAGCATCACGAATTACACTCACGCGTCGAAGAGCTGCGATTAATCTGCATATTATTATGTCAGCTCGTCCGTACGAGCGCACTTTAGTGCCTTTCGTAAGTTCACTGAGTTATAACACTTGGAATACATTTTCACGAACGGAAATCAGTGTGCGACGCGAAATAAAAGGAAAATTTAAACCGATAGAATTTTGCGGATATTCTAAGCGCGCCGTTCTAGCGCGTCGCTGAAAATGTATAAAACATTTTAATTTTCGACACACACACACACACACACACATCAAGGGAGAGAAAGCTGTAACGACAAGTATGTATGAGAGCTAAATATTTGTAGATTTCAATGCAATCGCCTACTCCCGGCGACTGACTCATTAACAATAACGATGATGTGTGCCCGTTATCCACATTTGTTTGTTATCCAACGAAGTGATTCATCCGTGCGATTCACGTGGCGATGCATGCGGATGCGCGCGCGATCGCATGCAGATTAATGGTCGCGCATTTCCCCGTGTCTCTGTCTCTTCTCCCCTTAAAAATATTCAATCTAAAACCATTTGAACAGCGCGTACAACGGAAGGAGACTCGCGTCGAATGTATTCGGGGACGACTACGTGGAGAGCAATATCATTTTGACGCAGCAGTCGCAAGAGCGTCGTCTCGATGCAGTAGCGATCGAGACCAATATCGTCCCCGATGTATCCGTCGTAAGGGGGCGACATCGCGAAGCCAAGAACAACACCTTGGCAGCCATGCTGCAGCTTCCCTTTGATATACCCCTGTGCTATTACTACGTGCAAATTACTTCTCGATTCGATTCGATATCGGGACCATTAAGCGCTCCTGGCTTCCGTCCGATAACGCCTTTGTTACTATGCATTATACACGTATGTACGCGTTTACATTCCCAGCGATACATCGGGTGACATTAAAATTATTATCACTATTATTGTCGGTTACAAGTTCTTCCATCAATTTCCAATCTACTTCTGAGACGCATTAAATATCAAATTCTCTAATCGATAAGGAGAAATTGACGATTAGACATGTAAGGATATAAACTGCATTCGTGGCACCGATATAGCTTGTAAAATATTAACTTGATAGACATACTCGTCAAGACATTCGATATTAAATATTGACAGAAAGCGAGCAAGAAGATAGAAGTCGAAAGATAAGTCGATTCTAAAAACGAAAGCGATCTCCTCGTAGACGAAAGCGACGTCGCTGAGTTTCGGGGCGCTCTGTATACACGGAATGCGCGATGCCTCATGCATATCGAAAACGCTGCATAGATGCATTATTGGGCGCATTATACAGAATGGCCTGTTGAAGCAATTCCATTGTAAATTGAGTGCGCGTTGGTACGAAAACGCACACGTTGGTCGCTCAGGAGAAGGGGCTCGACTTGCCACAGGCGGCGAAAAGGATACCGTGAAAACCGGGGGGGAGAGAGAGGAGGGGCGAGGGTTGCTTTTGCCCCGGAAGCGTGAGCCGGTAAAAGCCCTTATATTGAATACGTGGGTCACATCTCAATATCTCGATGCACTTACTCGCGCCACCGATATTTCGCCTCCGGGAGTTGCCTGAGAGCGTGATGTGTGATGCAAGGGGCAGCGGGAGGTTAAACGATAAGTGTAGCGACGTTTAAAAAGATTGGGACACGGGAAAAAGTATGGGACAGCGGCGAAATCATGAATGAACTAATTACTCCCAAGTCGTCCCACGAATTTACGGTTGTTAATCTTCTTTGAATTTCGCGATTATCGACAACAGGCGGTTGTAAATAGAATAATGACCCACAAAATATATTTGAACATGCTCAGCTTAAAACGTCGTTCTACTTGGCGGAATTTTAAATATTAATTCAGAACGCGCGAATCGATATGATATCGACGGGTTTATGGGGTTTCCATTTAACATTGTGTGTAATTTGTCATGTTACGTAAAAGTAATTATGGTTCACGATATATGGCACACAAATGTCATTACACTAAAATATTAAGCGCCGTCCATTAAACTTTCATATGGCTGGCATAATTTTCCGATCGTCGCGTACTTGTCGGTCATAATTTTCCGCGAACAGCATCCGGGAAATGTATTTCACTATGACTCATCGTCACGGCATCGTCCCCTTATAAATAACCTGGAGAGAAATGAATTTCGGGTAACGAGGGAGAGAGGCTAGCTTGCCGACTGGCGCCATCGAAACGACCCCTCAAAACCGACCCTATCGTATAGGGTTCACGATTTCCGTAGACTTCGTGGTCACCATGCGCCGAATCATTCGCATTACTGACACTCATTCTTTAACTTTTCGATTTTTATCGTCTCTCGAGTCGTAATCTCTCGCTTGGATATTCTTCATCAGAGATGTTTGAGTAAAGGGGATCGGGTCAACAGATTTATAACGGTAATAAAGTAAGAAATGAGAATGAGGCACAGATATTGATCGTGTTTAATCGAAAGAATAGTCGCGAGGACTCGAGCCTAACGATTGTCGCTGGAAATAAAAATGAGCTTGATCGATTCATACATATTTCATGTCGCGATGATGAACATTCATCATGGGCCATCCCGCCGGTTATTTATGTTATATGCCGAAACGGATGGCGCGCTGGTTACTTAGCGATATGAAAATTCTCGAATTACCATCGTCGTCGAGAGTCGAGTCATCCGACCGCCGCCGCCGTCTCCTGCGACTTTCCGTCTTCGTCGATCGATCATCCAGCCCTCGTATTCGCGAAGCATTTTTCCGTATCGAGGACCGTGGAGGAGACTGACGCACGATGATGTAAGACGATCTATTCATCTCCCTTATGACTCGGCAAACCGAATGTTTTCACATATAGGCATTTAACATTAAAATTTCGGATAGCTGACGATGAATGACTCTAAATATTCTGAAGGTTCTGTTTGATTTTATCGATGCGATTAGATTTTAGAGAGTGTAAGATTCTAAAGTTTCAGAATACTCATGTAAATATTATATATTAATAGTTTAGACATAAAAATGTCAAAACCTTAAAATTCAGAAACAGAAAGATGCGAAAAATATTCAGTAATTTTGAACTTATCCGAAGAAACCGACGCATCGATCAATCACCGATTTAATATCCGTGAAATTAATTAAATTCTATATAAATTGATTTGCTCGCGCAACAACACAATAAGGTAACGAAAAATTCATTCGAATATAATGTGGTAATTAATTACCATCAATATTTCGCGGCGATCGCGCAGTAATAATGTACTCTCGGTAGGATCAATTAAATGGGGATGACCCCCGGAGGATTTCAGTGGGATTCACGATGTACGTCCTTAAGGGGTTAATCCGGCAGCGGTAATTAATGGCACAGCCGTATCGAAACGGAAGCGCGTACGCAGGACGCTAAATAATTTAGCACGCATCTCGTGACGATGCGCGCGGCGTCGCAGGAAGCTAAAAACAAGGAAGCGGTTGTTAATCCAACCGGACATTGCCCAGTCGAGTGTTATCGTCCCCTCTCCCTCCAACCCCTCTGTGCCGCGCGCGTTCGCACGCTGCGGTCCCAGACCTCGTTAACAATTAGAATTCACGGTAATTATGCCGCTAATTGGTAATCAATATTCAGTATAACCATTAAAGCCAACCGGCTCGGCAACTGAATATCGATAGGGTCGACCGCCACCGTCGAATTCGCAATCGGCTAACGTAAGCGATACAACGGAAGGGAACTCTGAATCGGGAAGTAACAATGGCGCGCGACCCCATCCGGTGGCGTCGAATACGCGACTTGGCGAGGACTCCATCGGGGAAGTTCTTCGCGGTTTCGCGATTAATTTATGCGCGGGAAACCGATCGAGAGAGAGCGCGCTGGGAGACGTTTCCAATACGTTCTCAATCGAGAACGCGCTGTTTACATTTCTGCGCTACGTGCTAACTGTGAATCCTGGGATCTCGCGATATATATATATATATCTTTATACACGATGCACGGACTCGCGAGAGTTCGAGAGGCAAGTCGAGAGGATTTAAGAACTTAATCACGAATTAAAACATTCGTTCGTCGCTCCTCTGCAACGCTCTTCGCGCAGACTTTCTCGCGGTAACTTTGATTGAGTGAGTTTATTGCAAAGTTAGTCTATAACCCGCCTACTTTTTGGATGTCTACGGTGCGAGAAGCGGAAGCTCCCGCGCGTCGAGGAAGCGAAGGAGAGTGAGCGAGAGTGGGTGAGTGAGTGATACTGAGAGAGGGAGAGAGAAGGACATCAGCTATACCTCACCTCGTCTCCCGATCAGGCCGCGATCAATTAAAACTTCACTGAGTTTGATTTATCGAACGACTTTGATTGCGGCTCCGTTAAAAGAGGGTGCGCGCACACCGACACCAATTCCTTCTTCCTAGAAAGTCCGAAACTTCGGAAACTAGTCTAGCCGCTTCCACTAGTCTTCCACTTTATTCGATTATGACACGTGTCACACTTTTCTTACCTTTCCATTATATATTATTAAAAATACATCAAATACATGTAAAAATAAATCTGATATTTAACGTCCAGAAACTTGTCTCCTTTTCTACATTATACTTCGAATAAGGATCGATAGATTTTTGGCCGATCGATGTCGAGGATCGAGGATCGATGTCGATCTATATGTTACGTCGAGTCAACGGACCCTGGATTCCGACGGAATCTCCGACAAACTAGTTTCGGCCAAAGTAGATGGTAATTTCACGGCTGCGGCTGCCCTACGCCGTCGCATATCCGATTTACTCTGGCCGAGCGCGAGCGGTATCGGGCGTGATCTGCTATTCCCACGAGGAACTTCGCTCCTCGTTTATCTTCATTATCGTCGTATCTGTCCTCGGTCACGGCAACGCGGGCAGAACGCGACGCGACGCGACAGCCTCCGCTAAACGCGCCTCTGTCCACCCCGGTGCACGCGCGTATAAACATTTGAATATTTATGAAACGTTTATCAGGGACGCGCGCGACCGCCGCGCCGGCCGGGGCTATCGATTCCGCTTTCCGGATCACGTTTTGAAACGCGTTTGATTTTCGACGGCCGGCCTGTGTCGTCCGGCGATACCATCGACGTCGACGTCAGCGTCGACGTCGGCGTTGTCGACGTTTCGCTCCGCCGCGTACAACGTTTTTCCATTTATCCGCGACACCAGTGTTTGCTATAGCGCGACGTACTGCGCACCGGTGCTCTATTTTTCCGCTATTTTTCCTTTGGCCGGCGATGAGGCGCGTAAACGGTCTACTTTCTCTCCCCCTCTCTCTCTTTTCTTTCTCTTTCTCTCTTTCGTTTCGACGCGAGGTTGTTCCGTTTTTGTTTTCCGCCCGCTCTTATTTATTCCCCGTCTCTTTGTCTCCGTTGCGCTCTCGTTGAAGTTTGTTCTGCCTCTTGATACTCTTTTGCATTGGAGAACGAGCTATATCTTTCTACATTGGATAAAAATAAAATCAATATAACTTTTACATTTATACGGATTAAATGAGCGTTTTTTCTGTTAATATTTCGAGATTTCAACGACAAAGTATTCGTGGAACGCACTCTCGAATCTATTATTTGGAATAAAATACATTTTGAAAATGGAATAGATTCAATTTTTTAAAAATATTTATTGCAGTTAAAATACTATTCGCGATTCCGAGCTTTTAGGCTCGAAAGCATCGAAGAATGTTTCAATTTGCGCCGCGTGCCATTTTGATGTCTGATAATCGCGATTGACAGTCCGGTCGATAAAAAGCGCGCGGCACTTCGAGCTTTTCGGCATATTTACGACGGAATTGATTTAGTAGTTCCGCGTTTCGTGAGCGTGAGCGCGGCGCGGTGGTTCGTTTAAAAGCCGGGCAAATAAACGTCGTGTAAGTAACGACGCCGCGAATCCACGAAAGGCTCGTGGGGAAACATGGCGGGGTTCGAAACCTCTCAACAGGATGAAACTTGATTTACTTCGGAGAACGGCAGAATGTGGAAGGAATCCTTAGGAGCGGGTAAACAAGGGACCGAAGCCTGCACGTAAACCTGTGCTACGCGGACGACGTTAACCCCATCATGTTCGACGAGCCATTTTCATCACGAACATTCGCGTCAAACGCGTATTATTGACGTATTCGAGGGCTTAAAAATGTAGTTGTAAAAAAGAATTGAAAAAATCGGGGTACCAAACGAGCTAAAGAATTCAAACGCCAAAAAAAGCAAAATGCCGTAAAATTTCAACCATTATGTGGCTGTTTTTTAGAGGAGAAAAATCAAATGCGGATTATTTGAAATGTTTTCTGTTAACAATGCAATGTATAACTGCATAACCGGTTAGAAGTATGCATAGTGCGCGCAACGATGAGGGGGAAAAGGAAGAGAGAGAGAGAGATGATAACAAAATAAACTGCAAGCGATAAAGTGACGCGCAGAACGTACAATTTAGCGGTATGTAATTAAACAAAAGCGCTGTTTCAAAAGGCACCCACCGGGGAGACGATTAGGATTTCAATACGACCGCATTCCGCGGTATATTATTCGAGATGCGTCTGCAAAAAGCGCGCATTTGGCAATCCAAAGAGAGCTCGGGCCCGAATTTCACATGCGAAATAATACCATAAATTGATACAAGATAATTAGATTAAACGATACGTTTCGCGATCCATTAGCTAATTAAATCGCGGGATTACGTTTATGGTAATTAACAATCGTGTAATAACGGCACGGTCGTTTGTCCGCTCGACGGAATACACGGCGATAAGAATGATATCGTCATCGATCGCGGAATAATAAACAATTAGCGCGGCTCTCGTGTCGCTGATTAATTTCTCTCATCCGCTCCGAGGGTTTAGGCGCGCTACGCCGCGCCGCGCGGCTTGATTTATAGTCGCGTTTACTCCGAATGGAAATCTCTCCGCGGCACCCTCCTCTCCCCCCGCTTTAGACCTTAACGACGAAAGGGCAAGGGATCTTTCGCTGAAAGGTTGCTTTAACCTTTTCAGGGACGCCGTTGCGCAACACTGGGACACTCTCTGGTAACAATGTCTGCGTCTTTTTCTCCCTGGAAAAATTCTCGCTCTTTTCGGCCGGTCGGCACGCACGTATTATTTCGTTCTCGGGAAATAACACTCTTCGGATGATTTAATAATTCTGTGAAAGCGAGCGACATAAGTGCCATTTGTTCAATTAATGGAAGAACTGTCTTTTTGAGGAAGAAACGAAGCGATGATTAATTAGCGAAACTAATAGAGACCAAAAGAAATTCTATAAAGATCTCACGATGTTAAACATAGGATAGGAAATACTCAGAATTAAAAAGAGAACGATTCTCGGATGCTCTTTCGGATTCAGGCGGTTCTAACTTTCCTAACTTGAACCTGGCGGAGAATCAATATCATTTTCGTTTGCTCTACAAACCTAGCAAACTCCATCAAAAAGCGGACCGAAACTGTTCGCGAACGTTTCTTGCAAAGGGCGAATGGCAAAGCTATTTCCCTTCACTCGCCCCAGAGAGTGTTTGGCTATTACGATGAGACTTGTCGTCGAAAGGCGACTCCAAAGAGTCGGGGATATCGGAGCCTGTGGGTCGCGATAAAATAAAACTCGAACGAGACTTGAAGCCAACTTTCGCGGCGGGGCGAGACGAAGGGAGGATTGATCGCCGGCAACGTAGCGTATCGCGAAATCTATCCCGTCGTCTCGCGCGCGAGAGGGTGCGCCGCATCGGAACGGACGGGGCGCGCGCACTTTTGCCCGATTCACTTCGCGTCTTCTTTGTGCGAGAGCTATCGGCAACGAGGCGTGTCGGAGTGGCTGTTTGTAGCGTCAAAACGTCAGGCGGAATCGACGCTCCGGAGATCGTCGAGCTGTCGGGGATATGTTTTTGGACGTCGAGCCGGATCTGCAACGGCGACTTCGCGTGCGAATGGTAGACGCCGGAAAACAGCGCGCAGACTTTCGGCTTCTCAACGGGGCGATTTAAGCTTCGGCGACGATGAATTTTTTGTCGCGGATCGACGTTAATGCTGAAGTAATAAAGTTTTCTATTCTTTTGTGCCTGTTTGGAATCTATACGTATAAGCTTATGTAGTTCAAAATCCTGCCCTTTTCATCAGACGCAAAATAGGATATTTTGATCGTGCAAGATCGTGCGTAACAAATAATCCGACAATAAATAATAAAATAAATAAATAATTTAAACGAGAAAAAATATGAGATGCATCACTATACATCACTAAATAAAAAGTGATGTATAAACAGTTTTTAAATACATGTGCAAAAATACATGTAGGATTTAAAGGTTGGAATAAAATTATTTTCGAATTAAACGTTATGATTTTTTTCTCATACATATGCGACTTTTAATTATTCTGTGCAAAGCATGTAGTTTATCATTGAAATAAATATTCACGTTCTCCGTGTGACAATATATTCAATACAGTATCAATGTATCTACCTGACATCTTAATCAATTCATCTATCATTTCGGAATCTGCCGGATGCCTTTGGGCACCACGTGACAGATGGCTATCTGGCCCAGGGGTTCTCAGTAATCGCAAAGTTCCAAAATTTATTAACGAACAGAGGGAGGGTTGCGCATATCCCATGCTTCCGAGAATAAAGTTGTTGATTTTCAAATGGATTAGGGTTAGACAGTAAGTAAATATAGCACTTATTGTGACAATTCGCAAAAATCCGCGGACCTCTTTTCTACGTCGTCGTTAAACATCGGAGGGTGGTGACACGGTGCTTGAGTATCCCTAATACCCGGCGGCAATTAAACGACAACTGTCACGAGCGGAATCCCCGATTCTGTCTGCGTTGCATCTGCTCGCCCTTCGCACTTTTCCGTGCGATTTCTCGTACAATAAAACTGTCCTCCCTTTTTATTGCTTTGACGATCGTCGAAAAGGAAAGTTGACGGGACAGATTATGATCCGATAACCCTGAAAAAGCAGCTCCCGGGATCGGCTGACCTCGTTTTAACGTCGAACTCAGCTGACGACCAGAAAGATTGCTTGAGGATGTTCTGCTGATCGAATTCTCAAGGGCGAAAAGATTCCTCGAAGATAAAACAGACCGTCGCGTCGGCGAAACCTCGAAGGATAATAAAATCAGCGGTGGAAGGACAAGTAAATGGAAAATGTCCTGATTTTATTATATATCGCGCCTATTTCTCTTAGCGACCATTTTCAGTATTCGAAAATTTGCTATCTAAGAAATCACGAACTTAAAAATTCAAAATAATTGTTATTAAAAAAAATTGAGTTCTATTTCTAATGCAAGTTGCATACGAACACAAGTATAAGCAAAACACCAAACAAAACACCTCGGATTTTTATACTTTCTTGAAAGAAAAATATCGCGCAATTCGTCTAAAATATTTTTGCGCTCCATTTTTCATATTGTACGTTCTATATACTTGTTCTTTTTTTCCTAGTCTTGTACGACTTATACTTGTGTGTAGATATGAATATTGTAAAGTTGCAGAAATTTTTCAAGAACACATTTGCTACAGATCCTACATAGAATGATGAACCCTCCATTTAATTAAATATTCAAAGTCTTATTTATGCATCCTTTTGAAACGCATCTCGTTTGCGCCGCGTGCAAGCAAAGTAACAGGCGCTAAGCATCGCGATGTAAGAAATTTCCTCTAGTTTTCCTTCGGGAAAAAAAATTCATAAAATATACGTTGCGCGTCACAAGAGATTGCTTGCACATCGTGTTTCAACGGACATTTATTCGACCATGTAACGCTTTGTGCGCGGAATGCCCCTTGGCGACGTTACTTTACCAATGAACGTCCTTTTCAGAAATCGGCGGCGGCGATGCCCGTAGGCAGTTTGGCAGCAGCAAATGCCGTCGGCACCGAATTTCAAAGGCGACAGAACACAACTCGGTACAACTCTTTTTCAACCCCGCAAAAAAAAAACACGAAATCGTACGCACCGTGGCGACTACGCCGTTGCATCGCGGTCGGTTCTCTTTTGAAACACGATATAAAACGCATATTTTTCCTATTCTCCCTCTTCTCGAATCCATACATTTAGCCGGCTGTGCAACAAAAAAGTCGCTAGAGTAGACTTTGCAATCCTGTTCTTGGACGCGGAACAGGAGCAGCACAGCGGTAGCGGCGCGGCAGTGGCCGGGTACCTAGGGCGCGTCCTTTCATAATTTTCCTCGGCGCGTGAATCTTCCATGCGGTCTGCATAAATTTTTGGTGGTATGCGGACGAATAAAGAGAGCTTTAAAAAGCTCCGCGGGTTTAGCGAATGACGGTTGCGAATATACAGAAAGAAAAATTGGAAGTTCTAAAGTCCAAGTAGAAGGTAAAAAGAATAAAGAAGAAATTGTCGCGTTTTAATTGCATGATTGCAAGGATCAAATAATTGCGAAGCATGACATGCATGTGAAATATTCTATTTACAATTCACTATCCCTAAATGAGTGAGAGAGAGAGAGAGAGAGAGAGAGAGAGGAGGGAGAGGGGAGAAACGAATCAACATTCGGGTAACTGTATTTTCTAATATGAAGGGGTCTAATGAAACGTGTCTATTAATTAGCACCTAAGTGTTATGCCGCATATCCATTAGCGATAATCATGTTAACTAAAATCAGGGAATCAGCGACCGGGGCGCTGATAGTGTTTAACGCGGCCGGGCTGAATTATCGGATGTCTCTGGTAATTATCAGATAAATATTACACGGCGTATCCATTAGCGACGATCGTGCTCCCGCCAGCTAGATGCGGGATTCATAAACTGAGCCGGTGGTACGATTTATGCGTCAATACGCTATAAACAAGCGGGGATCCGCGAGGCACCGACTCGCATTGCGTTTACACATGTTCGACCAAACGTAATTATAGGTATTTCGTGCAATCGTGCATTATGTTACATCGTGCTGAAATATTCGCGGCACGCGAAACCCGTTCTCTGTTTGCCGTCCTTTTTTGCAGGCAGGCTCTACTCGTACGTATACTGCCGCTGTTCCACGCAGCGTTTACAGATACGCCCGTTGCCTGTTCTCCCGGTGATAGATCTCGTCGTATTTTCCACCTGCAAGTGGCACGAACTAATCGCGACGGCGATCTGTATCACAACTTTTCTTTTCGTTAGCGTTTTCGGTGTAGCGAATCCGCAGCGATTCCCCGTTTCGTATATCGCACGCGATACAATTCGCGAGTACGGCAACCGGAAATTTTTCGTTTTGTGTGCCGCCGGCTTTACAACGCGATAAAATGATTACGTGATCGGCACTCGCGGGACATTGGCCCTTTCATCGTGACCCTTCGCAGATTTCATTCTACGCAGGACAAAAGGCGACGTCGATGCGTCGCCATCGGCGAAAATAGTGGACGAACGAAGACGTGAAAACGTAATAAAGCCGATATCGGTCCGAGGATGGCGAGGACAGATTGGAAAGAGTAACCGAGAGAACGCGGCTGGCTCTGCCCGAAAGGAATCGAATAACACGAGAAGGGGATGAAAGGAAACGAATGAACGGAAAGAGAAACGGGCGGCGAAGGTGGCGCGCGGAGGTGGCAAATTGAAGCTCGCGTAAGTGGAAAGCCAATTTGGTGTTTCTTGTTGTGAAAATAAGATCATCGGAAATTATTGGATGTCGTAACGACGGCGCGCACGGCACGTTCCCATCTCGGGCGCGCGGAGAGACCGACGACGAGACACGGTCTCGCGGATGGATAGATTCTCTTTCGTAACGAGAAAATTGGAAACCGCTTTGTCGGCGTATTACGAGGGGATCCGAGGTGTGCCGGCCGATATTTCCAGCGCGATGTGTCAATACGTTGCCGAGGCGTATCAATACGTTCGATATCCAGAAGTCGACGAGGCGGAAAGTTCATAATCATCCGGATCATCGCGATTCGCTAATGCGAAATAATTTCCGCGCGCAATGGTAATCGCGGATATATATCATTTCGAGGGTGGATTATCCCTTTTGTGCATGCGTATGACACGAACGAAACGCCTCGCAGATACATTCGGACGGGTGTGCGTTTTGCACGTTGAGGATAGGCAATCTGCATTTTTGAACGTATCGTATAATATTGTGAAACACCTGACCGCGCAAACTACGGTTCCCGATCTGTCCGCACGTTTTTAATTAAAACGCGACGTTTAATGAAGAATTTCGATAGATGCGGAAGCGGACGATTATATTTCGCCGATTTCCCCGTGTCGAGCGGGACAAAACGATCGGCGAGAGCGCATTTACACAGCCCGCGCGCGTATGCATTTTGCAGTCGTCGCGGGAGGGCGTTTAATTTATTTTCCCCTGTTAGAGCCGCGGCGAAATTAAATTTAGGCGTTTGTTTACGCGCGCGGCGTACCTACTGCGCGCGACGAGATTATCGGCCATCGACTACCCGGCGCGACGTCGTCCTGTCGAAAATGTCCGACTGCGAAAATGAAAACGGACGTGTCGCGCTTTCAGACATTTCGCAAATTTGCGGCCACGCGCGGCGCACATCCAATTAAATTAACAAATTTCATTTGCCGCCGCCGACGATAACCCCTTCGCCGCGGTGGCGATACGAAAATAATAATAATCGGGGAGGAAAAGGAACGGTCGTGGGAGGGAAACCCGAGAGGTGGTCCCTTCCCACCTTGGACTAACGTCACGATCCTCCAGCGACGGCGATCAATTTACCGTCCCAGCTACATTAATAATGTCAACATCTTGGTTCACACTCCCGAAGAATAATATTGTCCTGCAATTACTCCCCGGGTCCGCGGAACTAAATGGAGATAGGTGAATCGTGGCAACGGCCTTAGGGTTTTCCAAGTGTTTGTACGCGCGGAACAATAAATTCCTGTCATCTTTCAACCGCGCCCGTCAACGATGCAAATGGAGATGCAAATGTGAGCACAAATTTTGCGCGTTCTTATGAAAATAATTTCGCATTTCTCTTCCTCGCTGCATTAAATTGGATAAATAACAACGGTACTTGATACTCCGTGAATTTTCGTGAACAAGCCGCAGACTGATGTTTTGCATTTTGAGATTCCGTACTTATATCGCTCTACACGGGAAACCTCAAGTGGTAACCACAAGAGAGCTATACCGTCTTCTCGGAAACTTACGAAAGTGCCCTCTTAATCGTCGTGAAGACAAGAAGGTGCTCCATCGGCGATCGTATATCGAATTAGGTCATATCTTATATGCGCGCCGCTCGTGCTCGTGCCTCGGCACAAGTACCGGCGCAAAAGCACACAACGTGTGTGCCCGCCACGTGGAAGTGTACTGCAGTTCCGCCGTTCGTTACTGACGTTCGTGAACCGTATAGTTGAGAAGTAACTTCGCTTCGCGCGGGATATATTTGCCGGTTAATTTTCTGAGTCGCGTTTACATACGCGTGCAGTTACGGGAAGCCGTGCAAAGCGACGCGGAAAATTCTCACAGATCAGGTTTGTATATATACGTTGAAATCCTATGTATCTTTGACATTAGCGTCTTTTCGATATCTCGTTATAGTGTCTCGAAGACGCAGGATTCGCACACGGAACTTTTCACACGCGAGAGCAAGAGGGGACACGAGTTTCCGGTGCAAATTCGTCAAACACGCAATGAAATTGGATAACTTTACGCAGCGATTATCACAGTGAAGTCACTAGCATGACAAGTTTCTAGTTAACATGGTCGCAGGGTAGAATGGCCTTCGTGTAGACAGCGGGGGCCCATAATAGACCGTAATTGCCGCTAATGAAATATAATCATTGTTTCCACGCTGCTACCAGCGTTCTATATTAAAGCGATCCCGAAACTTTGTTTTTGAGTTATTTATGAGATTAACGTGTAATGAAATATAGTCTCGTTTATGGCAAATATGCCCGCCGGCGCTAAGGGATATATATACAGCGGAAAGTTTATACTCGTATAAATTCCAGCGTTGACCGAATTAATTACTATTTCGAATAGCAAGTATTACGTATTACGAAACCCGGTCATTGAGCGTGGAAAATGTATATCGCGCGATAAATAACACCTGCGATCGATACGCGAGAATTTATCAGTTTTCCATCTACCCCCACGTTTTTTTTTTTTTTTTCGTTTATTCGATTTCGCACGCGGACGGCGGGCTCTCATCGGGGAAAACGCCTGACAAATTTATCTGCCACTATATACCGCCGCTCTGAAGGACAGCCGTACGTGTACCACGTACGGCATCTATTGATCCTGTCGAGTATGTGAGGACACGTTTCTGCTTTCGGGGGTATAGTATATCGAGCCGAAGGCACACGCTCGCGTAATCGTGAGCCTCGAATGGCCAATAGAAATCGGCCCCGGAATCCTGAAAATGTTTAATACCCGTTTCGAGGGAAAACGAAACGCGCGGCGACGAAACGTCGCCGAAAACAATTGAGATCCCTACGCTTCATTGTAGCTTAATGTATCGCTATAGATACATCTCGAGGTTTCGGATAAGACGGAAAGTAAGGTTGGAATTAATCCCGAAATTATGCGACACTTAATCAGATCCCGTCTTTTCGCGCGCCGCCTGACGCATACGATTAATCTCCTCGGTTCGTATCTGTTTAATTATCCTTCACCGTCTACGTAATTATTTCGACGAGTTTATTTCATTATCGGCCGGCCGGCGCGCGTTCCGCTCCGGTTCGATTTTCAGCAGCGCCCCGCTATCTCTCTCGCTGCTGCGACAGCAAAAAAAAAGGGCATGCAAATCCTAATCCGATCCTGATAATCGTTCGTTCGCACCTCGGGATCCGAGGGCACACACGCGACGCGAGCACCGAGAATATATCCGGCTTATCGGATAAACCGCAACCGAATCGTCATCCTGCCACTTCCGCTTCTTTCCGCCGTCGAAAAAAAAAGCGCGGTCGCGGCACCCGGAGAGACGACGGACACGATTGTTGTCATTCACAATAGATGAATTCGAGGATCGCGTGGAATCTCTCGTGATCCATGGGAAACTTTTGGGGATTGTGCATGGCGGCGCGGCGCGGCGCGGCGCGGCGGCGTGATTTCCGCGATTAATACGGCCCGGAATGGTAAACGCGAGCGTGGGATTCCAGACTCGCCCGACTGTCCTTTGATCATTCGGCAACTACGGTTAACTCGGAATAATGAAACTGGCGCTTACGCTCACTTCGGTTCGCCTTAATTAGTGCCGTAATTAAATGGAAGTTTGAGAAGCGAATCGGGCTCGCTCCAGTGCTCGCGCACACGGCGCTCGCTACGACTTCGTCTTCGAAATCTTCGAGCCGAGCCTCGATTCCCGCGTTTTCCCCCGCGTTGCTTCTTCCACGCACGACTTCATTCTCCATCGAACTTTCCTGTACAGAGTGTACAGTATTAAATGCCACCGGAGATCTATATATCTGTTGGCTGCAATCTCTCGCATACGTAAATGTGTAGATCTTTAGATAGTTTTCAGGATTTCCCTAGATACTCGGTACACCAATCGCTTCGTCTCGAACCCTCGATTTTATTTAGGAATCCTTCTTGTACAAATCAATAAAGAAGATTGCTTGAGATCCCCCTTTGTGAAGGCTCTAACGTTTGAAATATCGCTCGTGTGAGACTGATACCTATACATTGAGAGTGGAAAAAATCTAATCTTATTCGGTTACAATTCACGAGATCGCAAAAAGTCAAGGATCCAATTTCATAAAATAAATCTTCGTCAATTTTTTTTCGTGACCTTCTCTTCTCTCTCTCTCTCTCTCTCTCTCTCTCTCCTATCACGTTAAAATGTAGATGAGTCTTGAATACATACATCATGCGTGAATAAATATGTAGAGTGCCCGCGGGCTTGTATACAGATATGCATTTTATATAAGATACAGTCTCTGTAGCCTGAGTAGCTTTTGTTATTCTCTCGCTCTTGCGCGTAAAGTCAACATTATATACACGGAATATAACGTTGATCGCCTGCATATTCCTCACGCTGAAACATACACCCGGTGTATTCTCCTCGCTTTTGCCGCGGAGAGAAGTGGCGCCCCAAAACGCGGTAACAAATGTTTCCCCCATCGTTGCGCTCACGTCCTCGGTTTTGTTCACGGACGAAGTTCCCCTCAGGATCGAACAAATCGCGTGGGCACCTGAGGGAACGCGTCGGCTGGCGGTAACTGGACGGTGTCGGGGCGACGGAAGTAGCTCGTTAATGGCGAAAGTTCCGTCGAGCGGATCGATCGTCCGAGAAAACAAAACCGTCCGCCGTCTCCGATAACGTTGTGGCGGTGGGAGAATGTGACGGAAGGCGTCGATGAGTCACAGTCGAATCGCCGGCTCGTAATGCATTTTTGATACTCCACGGACAGCTACGCGATCCGAGTCTACAATCGATCGATGCTTGGCGGCGCGCCGCGGATGAGAAAACGTATTTGATTGTAAAAGCGTGAATTGACCGTAAATTTCAGTACAGTTTATAACAGCGCGTGAGAATAAAAAAAAACTTTCTTTTTTTGGTCAGAAGCATTTGAAAATACATATCTACATTTTGCTTACTCTCAGAATTTAATTTTCAAATGAACTGAATTTTGTGACAAACTATGATCATACGCGTCTTTTTACAGAGCGATCGAGAGCTTTTTTTTATCGTATATACAGGTTTCGCCCACCGAAACTAGGGCGTTCCTATGAAACTTTTTATAAGTCGAAATGACATAAAGCGAAGAAGTAATTACGTAATTAGATATTAATTTATATGAGAAAATTTTTTTTCGTAAAAGCGAAAATTCTCTTTGAGTTTCTTTCAGTTAGCAAAAAAATCAGATACTAATGTGTCTTTCGTAAAAGCCAAGTGGCGTAAAGTAAACTTTCGAAAAGCGAAGGATACCTGTATTAAGCTATACATGTAACTTCCGGAACGCACTTCTTAACTTTAATCTGAGATGGGTAATTCTCATTGTCTTACGTTGTATTACTTTTATGCTCGCTCTCGCGTTACGTCGTCCAAATAATTTCATTATCTATACCTCCAGTATAGCGGGAGAGTCGAATGAGAGAATCTACGAGCGCCGGAGATAAATTTCAGGGGCCCGAGGTACCTCCCGTTGTCTTATCCGACTAGTTGTACTCTCCGCGGGAGAGCCGTAATGGGAGAGAAGGCGGAAAACTTTTCTGATACGCGCGATCTACTCGCGCGTATTAGGTCGCTCGCGCCGAGGAGGCAGGAACGAACGAGTGGAACATCGCCGTGATCGTGACGAGGAACGTTGCACGGCGTTGCACGTAACGCCCTTTTGATATTCTCCTTACGAGCGTCTACGTGATCGCTCGTGATCGAAGGCTGACGCGAAACTGCGCGCGCTACCATCCGCCGCACCATTACATCTCTCTCACGTGAGGTGGAGAGAGAAAGAGAGAGAAAGAGAGAGAGAGATAGAGAAGGGAGAACGGGAGGAAGATCTCCGGGGAGGCTGGTGCTGCTCGATTTCCACCGTCGTCTCGCGAAACGACCCTGTGGCCTCCGTTACCTCCCGTCACCGCGGTTCCTCACGGCCCTCATCCTCCTCCTTCTCGCAGAGCATCGCAACCCCCGGAACGACGACGATCCTGGGCGCGCTCGTCTCCGACGAAGCTATCCCGACCGTTGCACACGCGCGAGCGCTTCCTCGTCGAGCAAATGGCCTCCGAAGTACCCCGGCTTCGCCGGGGTGAATTGCCACCCCGGGAGAACAGTTACGGTCTTGGGCTTCGATCCGTTGATAATTCCACTAATCGTGAATGAGCGCGCGGATCCGGGAAACTGCCGCGTAAAACCACAACGGTACTGCAAAGAACGGAGGCGGGCGCGCATCGCAGCGCGAAGACGTGTAATATCGCCGACCTGGATACACCGCGTGATATAGTTCCCCTTCTTCTCTTTCCCTTCCCTGGAACACTTAGATCCCCGCCTCGTAAAATCCTTACGTACTCGGATCCCGGGGATCCTTCAATCTTTATATGCTAGAATCCCCGACGTTCCGAGATCTCCAGTTTTGTCTCCCTGCTCGGGATTCGCGAGATCCCGGGATTTCCACGGTACTCGACGATCGCGCGCGAAATGCGCTTTTCCCTCTCAGATTTCATGTAAATCGGCAAGAGTAACGACGCGTGTGCACGCGCGCAATTGCCAACGGAAGTACTTTTGCCTCGCGCGATCTTGTTTCTTTCTTCTTTTTATACGAACGGCGAAAAGCCGCGCATCCCGGAGAATCGCGACCGTCGGAGAAATACGCGCTATTTAAATACCAATTCCACGTCTTCGTGCCGCAACAGCCGCGCAATTGCTAATTGTAGATCGGGCGAATAACTATTATCCCAGTAAGTGGTGCGCTAGAACTTTCAGCATTAACGATCCACCCCCGACGCGGAGCGGCGGGGCTATAGTTGCTCTGCATTTCAATGCATCGGTTTCAGCGTCACGGTTTCCGCAATCGAAAAACTTCGCCATTAGCAAAATCGATCCAGCCGCTTCGACTGTATAGCGAAGTTACCCGAGTGAGGACCAATTGTGAGTAACAATACTACGACGAGGGTCAAAGGCCACGTAAACATATAGAGACCCGTCGAACATAGCTTCTAGTTGCTAGCTTAGTTCACGTGATATGGCTATACGGAATCCCTATACAGGAGCTAAGAGCCTAAGGAATCATAAATTCAGGAAGCCTACGCGTTTAATTTCACATTAAATCATTACAAAGCTTAATTAAAGTACGGCCACGAGGAAATGCGTCGACAGAAGCGTGACGTGGCCGTTTACTCGACGTACGAATGGAGACGCCGCGAGTTTAATATTTAATTCCATCCCACGATCTTAAATAACGGCTGTAAATTTCCAATTTTCCGAGAGATTCGCGCGAGATAATCGCATTTCACGAGCGTTTGACTAGCGGGGCGTACGCGCGCGTGGACTGCAGCTCATATTTCATCAGTGCGCACTGCGAGCGTGATTGGAAATGAATAAAAAATGGCACGGCGTGCGAGCGCGAATGATCGCGTGCCGTTGCTGCAGCGCGTGCATTTTTGCGCGAGAGGAGAGAAAAAAAAATGCGCGACGTTATGCATTCCGGATAATCGCTATCTCGTTTTTATCGAATTAGTTGCGCGAGTTCGTATTTCATGCGGCGTGCGTATCGCGTGCTCTTTTTCCACCATTTTTCCACTCCCCCCTCCCCCCACGAGTGTCATGATTTTTTTACGGACTTCTAGCATTTGTTTACTTGAATCCCCGGAATATACTGCGTCATACACGCGACAACATTGAGAGAGTGCATATTCTGTACTTTTATGCGATAAAAGAATATAAAATTAGCTTTTCTAGCGTGGTTGTTATATCGATGGAATCTTTTATCTTCTCTGGTTTCTCGCAAAAATATTAAGGATATTTTTATCATGCTACCGTTCAAAAAGCGTTAAAATTTCGTTGTTTCTACATTGATCTATAATCTATATTATACAGTCGTCTTTAATATTAATAAATTTCATTATTACTATGAAATTTATACGAACGTGAAAATACATGCAGCGTTATTAACTTGTTAAAATAATTGATATTGACAATATTTCCTCTTAACCCTTAATTGCGCAATTTTTCGTAACATTCTAAGTATTTTTAAATAAATAATGACTGTTAAGTAATTTAAAAAAAATTATAAAAAATTCCAGAAGGGTCTCCTTACCCAGAAAGAAAAGAAGGGCTAAAGAAGGCCCTTTACAGATGTGTAAAGCCGTTTTCAGTTCAAACTTCATAAGAGGAAAGTACACGGGAGCATCGAAGTCGCTTTGCATATATGCAAAGCTGCGTACTTAATGGTTAAGGAATTATTATTAGCATACATTAACAATTTATATATTCTAATTTAACTTTTATACCCTATTTCCGTAATTAAATACTATTTTGTTATTCTGTGCTAATTTTATTCAACAGTTCTTATATATTTATTAATTAGATATTTTTAGATTTGTCTACGGGTTCTTTCTTAAAATAAATTATCGATTTTAGACTGTTAAACAACGTTTGATATTAGAGGATATATTAGAGGAGGTACTTGCTGTATGATATATATACTTGCTCGGGAAATATATATCTACACTAAGTTCGTTACTGAAACTTGTAATATTCCGCGCGTTTGCGTGGCAAACACATTTCATATTTCGCTTAGTGCACGGTCTTAAATAATGATGCTCAATGTTCTCAAGCATTCGCAACGTTACATCCTGGACGTTGAAAAATCTTGCGAAATAATCGCGTAGCACAATCGGCGCATCCGTCGGAAAGCGCACCGGAGCGGATCATATTTCATCACACGCAACGAACGTATTTAACGTGACAAATTGCCGCCGTATCGTACATCCGCGAACAGTATTTTCCATATGTAATGGACCATGAATTAGGTGCGGCAGTCGTATTTCATTACCAGCGCAGTCAAAATCGGGAGTAAATTAATACGATACTGCGCGCGCGTAGGTAAACAAAAAACTGGACAATTAAACGAAATGCTTCTATAAATTTCCAAATTAACACCGACGTCATTTTCACGAGCGTGTGAGGGGAAAAAAGCGGAGGTCCTGCGCATATTTGCATTTATGCCGAGCATCGCGCGCCACTATTGTTCAATTTTTCAATAAAAACGTGCGAGGGAATTAATAAAGAGTATTATTGCCGCGAGATACGCGAGATTCTCAGATAAACAAGCTTTTGACGCAACATAGCAGATAGGATGTGGGTGCAATGGACTGTATATAAGTAACGTAGTACAAAATGCATATGAATATATCTGGGAAACGTTCCGCTTTGCGAATATATTTAATCTCGGTTATTCTGGGACGTCCGTTCAGATTTTGATATCTGATGTTAAGTGACAACGACACGTATGACCGTAAACTGGATGCTTTTAGCAAGAGAATATTATTGTGTTTCTTGAACATATTAAAACGTATGCACATTCAAATATATTAAGAGTATCCTACCTTCGTACGATAACATTAATCCATGCATTCCGGAGATTAGAAAATATTTAGATATACGAAAATGAGATCACGATAGTTTCCGAAACTGTGAGCGATGAAAACTTGGCCGTTGATATCGTTGATGTAAGACTTCTCGTGTTCAAGCGTACTGATCTGCTTTACTAATGTTCACAACTCAGGAGATATTGATTTCTACTTTTCAGTGAGTGAGTTTTTTTGGTCTTTTATATACATCATATATATTAGAGAAAATATACCGTCTCACTCTTATTATACCTTTTTAAAAAAAGCATGTTACATAGTTATTTCTATCATCTATTTAATTGTCGAACTTTGATATTGAACCCCGAATGATAAATATTAAAAAGAATCGAAGTTAATTGTTCATTATCAAATTATTTTCTCAATATTCTTTCCCTTCCGCAAATAAATAAAATATGTAAAAAAGTGCGCGAATAAATTCATGGCAATTTAACGAGTGAACGATCACCCAATAATCACTTGCGCATTAATTCTTTATCGCATATCAAATCTATATTTGTCGTTATTTACGTGAAAACAGCATCGAGCTGTTTTATTGTTTCGAGTAAAAATATATAGACAGATTAAATGGATAGATTATGGAAGATTGGGATAAAAAGTAGACACGTTATAAATGCACGAATAAGTATTTATCACGTTTTTCTTCTTAAATAATTGATTTAAATATCCTGCATAACTATGAAATATTTCCTGTTTTTTTTTAAATTTATGATTACGACATATGCGAATTGAAAAAACTTTTCGACATCGTTTTATTCAATACGATGTTTTATACAATATTTAAATAGGAAAGGAAAAAATAAAACACCCATTCTAAATATTTTAGTATTTTTTTTTCTATTCTACAATTCATTATTTTAGTGCACATTGTTTTATTGTATATAAAAATATACAGTATATAAAAATCTTGCGCTGATCTCCATCCATCCGTCCGTGAGATACGAACACCACGAGGAAAATAAAATTAAATAGGAACTTTATATATTTTACAAAAATTTGTACCTATTATTTTTCTTTTGTCTTGCTCTTATTTATATATTTAAACATTGACGCAATTTATTTAAGTACTCGACTAAGAGATATTCAATTATAATGAACTCTATATAAAATTAATCTTCCTCTTGGTGTTCTCAATTGCATTTCCTAAAAATCGTGTATGTAAGAATAAATCTCGTATGTAGAAATAGAATACTTGGCAAGAAGTGTTAGAGGTGATAATATTCTTATTTGAAATTCAAAGGCAAATTATTTTTTCTTTGAAAATCTTTATTATTGTTCTTTACTTTTTATCAGATTTGAATTTCCTATAAATTTACAAACGGTTTATGCGCAGTTTAATAACTATTCTATTACGTAGTATATAACACCGAAACGCGCCGATAACCAAACCGGTCAATAACGCGTAGTTAACAATAAGCTCCATTCCATAAGCTCTTTATGTGTGTTCATTCTTGTATACACAATGGATCAATAGACAGGTTATACATGCTCCAGGGTTAAACATTTGCGGTAATCTGTCCCTTTAGTCCATCCATTTCAAGACAATGGATCTATGATATGCTATATCTTGTTGTAATATTCAGAGATTCATTTTACCTCCGATTAAAATAAAAGATAATCTGATCACTCACCAATTCGATGCGCAGCAGCAGAGTTGTAGACTACGTTTAACGACATATGTCGATCTGCAAAATGCAATACATAATCCATATTATATATAATCCATATATTCAGCACGCAAAATAATTAATGTGAGACTAATTAATGTTTAATTAAGCTTATTGAATTCTTTAATGGAATAATTATAATCCACGCAAAAGACAATTTTTCATAAAAGACTTTTATGAAATAAAAATATTTAATTAAAAATCGTTCAAATATAAATAGGAATAAATGATTTTAATTTTACACGTAAGAAATAAGATGTGTAAACAATAAATTTACTCACCTCACGGTTGCTCTGCCGTCGCTCGATGCCTCCCGGGCCACCTCCTCCTCTCAGATTCCTTGTGGTTGCACGTTCACAGCACTACGCTCGCGAAAACGTAGTTACTTACGATCGCGCACGAATCAATTATTAAAATACGATGATCGCGCGACATGGCACAGCACTCCCGAAGTTGAAACTAATTAAAACCCGACCTCTCATACGATTATCGGTGAAATTTGCATTCACCTCGAGTCATGGTAACGCAGTATTTTAGGTATGTACGTTAAATATTACGTTAGAAATATTGTTAATACAATCGATAAATTGCACGGTAATTTCCGGTAATTTATTTGCATTTATTCGGGTCGGCGATTCGTGCGTTACTCCTCTCGCTCTCGAAATCGGAAAACTGCCAAACTACATTTAAGTCGAAAAATGCAAAGCGCCATTGCTGGGTATATTAAGATTTAAGTCTCGTTCAAGAAACGAGATTTCGCCCATAAATATCGGCGAAACAATTTGTAATTTCCATTTGCTATCACTTCGATTCCGGATTCCACGAACGAATTGCATGAGGTACTTTCTCCGATAACCATCAGATATCATGTCGACACAGGAGTCGATAATTACGGATGTTAATTAGTCGCTTGACAATCACGAGTTATAATTGTAGAGAAGAATTGCGTTTAATGTGTCTTGAAAGGAAATGCGAAGATACATTTTCGGATTGAGAGCGTGATATAACGTTCGATTTACCGGGTCGAGTGATACGTTTCTATATACATAGATATATTAAGATTTAAATCTCATTTGAGAAGTCCATAAATATCACGGTAAAGCAATTTGTAATTTCTGTCAGCTGTCACTTCGATTCCAGATTCCAACAAATCGCATTAAGTACTTTTTCCGATAACTATCATGTCGACACGAGTCGATAACCACGTTGATTAGTCGTTTAGCAATCGCGAGATATAATAATCGTAGAGAAGAATTGCGTTTCATGTATCTTGAAAGATGGTGCGAAGATATACGGAGCGGCGCGTGCCGCACCAGCCGGCTCGAGTGTCGTCGTGCGACTGATAGCAGTGATAGCGCGGCGACCTTAAAAAAACAACAAACACCGGCGGCAAGTGCGCCGCGCGCGCCAACCGCTTTATTGTTATTTCGAACTGTTTAAATTTAATTTGCTTTTATCACTTTCGGAGCGTGATTACGGATAACGTACGATTTGCCGGATCGATGGTACGTTTAGAATTCTAAATAGGTATTACTACATATGTACATAGATATTTTATACATGTAATATTCTGTACAGAGCAACAGAAAATATATATATATCCTATTCGCGTTGTACAATATTAGCTAAGCAATGAAAATCAATATCACCTGAGTTGCGAAAATCAATAATACGTAACTAATGAGTACGTGTGTAAACGTAAATTACGGGCCTGATTGCGCGTGAAATTTACGAGATATCGTTGAGTTTAATCGTTTATAACTCACAAAATATTGCAATTACAACATATTCATATTAGATTTGTCGACTTTGATTAATCTACAGAGTATCTTACATTAAAGTATATCGTAAAAATATGGTTGTAGTTTTTTTATATCTAACAATTTTACAGATTAAAAAGATGTAGAATTTCATAATTAAATGACTTATAATTTAAGACTAGTCACATTTCTTTTTAATACTTTAATTCGGCCTGCAGTATGAAAATTATACAATATCTCCATCTCCAGCGTTTCTGGCAAACGCTTGCATACAGCAATATCGTTGGCACGAATACCAACGTCGAATGCGAATGCTTCGATAAATTCCCCTCGCAACGAGATACGCCGTTTACCGCAAAAAAGCTGGAAATAATTCGAAGGAGACCATGCGCCAAATTGCAAATTCAGTTACGTACGCACGTTGAAAATTGTTTTTACCACGTGGCTTGTATGGCGCACAACGAAATGTTGTACACACGTAATCGTATATTGTGTCCGGCAATAGAGAAAGAGAGAGAGAGGGGGGGGGGGAGTGCTGTCTGGATTTGAAAATTATAGCGTCGCCCTCGTTTCACCGCGGGGTGGCTCGTTGCATGCGCAAGTGGAAAAAAATCACATTCTCGAGCCCACGGGATGCCCGCTTTATTTGATGGCGGCGACCAAAGGGTCGCCGAAATTATCCCGGGAACGAATACCTTGCGTCACCTACTTTTAATCTCAAGCCCGCGAACATTATTCACGTAATCTTTTTCTCGATAATTATATTTCGATGAGGTTAACTCGTACGTCCTTACATTTATTACGTCCGCGATGCAATTCCTCGTGCAGCTTTAAGAGGATATCCGCGATCCGCTTATTTATTCCGTTAGCCGCATAATTATCTTTTTCCAGAATTTAATTTGTGGAATCAATCAGATTCTCGCAAAGGCGAATTACTTTTGCCCGAGCGTAAAACGTCTCTGTATACCAGGTTTCGTAAAATATTCAGCGACGCTTGAATATTCGATTTCGTCCGCATTGTTACTGTGAATAAAAGAGGACCGAAATTTTGAATGCAATGTGAATAATCGCTTAATGATTTCAAGATTGAACGCAATATCTCGAATATTCGCGAATTTCAAGTCTCGCTCAAACGGAACGATCGAACATTCGCCCACCTGTAGAGTCGTTTTTGCGCAACATTCGTGAGTTTCTTACGTTCATTGACTCACGTACGAATTTGCAACGGCGGAGCAGATGATTTTACGAGAGTACCGTGCATATCGCTGTGATCAGAGACGCATTATGTGCTTAAAACGTCTGTCGTCATTAAATTTTGATAACACAACTTTAATGAATAGTGAAGAAAGTTTTTTTTCGTTTTGTAAAAAAATCCAACATGATGCCAATTTATTTGTAAATAAACGGTATATTGAAGCGAGATATGAGGAAATAAAAATTAGGAGACGCGAAAGTAAGATTGACTCGACGAGATTCTGTCTCGATATTCCCATCGCGAGACAATTGGAAACCGGAAGAGAAGCTCTCTAGAGACACGAGAGACTTCGCGAAATGAAACTTTTCTTCTGAGTCGTTCTACTCGCACACGTACATATACGGGAATTCTTCGTAAACGCGCCGGATTCGCATAATCTGCGCCCGCGAGCGTTTATCAGGGGCGACACGAGATTTTCAAGGGGATTAATACGATTTCGCGGTAATTGGGAGCGCGGGCATACCGGACGGAATTACATTCCTACCAGTCGAGACCATGCGCGGGGCAAACATTGGGCCGTGAAACCCGAAGGCGCTGGTCCGAGAGTTTCATATAAATAGCCATCTCGTATAAATAGCAAATGCGCCGCGTTAATTATCGGAAAGGATAAGGCCACTGCGTTGCGGAGAATGGAGTTTGCCGCCGGATAAATCGCGAGAACACGTGGCGTTCCGGGGATCGAAGATATTTCCCGCTAACTCGCGAATGGCGATCCAATATGCATCGTTGAACTTACTATAAGTCGCCAAGTCAGGCTGAATAAAAAAAACTTTACGATTTAAAGTCTCAATGGCTTTGAAGAGAGACAAAACGCGAATATAATGACGGTTTCGCTATATAATCTATGATTCCCAAGTGATTTTCGCGATATCTCTCGAGACTTTCATCGCGTTATCTCTCAAAATGTAGACGTATATTACATGACAGCATTTTATATCCGGTAACGCGAAAGATTGACGTTAGTATTACGCGAAATCCGAAAGTCGGTAAATCTTCTTAAGAGCGTAAAGACGAGATGGAGGCAAAAATTGAATCACTTACCGCCGCTATTAGTCACCGCTAACTCAACCATCGCGCGGCGGTTTAATATACCGAAGGTAGGGCGGCAAGGTGACGGAGAGGGAGGCAAACAAATTAATATCTCGTCCGTGGCGCTGTACCTGTCTTATCTTTTCCGCAACGGTACGGCCACCATCCCGATACTCCACGTCTCTTCCTCTCAACCCCCGTATCGCCCCCGCTCGCTGTCTCGAGTAATTTGCTAAGGGCTGAAACACCTGTCGACCCCGGCAACCTTCATCCACCCTGGAGCGCCTCTTTGGCATATTACTTTCCGTTTTATCCGGTAAGGCGAGAGCGAGCGCGTTTTCTCCTTCCCTCGTCTATAACAAGGGAGGCTTAAAGCGTTTTAGTAAAGCGGGCTCAACGACTGCAATTTTACGTCTTTCTCTCTCTCTCTCTCTC
Organism: Temnothorax longispinosus; assembly: GCF_030848805.1. Classification (NCBI taxonomy): domain Eukaryota; kingdom Metazoa; phylum Arthropoda; class Insecta; order Hymenoptera; family Formicidae; genus Temnothorax; species Temnothorax longispinosus. The sequence continues at coordinate 16,699,423 of NC_092367.1, read as the reverse complement.
TCTGTCTCTCGTTTCCCAAGGTCCCCAAATCCGATTTGAAAATCACGAACTTGACAAGCGTAAACGTCAAAAGAGCGTTTCGCAGCTCCGTACGCTAAATTAATCCGTCGCAACGCGGAATCGTCGTGTCCATCAATAGCAAAGAGGGCAAGCGGAATCACGATGCACTTTTCCGAACGTATGAGACGTCGCCCTATCCGAGCACCCGATCTTTGTCTCGCTCTCATCAATTATTCCGGCCGATGAATTTTACGCTCGTTAAACCGACACCCTACGGACGGTTCTCTCGGTGTGCTCAAGCACCATTAAAAAGTTCACACTGTCGACGGTGTCCCGTAGAGCGATCACTTATCGACACTTATGTCGACATCGTTTCCCCGCTTCATTCGAGAACGCGCGCGCGCGCGGACACAGCCATCCGTTCCTCGGATTTAAGGCAGCGGCACATTGCGAGACAAAAGTTAACTTGAAAGACTGTTCAGTGATCGCAGAACTTACGGCGGAATTAGAATTAAAAGACGAGTGTCCGAAAAGCTAAAGTTCCGGGGACTGTAAGGGCTCTCTGTGTCTAAAAGCGTCTAAAAGTTTCTCCAAAGGGAGAAGTAACGTTAAAGAGCGATTGAGAACTCGACGATTCAAGCATCCCGAAATTCTGGGCTTTCAATCTCCATAGAGAATTCAAGTATCCTACAAAGTTTGACGCAACTAACAGATCCAAGAGGGCCGATTGATGGACCGTGAGGAGTGGGGGGGGGCGGAGGCGGGGGCGGGAGCAGGGGGAGGAAGAAAAATTGATTTCAATATTTTTCGTCGAGAATTTTTGGCTCGTTCTATTAGTTCGGAGAAAAGTGCAATTAAAACTTATGAGAGCTAAGCGAGTAGTTGCAGCAGGAAGGGCGACGATCGCTTAATAACTTCGTGGAGGGAAGTTGGTTGCAAAGACTATGCAGAAACCCAGCGCGTCGTCTCTCGTAGGGTACGCGCACCCAAACGACGACTTTTAATTCACTTCGCAATTTGTCTTTAATTAACTCTAAGTTCGTAATGCATATTAATCGGTCGGCTTTAGCAGTTAGGTCACGTCCCGGGATCTCGTGAACTTGCATCTTGTTCGATACGGTCGAGGATAATACCCCCCCACCCCACCCCACGCTTGAGCTTATCGAAAAATAAGTCAGTAACTTAGTAATTTCTCTAGCGATATCTCCGTACATAAAATAGCTCTCGTTCGATATCGCTCGCCAAAATGACAGGGCAAATGTTCGAGAAATTCTCGGTTTCTCGGATATTCCGTTTCAGTTGGCAGCTCGTAATAAATTCTTAACAGGATTCGCGATACGCGAGGTTTCACAGAAAATCGCGATTTCATTCAGTTGACATCCCACAACTCAAATGCGACAACGAGTCTTCCCATCGGTCTTCCCATCGCCTCGTAACCCCGATGTAACCGGGACAAGAATAACTTCCATTTCAAACTGACTGTGTTTAGGGACCGGGGAGAAACTCTAACGGATTGTTTGTAAGAGGGGGACGGCAAATTGTGAAGCTGGACCGACGCGTGATTGTCGGCGCGCGTGCGGATTTTCGATTGTGTACGAGCCCACGAGCGGCTCCACGATGGGGCTATTCGTACGAAATCTACGGTGGCTTCAGAGAGCACCGCGAGGGGGCTCGCACCCTTAGGGACACGAATTACGAAACGAGGGATGATTTCTCTGACGTGCGATTAAAGCGACGGATTTTCGCACATTCCGTGACGAGACTACGCCCCGCCTGTTCGCAAGCGCTCGTCACGCTCGCAGATCAATCATCATATTTTATTTATAATATCGTGAAAAATTGCCGCGATGTACCGGAAATAATTGTAACATCTGGTCCCCGCCTGCGCCTGTCATAATGCATCCCAACAAAATGCGCCCGTCGCGGTGATTCTTTATTAAGACAAGACGTCAATAGCAACGATGTAAGAAATTTAACGCGAAACATCTTTAAGACTATAAATCATTCGCGTCGGTCTCTTAAGCTCATTAAGCTAGACAAGCTAGACGGCGGTCAATGCTTATACTCGAATTCCGTAGTGATTGTTCCTAACAATTCGCGTCAAGAGAAGACAAGAGAATCGAATAAAGAAAGAGGAGGAGAGAAACCTCAGGAAGGATGAAAGAATACGACAGGTTGGAGAAGGACAGAGGGAGAAAGAGAAAGAGAGAGAGAAACGGATGTGCGAGGGTAGCTTCCTTAGAAAGCCGGGGTTTCCCATAATTTCCCGAGGGTAAAGCCGTAGAAACGTGCCGGTCTCGTCGTCGACGAACGTCGTCTTCGTCGCCAGAGACGACGAGGTCGCTAATCTCTCGAGTTGCAGCGCGAGAAATCCAGGTCGAGAAAGGGGGGGAAATGGGAAACCACGCCGATGGACAGCAGGATCTTGTGCGAGAGGCAAGAAGGGGGAAGAGTACTCTCGAGATACCGATAATTTCCGCATAAAGCGTTCGAATAGCTCCAATTCTTACATCGTTGGCTGAGAGACGTCCTGAGACTCTTGAGAGACGCTTAGATCTTGAAATTCTTTGGATTTTCAGAACACGTTCTGTCAGCGTGTGTGCGATCTTGAATATTTTTATCTTTATCAGCCGCACGTATTCTCGCCAGCTCATCTTTGGCTTTTCTCGGATATTCTCAGATTCTCGGCTACTGATGCAAAATAAATAATGTGATTTGTTACTTTTTCGTTCAGGCTCTGGCGGATCAAATTCCGGGATTTTTCCAATACCGGATCGGCGCATTTAGTGAAACTCCGTGTCGTATTCTCGCTGGCATCTCCGTCTCCTTCCTTCGCGAGTTGTCCTTTACGATTTCCATTCCGCGCGAGTGACGACGAGCGAGCTCGAATTTCCAAGACACGGCTGCGTTTCCCCGCGCCTAATTTAACCCTCAGCCGTGCTTCTCGACCTTCCGTACGATTTCTCCCGAATAGGTGAAGCCGCGGTCTGCTCGCGACAGTTCGCCGGAGGAGAATAACCGCGGGCTTCGACCGTGTTAAGGCGGTTACCGGATATGCCCGAGTCATCTGCCGCGAGTAAATTTCGCGACGTCTCCCTTCTAACCCGCGGGAGGACGAAGTCGACATTGGCTGTGGCACAGCAGTCACGAATCCGCTTTTGCGGTTGATCGAGTTGTAGTACGGCAAGACGGCAAGATATTGGACCGCGGCCAACACAATTTTCGACTTCTTATTCCTTCCGCTGCTTTGACTCGGTGTAAACACGCGAGGCACGATCGTGAAGAACCACACGTGACGCCGAACAGCATGATCGAAGGTGACTGTCGTTTACGCTATTCGTCGAAGAGAACAAAAGAGCACGGTTGGCGTCTTGGATATCGAGTTTCGATAATCCGAAGATTTTAGAATCCCGTTGGTCTAGGAGTCCAAGCGCGTGTACGATTTCAAAACTTCTCAGGAAAGGCGGACGACACCGGGTAACGTAATCGAGAGATGTACGCGGTTGCTATTGCCAATAAAGAACGAAAGGATAGAACGGGATATAGAATTCGAAGAATTCTATATTCAAAAATTCAAGCATCGCATTTTCTAGAAAAAAAAAAAAAACGGAGCGAAAGAAGATCCACGAAGTCGAGGATCTAAGAATTAAAAATCTCTCTTGCAGGAGACAGTAGAGTTCAGCGCGTCGAGTGTTCAAGAATCTTGGGAAATAACCGTCTATAGATTGAAGAATCCTATATAGCGTTCGTTTACATCTATACGTACACGAGGCTTATCCCGCTCGGATAAGCCGGGCGAGGTAGGTAATCTCGGTCGGGTCAGATTTTGAAATGGATTCCACGAGATCGGTTAGCGCCGCCTTGGCTTCTCGAGGCAGCCATCGCGAGAGTCTACGGAATCGCAGGAATTGCCTCGTCGACTAAGCCCGCCGAGATTGCTCCCTGTTTCCCGGGCGACACGTACTTATTTCTAAAAAAAAAAGGAAGAAAAAAAAGAAAAAAAAAGAAGAACGAGCGATAAACCTCGACAAGTAGCAACGCCACGTGACTTCTCGAGCAGAAGCGGAAGAGGCGAAAAGGTAAAAGCGAACAATTCGCAAGTCAGCGGCAGCAGCAGTTCAGGAATTCTCGTATTCTGGAATATTTAAATCTCCCTTGATCCCAATCCTTGAATCTTTAGATTCTTGAATCATGGGTTTCTCGTAACTTCAGACCCCTGCAGTTCTGCTTAGCGACACGTAAGCAATAAAGGCCGTTTCTCGCGAGAGACGGAGAAACGCTCGTCTTTTCGTAGAAGCGGATGACGGGCGTGTGACTCGTCACTAAATTAAATTTATCCTATGCAATAAAGAAAATCCTGATATATCGGCTTGTCATAATGGCAGTCGTGTTCCACAAAACGTAGAAAATGACGACATCGTGTCGGCGGCAAGCTCACCCGGAAGTTGCCTCGGTGGTCTTAAGTTCAATTGCGAGACAATGGCCGCGCCGGTATAACTGTATTAAAGAGATTACCGGAGGAAAATGGGAAGAATCACGCGCGCGATACTAGAAGCATGCCTGTACAAGTGAGAGAACATAATCACGATCCTCCAAGGTACTATTTTATCGCGATGCAAATGATCGAAGACTTCGTAGTAGAAAGTAAGCCTAAAATTTATTACAAGACTTGCTTTAAAGCTGTATCTGAAATTCCAAACGAAAAAAGAAAAACAAGTAAAGCAGTAAGAGGCTAAAGAATGATTTTAAAAGTTGTCAACTAACTATAAAGCTTAGTTATAAATATGAAATTCGATTTAATGTTACCCTTACAAATCATGGATGCTGTTTACTGCACTTTCAGTTCTGATACCGTCGATTCTGATTAAATATTACGGCGGGAAAACTTTCGAATCAATAGTATTAATATGTTTGTACGTATAACTCTGGAAAATGTTCGTCATGGTTCGCTTCGCAGCGACCGTGCCTTCGTTGTCGCGGCGTATGAATTTCTATCGTGCATTACTCACGTGAGTTAAGTGCTGTTTGAGTCGCATTGAGGTAAAAAGTTGCTCGTTCGCAAGAGGAAATCGAGCGACCAATCTGGAAAAGCGCCAAATGCGGGCGTTGTTTTACGACCGGAAATTTCGCGGAGCGATATCATCTTGGATCCTGGGGGATCGTCGGAACTTTGGATCTTGTTGATCTTCCGACGTCGCGAATTCTCGATCCTAGCACTATTACATTTTGAATATCTAAACGGGAAATGTGGAAATTATGGGGTATAAAAATTTAAATGTTTGAAAAATTATCCTTATCTTAATTAAAGCAGGATATTCCAGATAATCTCAAAGCCGTCGTAAATTACGTAATATACGAAGATTGCCATGCGAGAATCTCCTCCCGTTTATTGTAATAGTAACTGCATCTCGTTCGGACGTTCGAAATCGGAGTCGCGGGGGTTTTTCATCTTTCGCGTCGTTGAGTTTTAAAAAAACATGGACAGCGTTTTTACATTATTATAGAAAATTGCGCTTCTCTTTTTACGCGTTGCGTTTGATGCGCGAATGATCGCTGCAGATTACGCACGTGGAATAAATTGAACGTATTGAACGTGCTCTCGCACTTTGCGCCATTAACGGCCGCATAAAGCGGAATCGCCGGAACCGTAAGTGTGCCACTGTGCCAGAGATACGGTCGATATATCGCGCGGCGGCGGGGCGCGACGACGCAGCGAGAGGGGGGTGGAACTTCATCGGGAATCTCGTCGTAGCTCTTTATGGACGTCGTCGGACGATTGCTCGGGATATGTCTCAAGTTTCGAACGATTCGTTGCCGCGACGCGCGAGATGTTTGATGTTTCGTATACTGCTTCGTACGGCAATTTGGATTTTCCACAAAACCATCGTGGCGCGACCGCCAAATCGCATCGCGGAAACTCGTTATATATCAGACATACCTTTTTTTTTCATCCCTGTGGTTCGCGGCGAATGGATGCCGCTGTGTTCGATGCGCGCATCGTCGTGCTCGTTATTTTCACGAAACAGCACTTCGTTATTGTGCTCGGATGCATAAATCCGAAATGTATCCAAGCTCTGTATCCAGGAATATTGTCAGATATCGATATGCTCTATATTTCGAATCTGTATATACATATGTATACGACATATGCATATATAGATACATACATATTTTTTTACAAAGTCTCTTGCTCTTTTCTGACTCCATGAAATTTCTTATTGCGCTACATAGGTATCTATGAGACTGGGAAGAATCGTGAAGTGTCTAAAGAATACCCGGCGATAGAATCGGGGGATCCAATTTCAAGATGCATCGTTTCGAAGGATCTAAGGCACCACTACGCGCGAATTATCCCGCTCGTAGAAGGCTTGAAAAGGAAGTTACCACGTAGAGCGCCTTCTTCCGGTCTCAACCATCACGTAAATATCCGTATCCATTTACATCGTACCATTCCGACGATTTACACCGCCGTTTTCTCCCATCCAGCGCAACAATTATCGCCAGTCTAAATTACACGGCGAGCCAAGATCGATCGGACCCATCCCGAGGCCGGCGGTTCTCTCTACGTTCCTCCGCCATTCCTCCGACGTGCACGAGCGAGAAACGCCGCCGCCGCCGCCACCGCAATATTTCGTTACGCGATATATCGCAGTATCTACGGATGCGGCTCGCTTAGATCTCGTTGACCCCGTTCGATCTCGGGTCGCAATTAATCTGAGGGGCGGTCGACCGGGCCCTGGTTTTAAACGCGAACGAAACTAGGCCGGCGGTCGGAACCCCCCCGGTTATCTTCGGCGTAGCACCTCGGCTTCGCGATTCGACTCGCAATTACCGCCCCGTCTGTTCCGTCTGCCGTCGATATACGGCCCGGTAATTGCCGGTTACATCGACCACAACGAACACCCGTCGGAGCTGAAACATCGAGAGCCGTATCGCTGCCGCACGCGATCAGGTGGGCTCGAGCAGGCTTTACCTCTACTCGAGCGCTAACTTCCTCGAGTTAACCTTGAATTTTTGGATATCTAGATCCCACAGACTTTGAAATTATATATCGCCTGTATCCTTGAACCTTTAGCCTTTCAATCTCTGTTTCTCTCTTTCAATTTTTTTTCTTCAAATTATTGGGCAGTCAAAAATCGCGATGAAATAGAGTACCCCAGTACCTACTGTAATTTAGAGACTCTTTTGCATGAGGAAACATTTTGCAGTATTTGTCTGTATTACCTGAAGCGTGCGAAATACACATGTGTTACGAGAAATAGACAAATTAAATACAAAATATGTATCAAGCCAGATAGCCACAGACCAGCTGTTTCCAAGTAATTGCATTGTTACTCTCCCAAAACGTGTATAAGGGTTATCCAATTAGTCTCATCGGGGTTTTTGGGCGATCGATGAGTTAATTAACTTAACAAAAGATAATTACGCTAATGGCAAACGGCTGCCAAGGCGGCATGCGTTCCGACGACTTTATGAATGTGTGGGACCCACTCGAACAACAGTTGACAGGAAAGCTGCCCGGTGCTTTACCGCAGTGTTGACTATAGGCGAGTTCGGCGGTGAAGAGGAGGCGGTAACTAGGTTGCCGCAGAGTGACGTCACAATCGTTCCAACCTAACCCACTTGGAGTACGATGGCGTGGCCCATCTCGGTACCTTGGTATTGCGCAAATACTGCGCTCCAAAATTACGTTTCCCCACTAGCCCGTGAGGCATCTCGCCGGAATTCTGATGCAAGCTGACCTTGCGGTACCTCGCGCCGTAGCATTACGTCATAAAGAAACGGCGCGACCCGTTTCCGCGTAACGAAGAGCTGACGTGGAAGGAAATGAATAATCCAAGGACGCGGTAATACCGGGACTTCGCGAATGCATGCACCCACGCGTCCTAGAATTCGAGGATTCTAGACTGCGAGTGCGCCGAAGGGTCACAGGTCCCGAGACTTCAGCGACTCTGATCTTCCCTGGTGCTCAATGGGCACAATTCTTAGACTCGCATGGAGGCCGTAGACTTGTAAAGAAGAACCGAGGTAGAAAACTCGTAAAAAAATATAAAATATCGTAAAATGCGGAAATTAATAGAAGCTTCCTTAATAATCGATCGACATATCGCGCGAATCGCGCGTTTAGCTCGAGACCAGACGACGCTTTCCGTAAACATTGGTCGATTTACGCGCGCTCGTTATACGAGAGAGAAAAAAGACGAGACATCATAAGCGCCGCTATTACGGACACGCCGGCGACGCCGTTCGACCATATCCGGCGTAGCCAGCCGGGCAAACACAATTACGTTGGAAAATACGACGTGTAACGAAGTGACTGGAGCTCGCATCGACGACCCCGACCCGACCTATTGTTCCGGGTCTCTTCTCCTCGTCGTAGGATGTAGGTCAGCGCGACGGTTTGCGTGCGAGCCTGCAGTTCTTGGGAGGGAGAAGGGCTAATCGCACCGACCGGCCGCTGCCCTCCCGTCCTTCGTGTGTGCGACTTCATCCCTTAACTTAACGACGATCTTCCGCAAGTCTCGCCTTGCCCGGTCTCGGTCTACAGGCGAGCCGGGGGTGTCTTAACAGGGTGTTTTCGTCGCGCTGACCAAGAATCCTTCACGGGACGTACGGCGCGAATCGCTGAACTATGTCCGGCATCAGGAAAATCCGTAAGGGCGCCTGGCAATTTCCGTGGCACGCGATCGACCGACGCGGTGCACTCCGCGCGAGCTCGAGCCTGAGCCTCTGGATGGGGAAATGTGTGTTCCGTTAAACGTTTCCGTGAATCGTTATTTATTTCCTAGTTAATTAAATCCGCCAAGAAGATATTGTTGAAGGCGTAATAAATGTATTTAACTCGGTCAATATAAAATAGATTATTAGTAGATAATAAAAAGAATTTAATATATTAATATAAATCTTTTGCGAAATTTTATATCATTCTACTTAATGGAAATTTTGTTTTCTAGTATAAAAGAAAGATCTTTATTTTCAAATATTTTCGTTTAGATGAAGATGTGTAGCTTGACGATAAAAATATCAAAGAAAACGATTTTTATTTCAGGATGTTTATCGTTGCTTTTCTATCGAGGATTGCTACAGCGAGTTTGTCGCACGATCGGCAACACTCGGATAACATACATCCGCAGCGAGCAGCAAAATAAATACGCGGAAATCCACCGGTAGCGCTTCGCCGGAGAGGCGAGGGATTTGTCGCCGGGGATTAAGCGAAATTTATAAAGTTTCCGTCGCACTAAATACCGTTATTAAGTCGCCTACGTCCTTCCGACCTCCGCGACCTCCACCGATTCCACCACGAGTTCGGAGAGTTGCCTTTCATGCCAGCTCCCGCGCACCGTTTCACCTATTCAATTCGGCCGCCTTTCGAACGCCAGTAAACTGCGGATAAAGCGAGAGCAACTTGCTTCACTCCCTCCTCCCCGCCCCGTGACCTCCCCTCGTCCACTTGGCACTCGCTATCTTGATTCGCCCTATCGTCGAAGGCGACGAGGCATCCCATCCCCGATGTTGACTGGGACTCGTTCCAGGACGGTAAACGCGAGCCTCTTGCGCGATCACGAAGTTCATTTTCCGCAAAGAGCAACATGAAATTTCCCTCATTATATAGAATACAGAAATATTGATAATTAACTGTATAAATATGAATAATAGATAGATGCAAAATATTAATTGCAAATTCTGGTGAAATTATTGTTAATGTTTCTCCGATTCTTTAATGGACGTGTCTACTTCGTGCTCACGACTTATTTAAACATCAATTATCGTCAATCAATAATGTTTTAAATATGAATAGTGACTTTACGATTAACGTGTTTGCGTAAATGTACTTTAATATCGCTTACTCGGCTAATAGCAATCGATCGTTCTCTTAATTCGCGTCTGAAAAGGTTAACTCCCGTCAACCTTTTCCTCATTACACTAATCACACGCTCTTATCTTTTAAAAAAAAATTATCCTACGCCTAGAAAAATTATGAACCATAACTTAACGAGCCAGAGTTTATCGTCAGCATCGGCTAAGACTGAGGGCGCGTGCGCTCGAGACCGCGAAAGACCGATACGGCGTTCTCTTCGGCCGTATTAATTAGACGCGCGATACATATCGTCCGAGGTGTTGAACCCCTGTCGGGTGACACCCCTCGGCCGTCGCTCGCCCGTGGGTTTAGGTCGCGTTAACACGCGAGATAACGGCGAGGGCGCGCGTCGTCGCTTCTGGAAAGGAAGGCGCCGAGCCGTGGCGGTTAAAGTCACGCGCGGTGTGTGTCAATTCGGCGCAGTCGGTGCACGCCGCTGGCTGCACCGAATGCGGCCATGCGCGGGCCATTACACGCCGTAATACAGCCGGGCCGTAATGCGAGATATCGTGCGAAATTGTACGCGACTGCGTTCCATACTTGCTCGCCATCGTCGCGGCGTGTAGCACGGCCATTAGGCCACCGGATGCACTCCATGATCGCGAGCGTCGATAGATATTTAATCGTGTCCCACGCACGATCTCTCCTCTCTCTCTCTCCCTCTCTTTCTCTCGTTTCTCGTGTCGATTCGTTGTATGACTCTTCGGTTAATATCATTCGAAAGAAACCCAAGCTAAGCAGGATAGGATTTGGAGACTCTCGAAATGCTGTCGTGAGACGAATCCAGTACGGTACAGATATACGAATTTCAAAAATTCCAAGTTGTGGATGATATCGGAAGTGCACGGATCTAAAAATCCCAGAATACGAGAGCATTCCGGGGAAGTCAAGATCCCGAGATCAACGCGTCTTAATCCGCGCATTCAAGGAGCCGGGAATCCGCTGATCCACGATTCCTCTAATCCTGCCAACGCGGAGGAAGGCTTGGGGAGGCTTTGCCAAGTTACCGGGCGGCTAATTTGGTGTGGAAGCGTAAGGAGGTTCTTTTAATATTCTAACCTAATGAATTCTCGCCGCCGAGAAACTTTGTGCTTTCTCTCTTTCTCGAGATCACAGATACGATCGCGTCCCCATCATTTACATGTCGGAACGCCAGCATTCGATGCGACGACAGACAGGGTCGAGCACTCCAAGACCCTCGCGGCGCGTCTTGGAATTGCCGCCTGCACTTCCTGTTTTCCGTTTGAACCAGCGGGAGGAGAGTGCTTTCTACTTCGTTACTCCGTACAATCAAGCGCGAGAGCAAACGCCCGTTGGTGCATCGTGGGGTAACTGCGACCATCGCACGTTACGGCGATCTCCGTTTTACCTCCCTTTCTCCTCCTCTTCTTCAGGACCGTCGTCCATTCCACCGGCAAATTTCCGTTCTAATTTACGGGGACGTCGTCTTCGAGAACGATGCCCCGCAAGAGCGGCGTCGTGCCGTTCCTTCTGCGCGGCAGAAATGGATACTTGAATCTTTCGATCTTTCGTCGCCGGAGTCCTTGCTTTCTGGAGAACGACTGCGTGAACAATTTCGCTTTCATTCGATTGTCGGGGACAATTGAGAAGTTTTTAAATTTATAATTAGATATCTTGCGAGAATAAAATATAAAAATCTAATGAATGAGCTTAGAAATACTACACAATTACTCAATACTTAAAGATGTATAAAAACATACAGGAAAGAACGGTTTTGTTGAAATATCCAATAATTTAGCATCAAAATAATTATATTAGGTTACTGAAGCATGATGATAATGCTGTAAAAAATTTTGACATTTTAGCAATCAGTTTGAGTGTTCTACATAATTATTTTGATGGTATTTTTAGATATGTATCTAGCTAAATTTTAAGATACTTCAACAAAACCGTTTTTTCCATATATGATTTATTTTGATATTTCCAGTAAAGTCTGATTATATCAGTGACAGATTGAGAGCGACTTGATTTTGAATTATTAATAATATAATATCAAAAATACCTCGTGTTTTACTTTAATATTAATTTAAAGATACTAGAACTAATTTGGTATAAGAACCTACTTATTAATATTGTACCTAAATTTACAGATAATTTGAGATGGAAAATATAAATAAGTACTCAACTATATTACTTTTCGGTCCAACTAACATAAGTTTAATTATAGGTCCGGGAATATTCGAAGCGGGAATATTTTATCTTCATCGCTTGTCTGGGGCAAACAATTTTCTATGGAAATTTTGGTGAGATTGTTTATAATGTTTCTCCCCCTAATCTTTAATAATCTTTGCAATAGAATATGAAGTATCGAAAAAGTGAAAACGTCTACTAGTTTGAGCTGCCGTTACGCTGCCAGCAACGTTTTCAAAGCGCTCGCGGCGAAATTTATTCATAGCTCACCGTAGCTCTCCATCTCATTCGTTTCTCTCGCGATTAGTTCGCTCCCTTACCGTCGCTTCCCTTTTTTCTCGCCGCCGATGTCTCGAGGGGTGACTAAATAATAAACGGGTAGCGACACTCGCGAAACGCTACGGCGTCGCATGGCGCGTCGCTGCGAGGCGAAATGAGAAGGAATTATGAATGGATGACGACGGTACTTCTAAGTAATCTTTTCTGATACTCACGGAAGTATGAGGCGCTTTAACGCAACGTTCTAAAATGGTGCGCTCGCTTGCAACTCCGGATCTATCATCCGCCAGGATAATAATCCTTGATGCGACCGCGTTCTCGAGAGACCTATCGTTGACAGGAGACGCTGCTAAATGCATCACCGTACGCATAATGCATGATAAATGTCACGAAGTCGCGTAACTTCTATTAACATACATAATATACTTCAGCTCGCCGCTCGTCACAGATTGCTGATTCTAAATTTAAATAAAAATAAATCTTTAAGTCCACATATATGTTTAATATTTTCATTACGTGGTCGCTATTCAGTAAAAATCAGATTATTTTTTACTTCTGTTTATCGCGATACAAAGTTGTAATTAAACAAATATATATACTCTAAACGGAGAGCGCTGATGTTTGGACAGCATTCATTAATTTGAAAGCGTAGACGATATTTGTAATGCACTGACAATATTTGTATTGTATAGCGTATAACTAGTATTTGCACGTTTAAATTACGTGTGTACCGCGCAATTTTTTGCTCATACAGTTCGACGTACGTTATTTTAAGGTTCCAGACAGCTGACGCTGAATAGCAACTTCAAGATGTCGTGGAGAATGTGGTTCATAAAAATCCTTGATCCGCGCTGATCCATGAGGTCTTTGACCCTCCTGGATCTACTTGACTTCGCGTACAAAGAGGGTGCACAAAGTTTTTCGGCGGTTATTTGAGGTATTTGACCTGAAGCGAAAGGGATGTGTTAAAGGAGCGCGATAGGAAATCGTAAAATTTTGCAAGCCGCAAAACATGACTACCAATAGAGATTTCAGTTCCCGCAAGAAATCGTCGATTTTAAGTGACACTAGGTGACACTGTATCGTCAAGATATCGAATATCTTGCAATTTGGATTGTAGATTACGTTAAAAAGATTATTTTGTAATACTTTTAATATTTTTCTAATAAAACTGATTATTTTCATATATTGAGTTGATTTCTGCAAAACTAAAAGAAAATAAAAATAAGTTTAAAGAGATGGACAAAGATATTTTTTTGGATGCAGGAAATAGAAAATGGTTTGATACTTATCAACCTATTCGTTGCAATTTGACTCTATTAAAATCTAATACGAATTATAACGTCTAATCACACCTTGTTGAATGTACTACTTCAACAGTGCGCAGATTCTGGGGGAATATCCAAGACGGTTCTCCAATAAGGATGACCGTCTTTACGCTAAATCCGCGTGCCAATGCATCTGCCGATTATCTATTCGTGCAGATATATATTCGAGGGATAGAGCTCGCGGGCTCTCGCGACGGGAAAAGCGCGGATTCGATACGGGGATGCATTAAATTTATTCATATGCCGCGAAGACTAAGGTAACAAATTCGCAGCGTCATGCATTATTCACGCGGCATTCCATTGGATCCCGTCGGATCTCTGCGTGGATCTCGTCACGACGGAATTTTCGCGCTGACATGCGAGTCAAAGGGAGTCTCTCTAATGAAAAGTAACGCCGGTGCCGTTACGCGCGCTCACGCCAGGACGGCTAATATCGTTTATATACGGTCCCGCGTAATTATCTTGTCTCGATTTAAAATAAATCTCTTAAGAAAGCATTATCTTGAATGAAGTAATCTTTCCTGTGTACCTCTTTGGAAAATTACTACGTTAAATCTGGAAGGAATTTATGCACGCGTGTAAAACGAAAGTTATACCGATATCATTCACTCTAATATAATTAAATAATAATTAAACATAAATTACTTTCCAGATGTGTTCTGAATAGCGATCGTTGATAACGTAATGATAAACATTTTCGATAAGAAAAGAATTGACTCCGGGTTGCTTAAAGAATACGTATAGATAAAACGATATATAATATGTACGTAAGCCTGTACAAGTATATATATGTATGTAGTATGTACACATTTTCTTTATAACGTTCTTATTTTCATGGTTTTGTGCCAGAATAATTATTATTCTTTCTCGCGCTTTTTTTCTCCTTTCTAAGCTAACAACGTGAATTACATCCGCGCTCTCTGCGGAGAATTCACGGCCCCCATAACCCGCAGGCTCCTGACTCACTCTGCAGGATGGGACAATTAACTCGACTGAATTGTCCGTTAAAAGGTCTCGACACTGACGGCTCAAGGCGATCTCCCTTTTAACGAATACAAAGCCCGTCCTCTCATGCCGTCGTGCGCGCTCGTTCTCGCGCGCGCTCCTCTAGGCGCCATCGCTTAAAATGTCGGAATCGACCTAAGTGACTCGCTCGAATATCGAAGTAGTCAAACAATGGCGTCGTGGAAAGTTAAATAACGGTGCCCCGATCGTTCCTGAATTACGAGTTTGATTCCGAACGGTGTGACGAGAAAATCCGCGAAAATTTAACTTCACGCGCAATTGCGCTAAATGGGATCCGACTAATAATTTAGAACGTAACTTCGTTCGGCGAATTTAAACAGTTTTCGCAGGTTCGACGCCTCGCGCTAACGAACTTCGTATCGCCGTCGTACTTCTTCTCGGCGGCAAATCAATAACGGTGCTTTCACCTCCGCGAGAAGCTAACGATAAAAAGACCTTGACGGGGTGCAACAGGCGCGATGGTATGTATCAATCTTGCAAATCGTATTGAGTTAGCGGAACCGGTATCCATCTGCAGCCTGAGAAATTACGAAAGTCCCTTTACTTTTTGCTAATGTCCGCTAACGAGGAAATATCCTCGAAGCATCTCTCGAATTAAATGCAAAATTAACGCGGCGACTCGACTCTAATTGCGAGGAGCAGCGATTTCAAGCACTCCTCCGGCCGAGCCGAGCGAGCATCTACTAATTATCTCCGCGACAGTTATCCGACAAGAAAATAAGCAAGCTACACTTCCCCCCCCCCTCTCTCACACACACTTTCCTTCTCTATCTTCCTCTTTCTCTCTCCACCTCCTCCTCCTCCAGTTACGTTAATGCGTTTCTTCGCGGGGATTTTTGCCAGTCGCTTGCAACAAACACCCGAAGACGAGTAATTTCCGTCGCTGTCCTGCTTTTCCCCGAAGAGCCCGGCGCCGCCCACGAGCAGACACGATGACGCTTCCGCGCGTATGCTGCGAGCTCTCGCAGACGCTCTCGCGGAAGACCGATCCGAGGGAAACGGAGGCGCCGGATCCCCTCGAACATCATATATCTTGTTGATGGATGTTGTTAGGGTCCGGCGATTGTGTGTGTGTGTCCGTTTCTCTCTATCGCGCGTGCCTTTCTCGTCTTAATCTCGTAACGTCGCGCCCCTTAGTGACTGAGTTTGCATTTCTGTCGTCCGTAATTGCTCCTGAGACGACCGTGAATGCCCCGAGATAGAGCAGGCGACGACGGGAGCTTTCGGATGAGACGTCGATGCTGGATATCAAGAGCCGGATTAGACCCCCGGCATTCGGGAGAGTCCGCATAAGATTTTGATCCATGCACGCGGCATATTTGATTCATGCTACATCCCCGGGTCTTTGGGGGTCTTGTAATGTCGTAATCTTAATAATGAAGGGACTTCTGTTATTTCCCCAGAATACAGAATATCGCGCTATCAAATATTAAGACGACTACTAACATTAATTAAGCCATTAAATGCGAAACTTTGCGCCACGTTAAGTAACGTCTGTTAACAATATCGTTTAATGTCCAAGAAAATAATTTCTATTAATCTCGACTTTGGGAGAGATATATATTTTACGAAATTCTAATTCGCTGATTCCTTTTCTGGTACTTGATAATTTGAAAAGTTTTCGTCTTACTACGATGCAAGGTTGCCCTTTGTCCGTGCAATGTAAACTCCTCTTAGGGCAAGTCGAGTTCTCGGACGCTAGAGTATTCGCGCAAGTTTCTGAACAGGCAAGCTCGACTTAGCCCCTTCTCCGGTTGATCAATCAAAAGATCGATGACCACAAGGACGGTCACGCCGGTATAAAGCGTGGGTTCGCATGGGATTTCATGATTTTCTAGAATCTAGGGTATAGCTCGCTGACAGCCGCGGCTCGTACCCCATATCTCTATCCCTACGGGCTTCGCCAAAAAGTAACGTCGTAAAGATCGAGATAATCCGAGGCACTACGTTTCTCGGAAACCCGCTCGGACCCTCGGTATTCCGCCCCACACAATCCCGATCCACGTCCACCAGCCGGTAAATATCCGCCACTGTCGTTCGGTAAAAGAGGACGAGACGTTTAGGGGGGGCAAGAGCGGGAGAAAGAACGGAGTCGGCTTACGTCGGTCCTCTTTTACGTCACCCCGTCTAGTTTTGTCGTTATCTCGCGCGCCAGCGATACATCTGCAAAAGTCGAAGCGCGTTTCTCGTTTTCGAGAGCTTGTCCGAAAGAATTCGACACGGTACGTACTCTTCGAGAAGTAATTCTCGAAACCACGGCGCTAGAATTCGTGTATCTACAAACGCGTTCGTGCAAGTTTACGATTTAGTTCTGACATTCTCGCGCCCGTACTCTTCGTTGCGCGTGCTGCAATAAATCTTTTAGACTTTAAACCGAGTTTCGGACACGTCGCAACTTTTGGAGCATCGAATCGCGACAACTCCAACAATAAAGATGCGTTGATTTAGAAATTTTATCGAATTCCGATTGATTGAGTTTTTGGCTCGTCGACTGATTGGATCATTATAGCCGCTGTGATCTTTCTATTTTTTTATTTCCGATCAATTGCTCTCCGCCGCGCGCTCTCATCTCGTTCCGGTAGTAACAATGATCCTGCATCTCGGGAAGAGGCTTCCGCGCCGGATACCATCGAACGGCTGTGATTTACGAGGTCGACGAGGCGCAATAAGTTGCCGCGTCGATAAATCTAGGCCGAAACGGAAGGCGATAACTTGTTTTGGCGTTTTCCTTTCGCTGAAACTTGGGCTCTTGCCCGGCACCGGTCATGACCGAGAGAAAAATCGACTCGGCTCTGACGTCGCTTCTAACGATGTGGCGTATTTGCGAGACCTTAATTCCATGCTCTTTTAACTCTATCTCTTTTTTTGCCCTTGCCCAAATTTATGTACTCAACAATCACCTCGATCGCGAAGGTTCTTGCGTTCTAAGAACTCGGAGAATCTAAAACGCTAAGCCAAATGATTATTCTCTCCGAGAAAATGGGTGCCGGTAAAATACTCAACTTTTTTCACATCGTAACTAATTTAATAAAAGTTACCGGGGAGTTTGCGGGGCCATTAAATTCCTCCGAACCACCAAATTAATTCCCTCCTCTCACCGCCGAGTCTCTCTCTCTCTCTTGCCTGACTCATGTCGTGGCAGTTGCGAATTAAGCTTCTCTTCAACTCGTCGGGAACGTTCAGGCTGAACAAACGGCCAGCCAATTATGAATTCTCTCTTTCGGCGCTACGCGCTACTCGCGTACTATTTTAGTGGAGCCTGAACCCGGGCCCAACCCTTTTCCCGACCGCTATCTAGTTAACTTGACCCCGCGCATGGGCGCCCTCGACAGAATAGCTAATTAGAAACGAGAAATTTGCATCGGTGGCAAGAAGCCATCCGGATGCCGATAAATCGCCGAAAACGACAATGCATACGATCTCTCCTTTCGGACGGTTGCGCCAGTAGAAGATGTTCAGTTATTCACGAAGTTCAGATTGAACCTTCAGTTTCAATCGTGCAGCAATTAATGATCGGAGATAATAGAGGAAGAAATAATGTAGCACCGCTGTAGCGCGTAAAGCAATAAAACTATCAGGCAGTCTCGAGCTTCGTACAATATCTTAGATTTATAACTGGATATACTCTGAGATTTATAACCATACGGATCTCCGGATCGGTTCCGCGAACGCGCGAGATCGGACATTTTTCTTCTTCACACGATTGTGAGTTTTAAAATGAGCGGACAAAATGGATTTGTTATCTTATGAATCCTCGGATCCGCGAGATATATATCGCGATTTTCGAATCTCTCGACGATATAGACGGCGTTTGCGTCTGCGTGTCTAAAATGTGAACGATAAAGCCGTTCCGGAGCGTTTCGGTCCCTCGAGCAGCTTCTCTTCCGGAACGCTCCGGTCCTGCCATTCAAGCCGTCGCGCCGTGGATGCGATGCATCCGCGTCCTTTCGCGTGTGTGCAGCGGATAATCCGGGAGGGCGATCGAGCGTCGCGGCTGCGCGTGACGAGGATTTAAAATTCATAATCCGCAGGACGTAAACCGCCGGCAGATAATTTCGTCGCCGCAAAACCGCCGCGCCGTGCGCCATCGGTGGGCCCTGCGTTACGCCGCGTATTACGCCGGTAGTCCCGTAATCTTCTTCTTAGCAGGCACTCGTGAACGCGCCCATATGCCGTGCCTCGCCTCGGGTAATGTTTAACAAAACGGTCCTACCGTCCGGGGGTGAAATGCAAATTTATCGCCACCTGGCGAAAAGGAAAATAAAAAAGTTACGGGCGGAGGGAAAATAAAAAAGGCGGGTTCTCCCGCTGCGCGCTCGCCCGGAGGTCGACATCCGGAGAGAATTGGGAGAGAAGAGGAGAGAAAGCGAGAGACAGAGAGAGAGAGGGAGAGAGAGAGAGAGAGAGAGAGAGAGAGAGAGAGAGAGAGAAAGGAAGATGAGCGAGAACCGTGCCGGATGCAAAGGTGGCTTATGATGTTGAGACTGGACTGCGAAACGGTGCGGAAAGCATACATGAAAATTCTGAAGAAAAAAATAGAGGTTCTCGCGTGCGCTACATGAGAAATTATTGCTAACAAAATGCCCACCTTCGAAATTGAATCGAAAACGCAATTAATAAAATGTAACAAAAGCATAATGAAAACTGTTACGATATTGTGACATGTTTAATTTAAAGGCCGCACGCCGAAGTTGATAGAAATTGAAAAATCGATGCTCCCGCGAATTTATACGGCTCATTAAAAATTCGATTCGCGCCGTCAATAGCAAGTTGCGAAGGGAAAATATTAGCCCAAGGCTTTTGGAACTCTCGCGGCCGGCGCGGGCGCCGTTGAATGTCGGGGGAAGTTAATGCCTGAATATTAATTATGGCGGTCCAGCTGGCTGCGCGCTGGCCAATGTTTTGTTTCCGTCTCGTTGTTTTGTTCGGTCGCGCGCGCGGACGGCGCTTCGTAGCGCCGTATGGCCGTTTTCCCCGGCGCTCTAACCGGTAAAGCGTTAAACTCGCCTATTGTTCCGTCCACGAGGCACGTATGCGTGACCCGGAAACGCGGCGCTTTTCCCAACCCACGACCGCCGATCTTATGCTTTACCTCGCGTTCCTCCGATAGTAACGGCGGTACCGCATGGCATCGACTTGTCGACCCACGGAGGAACAAGAACACCCAGATGCATCGAGATAATATGTATTACACGCGCCACATAATTCTTGCGCTCCCTTTTTCGCCGCAAGGGCAATGATAATTTACGGTGCACGCTGGAAAAACGCTGGAGGGTTCCGTAAGAAGGGTTTCGGCAGGAGCGTTTGAGGCTCCACGAAAAAAAGAGAAAGAAAAAAAAGATTAAGGTCTTGGATAATAACCGAAAGATCAGACCATCCTTGAACAATGTGAGAATGCAAGATTTTTGTGCGTTTGCGGGGCAATAAAGACCATATTCGCTAACATCTGATCGCGGTGCAGGCCGCAACTCCATCGCATGTCACTTATTACCGATTACCTTTACGAGGCAACAACATAATCGCCACTGTAATATCACGGCCGGTGAGACCGCGTCCAGGATACAAGGAAAAAAAGAAGTTTATTGGTCGTTTGCACGGGCGCGCGCGCGCGACATTACGGCAACGACTATACGCGTCGTCCGCGATTTCGTTTACAGGGACGATCGCGGATCTCATCTCGCGCGGCGGACGAAGACGAGAAATTTTCCCGGGATTTCCACGGGGATAATGCGCCCGGTAGAAAGGATAATGCACCCGGGAATACGGGACGGGAAGGGCATGATTACCCGTTCCGCTGTTCCTTCCTACCGGGTGTCGCGGAGTCACTCCGGACGGGATTTACGAGGCAGCTCGTAAAGCAGCCGATGAAATTTGAATTTTTGCCGGCCGCTTTACGGCCCTTGTTTCGAGTGTCGGGGATGCAAACGTTAAAATTAATGTACACCATCGTCCGAGAGTAAATACCGGAATATTGTACAAATCGCATAGCCCCCCCCCCGCCGTCTTTTAGCGACAGAGGTTTATCTCTCAAGGGTTTATCTATGCTTATGAGGCACGCTAATTGAGAGTTTAGTTATACGGAAAAATTTCATCCCCATTCTCCTTGATCGATCTTAGAAGCGTAAGAAAATGGGATAAGGCAATAAAAGGGAGATAACAAAATCTCGTAAAGCCGCGCGTTACACTAACGTTTTACAGCGATTCGATTAAAACCGCAACGACGGAGATTAAATCGCGAGTCACATTGCGAACGGTCGACGGTAATGATATTAAAAATTGGTATTCGGCCGTGATTAAACGCGCCGATTAAGTGGTCGAAATGTCCGGACAGCTCGCCAAACTTTATGCAAATGTTGGCGCAATTTCGACGATGTAATCGGCCGGGCAGTCGGGCGACGACGCGGCCCGGCGAATTGACGCATTTGTCGAATCAACGCGAAGCGGAAGCGGACGCATTTCCGTCGCCCGTAAAATCGACGCTGCGCACGAGCTTTTTGCCCGAGCGTTCCGGTCATAAGAGCATTTCCATAGGAAATTGCGCACGCGGCGCGCTTTGTGCAGTGCGCTATTAGCACCCGACTTCTCATTACTTCTTTCGCGGAACGTCGCGGGTGCGTCGCGACACTTCGCGGTCGGACGCTGCGCTGCGTTTTTACAAAACCTTTGTAGTCGTCATGCGTCGGAATTAGGTACATGGCGAGTCTACTGTCACCTCTGCCGTCCAATGTGCGAGCGCGGCCGTGGCTTATCACGAGAATTAAATTACAACGGAATAAATAACAGGATGAGCCACCAGAAAAGAAACAAATTGCGAATGAATGACTGCCACACATATACGTATGCAATTTTACATCAATTCTACTTTGGTTCGGTGTTGTAATAACGGACACTGCAGAAGAAACGAATTAAATTACTCGTTAATGAAATGCAAATTAAATTGAAATCTAATTATTTAATACTAATTTCCGAACTGCGCTTTCATATTATTTTTTTCAATGTATTTTTATTTATGTACTTTTTATCTGCATATAAGTATTTTACGTGTACGTGTAAAAGTATAAAATAATCAATTTCGCCGGTGAAAATCTGTGATGTATGCAGGAACATACATGAGCACAAAGTAACATTATTGTGAATCAATTGGCGACGTGACATAGTTTGAAACGCGATAAAGTTAAACAGCGCAGCAGAACAGTCCGTTTTAATCCGTTTCCGATGTGTTCACGCGTTTATTAGCCTGCCTGTTCGTTCCAATTTATTAACACGTTTATTGGTTCGTCAGTAACAGTCGGACGAAATCAAAATGCGTTCGTCGCTCGAAGATAGCTCGAAGATTGAAAGTGGAGAATCACGTGCAAAAGTAATTCAGCCCGTCGGCGAAGAAATACAGTATTGTCTCGAATCGTAAAATTACCCCTCGACAGAAAACACAAAAATATATATTAATTATAATATTAATTATATAATATTAATTATATAATTATATAATTATAATATTATAATTATAAAAATGTATGTAAAAATGTACAAATTAATTTATAGCGAAATAAATTTCAACGCCAATGATTAATAACATCCGATTAGAAATCGCGTGGCTTATTTTATTTATTTTATTCCTTATTTTATTCTTTCAGATTTTCGCATCGCCGAGGTGCAAGCCGTTCGATTTTTCTCTCCTCCTTCCATCCGCCCTTTCAGTCAACGAGAGGGATGGACGACGCCGAAGAAACGCGATTGTTACACTCATTTGCATGACAGAAGAGTAAACAGGGGTAACGAGATTTGCGGGGTGGCGACGTCCGTGTACAAAACAACCGCGGTCGGGATGTCGACCAAACACCGAGCGCTAATATGACCTCGTGTGTACGCCGGCACTCACGAGGGGTGGGCACGGATAAGGGATGACGAGTGGGTTCCTTTTTGAGTGACAAGGGACGAAAAACTGCATGGGCGTCACTATCACCCGCTATACTCGCTATACTATTCCGATGTCGTACACATGAGATGATTGAAATGTCATTTTATCGCAATGCGCGATAAAATGTAATATTTAAATTTCTAATATTAAAGAGATTTTACAGAAAGATACTCTCTTGTACCTTCGTACTTTTTCTGTGATATGTTAATTTAACATTATTAAAATATATACATCTAAAATTTTTAATATTATTTAAAAATTTCTCTTCCCGACAAATAAAATGGAATAACAGAACTGAAACATATGAGATATCTGAACTCTATAAACGTACACGTCCATGTGTCTGCTATCTTCAAAAAGATTGTTTCGAGAGAATCCTCGTAAAAAGAGATAGATATAGATCTACATGATCAGGCATCTACATAAATCGTGATATTAACAAAGCGATGAGGGGGGGCTGGCACGAAAACTCGTCGCTCCAGTGACCCGCTGATGGATGGAGCTGATGGATTTCAATGCGCACGCTGAATTCATTAAAGTAACGACGGTTGACGGGGTGTTGCCCAAACACAGGGTGGCACTGTATACTTACACGGGGGAGATTAAGGGTTAAGGCGCACGAGGGGCTGTTCTTGAATGACAGAAAAACTGGTTCCCGTTGGCCTATCGTCGCTCATGTTTTCGCCAACTAATGCCGGTGGTTACTAGACTACCATTTGGCAAAACACTTAGGGAAAAGTTAAGGGCAGCCATTCGGATTAAAACCTGTTCAATCTGCATTTTCCTATGGGTGTTCCAGAATTACGTATCCGATAGTGAAATCGGTAGATGATCTTTTAAAAATCTAAAAAGAATTTAGGATCTATTTTTCAAGGATCTTAAAAGATCCTGGGTCAACTTTATCAATTTTATGTGAATTTAATATCTATAAATTTTAAAACTTCGACGCATAAAGATCAATGAACCCAATCACGCTTAAGTAATTGCATAAAACTTATAATACCTTGATTATTCTAATTTGAGATTATTTCAATCTAAATATTTTCGCAATTAAATTACGCATGAATAATGAATTAGATTTTACTCTATTTGTTTATATACTATTTGCCTCAATAAGAGACTTTCGCATAGATTTAGGAAAAATAAACACACATGCAGGCTCGCAAGATCACTGCTCTTTACCGCGATCCCGGATGTTGCGCCTATTGTGGCCACCAGACAAAGCAGGGCAGGAAAGGGGTGTCGCGGATTAAATTTCATCCCTGCGTACTTAAATGACGAACCTTTGTGCACGCGGCGAACCGCAACGTGGATTCGAAATGTTGCGCTCACGTTCGATTGGCTGCGGTTTCGAGGGGTGACGGCGCGTCCCTTTTATACCCTCGCGGGGTGTATACGCCGCAGGACCGCCTCTTTTTTTGCCAAGATCGAGATAGGGGCTCGACAACTACGAGATGAAATCATCGGCGATCACGCATCCGGTTTCGGCGGCCATACTTTGAATCGGGAACACCGCGTCGATCGTCGAGCTTCTATGCGTAACGCTCGCTCAATAATACGTTTCGCACGACGCATTTTATACATTTTTAATTAGAAGAAAGTTACAGAAAGTTTGTGAACTATAGTACGAGATTTATGATTATGCATTAGATATCGCAGTGTTCTTATGATTTCAAACGTGAATTTTTCTTGCGTGCTTTGACTTTAAATCTAAATACACATTCGAAACCTTTCGCCAAAAGAAGTACTTCGATAGCGTTTAACTTCGCGAACGCAGGTGCTTCGCAGGATAGAGTAAAAACATGGCGAATCCGCCCAGTTGCAGTTACTCAGCCAAGTTGTGTGGGAAAGTTCTTTCTCGCGGCGAACCTGCAACCTTCTGACGAAAGGAAGCACGAAGATCGAGAGGCCTCGCGTCGGATAAGGGCGAAAAAGCGGTCGTCAAGGTGAAAGCTGCCTCCACCCCTTCCCAGAGATTTTTCTCTCCTTACTTAAAGACGCCGTGATATTTATTCGCATGCGCGCGCGCGCTTTATCATGTTTCAGCGTGTTTGTTCCTACACTTTTCAAGAGATATTTCGGACACAGCGTTAACGCAGCAGCAATCTCGCTCAATCTACTAATTCCCGGCGAAATTAAGAGAATAAGAATTTTCCTTGGAATTTTCTTTCTCTGTCGAGAAATAATGTACAAGACTAAATCGAAAATATAATATTAATTTAGAAGATTAATTTATTTCACTAGAAAGTTTAATTGAATTTCTTTTCCCTCCGGTGGTAGATTTTACGATTCAACGTTGGCGTGTTCGGAAAATCTTAAATCTCTATTAAAAATGAAATAAAATATAACATCATATTTTATTAATTGTAAGATGAAAATTTTCGCGCACGGAATTTTAAAAAAGTAAATATTAGTGGCTCTCCAGATTAAATTCTCACAGAAGCGAATCTTGGAAAAAAGTACACACGGGAAGTGCGAAGGGGTTGAAATGGAATCGTTGACTGGAAGAGGGGTGGAAGTTTTCATGGGTGTAACGGAATTTAGCGGACGATGTGCGGTAAAAGCGAAATGCGTCCCGCTCGGATGCGTTATTATCGTCGCACGCATATGCATGCTAATGCGTAATCACGCGTGAAGGCATGCGTAGCGTGGCGTAAAATGAGGAGGGGGGGGGTGAGTTTCTGTTTAAGCAATTCCAGAGTATAACGCAGCGATGCTCCCGGGCATTTGGCCAGCTTCATGAACTTTACATTTTCCATTTACGTTCGCTGAGGGTGTCCCAAGTTCGCAGAGTTTCCTATTTTCCGACGTCGAAACTGTTTATCGCTTTGTGTCGCCGGGTAATAAATAATGCTTGGCTTCACTAAATTTTTAGTCACGAGTAAATAACATAATGTTATTCTAGCGTTATTATAGCGAAGCGAAGAAGTCGCAGTCTCTTGCAATTCATATTTTATGTCGGAATTTGGTGCGTTTTGCGCGACAACGTTCTGTATATTTGTCATTAACCGGTGCTCATTGAGCAATTTGACGTATTTAATTAAATGATACCATGGCAATTATATTAGTCACCTTTACGCAAAAATTTTTTGTATTAATTCATAATGATATTTGATAGCTAACGCTAGAATTACTATTAAGAGCATGTAACCTTAATTTTCAATAAAATATTTATCGATGGATATATACGGTTTTGCACTTTTGTATTTATTTCATCGTTACTTTACGCCATCGTTACCCCAGAAGAGAGGGGAGAGAGAACCGTAGCTTATCCTTCCATCAACGTCCACTTGTCAAAGCCACATCCGTAAGAAATCCCGCTTTCCTTCTTTGCCCGACTCGACGAATCAAAGACGAAGGTGCTTTATCGTTCCGAGACCTTTTTTACTCTCCCGTTCTTAGACACAGTCGTTCGATAATTTCCGCGCAAGAACGGAATCTAGCTGTTCCACGCCGGATGCAGTCACCCCCCTCGAACCGGGCTCATTGTTCGAAACAAAGAGAAGAATAATGGCCGTCCCGATTTTTCCGGCCAGTTTTATTCGTCCAGACGCCGTCGATTTTCGTTCACTCGTGGCGCAAAAGTGAAACGAATACACGCATGTTTGTTATTCTTTTAGTTTCAAGTCGAAATTACCAGCTTTGTAATATCGTAACTAATAGCTTTAATTGAACGCTCTAGTGCGCACTCAATGCACACTGGTGCATTAAAGCCGTCGTATACAAATTGATGTAAAGATGTGTTTTTATATAATATAAACATATAAACCGGTTAAATCGTGAAATCCTCAATATACTTCATTGTGCTGTTTGGAAAAATATTTTATCATTTCAGATATTTGCATTTCACTTTAAACTTAAATTAGATAAGTGTACAACGACTTTAATATGCACCTGTACGCACTGGTGCGTCCAACCAAATTCGTTATAAGAAATATACGTTAGCAATATTGCGAGTACTTGCATCATATAAATGGCATTAAATCACTGAATAATTATCACACATGAACGCGCTTCAAACGGAATCTAGAAAAAAAGGCGGAAAATGAAATTCACGGGAACGCTTTGAAAGAGAGAGGGGGGGGGGAGGAGGGAGAGAAGCGACTTCCTTTTAATTTATCCATATAGAGGAACGTGTCCTGAATCGTTCCGATAGACAAGACAGACAGAATGATTCATCGTCGTTCGATTCCGCGCAAAAAAAAAGCAACTTCCGACGAAGCGCAGTCACTATTCGTCGACTGTCACCGACCGTCACGTGGGATGCGAATTGATCGGGACGCGAAGCGATTCGTTTCAGCATTCGTTATGGATATGATTCACAGGGATTAAAAATTGCGGCGCCTGCCTATCGCGAGGAAGTCGGTCGTTTCCTTTAGACTGCGTCAGTGAGTCATTCGTTTGCGGTTTTAAATGCATTCACTGGCTCCCCGCCCGTATCCAATGCGATATACATCCGTCGGCGGTGATATCATGGACCTTAGTTTTAAATGCATAGAAAGAAACCCTCCGCTTTTATATCTCGGGTCTTCGGGACGAGATAATCCAAAAACTGAATAACTCAAGCCGATTCGAAGAGCCAAGGATTCGAAACTTGACGAAATCCGCGGTCTCAAGAATTTAGCGACTTAGAAATTCAGAGCCCGTTGTAATCCGAAGATCTTTCTTTTTGTCCGATGGCACTTCACCTTCATTTACATCGCAATTATCATTTTCTTGCGAAAACGGCGTCGATGCGGCAACGCGACGGTCTACGTCGTTTGTCTGGATCTCGGGGACTCACCAAGATCGGCGTGCATAGAAGGAGAAAATTTATTAGCTATTACCGGAAGACCCTGAGCAGGGGGTGATCGATAGTCTAGGGTGCTCGACGACCTTGGAGATCCGGCACCGGTGGATGGATTGATGGATGCATCGATGGATATTCGCACGGTCTTGTTCGCTGTTGCCGCTATTCGTGTCTGCAGAAATTTACGGCAGGAGATATCTTGACGTATTCGTAATCACCAGAATATTCGTGGGACAAAAGAAAGGTAAAAGATCTGGTTTGATTTGAATTTGTCATTTAAATATAGATAGTAATTAAAAGTTAAAAATTGAATGATCCGTCGTTTAACTCAAACATGCAAGTTACATTACTTTGATAATTTACAATAAATATTTTGTGGTCCTTCGAAACGTTATATTACCGTTGGTACTTCATTATCATTTATCCTTTAAATTACGTGCAGTTTCACAGCTTTTAATCAATCATTGTTTTTCGATACTATTACATATTATTTGATTCTCATTATTATTGGTTCACGCACAACTCTTATCATCAGACTCAACGGCACGGATTCTCTCGTTCGCCTTCGTTCCCTCTGTTAGCCGAGCCACGCTCGTTCTACGTCTCGTAACTTCATAATCGATATTTCAATTAGTGCGCGCGCCGGAGGGACGGGGCAGCGCACTAAAAGGAAGTAACGAGCCGGGTTGTAAATGCACACGATGCGCCCTAGACATGGAAGGTCTTTATGTAGTCGGAGGGCGGACTGGGGGGAATTGCCGGCCGCCGTGTTGAGGCAGGCAGGTAGGTACCTGTACCTACTTTAGCCGATCTCCGCGTAATTAATGTCCTCGCTTGTCGGGGCTAATGACGTTTAACACGTGTCTGATGGGAGTAAATGTCGATCGGTTCGATATACGTCGGCGTAATAAGCATGACGCGCCTATCGGCGACGGCGCTACACTGGATTAATTAAACCGGATCAAGAATATTTGCCATTACCGTATGCAAGTTCGAAATGCGACAATACGCACGCGTTAATCGTGCGTGAAAGCTCTTTTTTTTTTGCAAAATTAGTTGCTTCGTTGCTTCGGCTTTAACTTTAGACGCGCTCGCGCGAGATCGTTCGATTTCCTCCCAACAACGATACGGCGCGTGTGCGTGTAAACTTTAATCAACCCGCGAAGATTTTCTTTTCCCTCGCGTATATATACATATATTTAACACGCGCCGGTGGAACGCGGAAGAGAAGGATGTTGGAATGGAGAATTAATTAAGGAGCCGCAAGTAATTCCGGAGATTAAGTATACGCGCGGTTGTTCCCTTCCCGGAGGGGAGACCATCACCGTTATTTTTTTCCCTACATTTTCGGGCGCTAGCCGCAAAAGCGGAGAAAAAAATTTCCGCTCGACGCGCTTAACTTTAAGGTACCGAGACTTCAAAGATGAGAAGCGCGTCTTGCTTCGCTCGCGACCGAACGCGCCTGGCATTTCGAACTCCATAAATCTCTCTTTCTCTCTTTCTCTCTCTCTCTGTCTCTCTGGTTCTCCCGGACAGACGCTCTCCGGTTACGGCGGCAGGGACGATCGATAAATCATGGCCGGCCTCTCGAAAACTCGACGGCTGGCGGGATGTATCGATGGGCTATCGCGTCACGTTCCCGGGTAATGCCCTTTGGCGTTGCGTACGTCCTGGGTTAATGAAGGCACGTACCGGCGTTTGTGCATCGGCGACCTTATGCACCGTGCCATGCCGGTCGTCACGGGTGAGTTTAATTCGTTCAATCGCGTTAGCCGCGCGATAAGCAGCTAAACCGCAGTTCGAGCTGAATCATTCATCGTCGCCACACCGCGCGGATACAAGTCGCGCGTTGCTGATTCATCGTCGATCGAGAGATCGCCAAAGAGGCCGGAGGCTTTCGACAGCGCGCGATCAATTAGCGTTCGAACGACGATGGCATTTCGCCGCGGAAATTGCATCGGGGATAAAGCCACCGATTGCACCGCCGGCCGCGCGCCGCCGCCTTTCGATGGAACGGAGATTTCATCGCGCTGTTAATTTGCCGTTCGCGGGCATCTTCGCAAGATTCGAATTCCCGATTTCTGCTCCTTCACGCGTCATTCGTTGATCAAGATTAAATATATTTATTTTGTGCATTCATAACCGGGAGGATAATAATCTCCGAGCACTACGGAAAATATTTGTCATTATCGTGAATGCATTTAATTATTATTGGCGTCTGAGAACAATATATTCCACCGTATTTCTCATAATCATACCGAGCGCAAGAGACAATTGCGTCATTTATCCGCGGGACTAATTTACTAAATCCAGCTCGGGGCGTTATTAACAAACGCCCGCGGAGGCGAAGAAAGGCCGCGAAACACTCGTTCCTGCGACGATACCGGGGATCATGCAAGCGCATCTAGTCGACCAAGCGGAGGCAGTCGGGGAAAGCGAGGTAAAACGCGGGCTTTTGTGCTTCCTTTGAGTTAACAATTATCCGAGCATGAAGGGGGCGTCGTCCCATGCCAAAAAGACGGCTTTTCCCCGGGAGACAGAGTCGCGTGTCTCTCTGTGCCGGCCCGCAAGGAACAAGAGTGGACCCGGTTGAATAGACGCGATAGGAGAGCACAGAGAAGGAGGAAGAGGTGGTCCCTTTCATCAGATTTTACGTCGACCCTCTTCCCGTATCTCCCCCCCCCCTCTCTCTCTCTCTCTTTCTGCCGTGACGCCAACTTCTTCCTGTCCGCGTCTCCGACCTCTGTACAATGGGAATCGTGAGTCTCAGATGGCAATATACGCTTCATTAGTTTCTCGACGATCGTGCCCGTCCGCTTCGCTACTATCTTGCGTCTCCCTTTGGTTACGAGCGTACTCGATCCTTTCGATTAAGTAGGATCTAATTCATCGGATGATTAGCTCGCGTACGTAATCTCGGCAATCGAGATTCACAGTTCAGTTATAAAGTGAACGTATTTTCAAACACAATCAACCCCATTCGTCCGCAATCAGCTTCATTCTGTTCCATCCCTCGTGTATTTGCGATACAAGTTGTTTGGCGGCTTAACGAGAACAAGGGAAATCCGTTGAATTCTCGGCTTGGAATCGTGAAGCGAAAAATATCGCGTTTCAAAATGTTTATGTCTTCTGACAACGTATTTTTTTGAAGTACATGCTCATGTATAATGCATGTTTTAATTAGAGAAAACGGTTCAATGCATGGATATTCCTTGTGTAACTCTGATAGCGTTAGTAAATAAAGATAATTTTTTCTTTGTTGAATATTTTCGTATGAGGTTTAATTTTTTATTTGATCCAACAGCTTGTTATTAACACAGAATTTAAAGCTCGAGAATACAAGGATCGTAGGGACCAAGAGAGAAATAAAAAAAGATACCTTTTTCCTTTTTGTATTTCTAAAAATATTATAAAATTTAAGAGTTTCAGATAAATTCGAGGATTCGAGCACACTATATTTTTACGATTCAAATATCCCGGACAGATCTCTCGGAGCTTCCAGTTTTTATTCACCAGACCGCGTATAGGAGTTGCGCGGGCACGCACCCCGCGCAACATACATCGATTGTCTTTCGGTATCACGTCGTGTAGCCAGTTTTCGCTCCGCCATTTTTCCTGCTTCGCTCCCTTATAGCCGGCTTTCCGTGGGTGCGCGTTCGTCGCGATTTCCGCACGCGCCTCCGCTATTTCTCACACCGGTTTAAGCTGGCGCGACGTGGCCGCCACGTACCCCGCGGAAAACGGCTATCCGATTTACGCAGGACACGCGCGCAGAGCCGTCTTAATGACTTTACGAGAAGGCGTTTGCGTGCGGGCCAGCAAATCGCCTGTTTACCTTTCCGCTCGGAAATAACAACGGCTCGTTATTAGCTCTTAATCTCGGCCGCACTCCGTAAAAGCCGGACGGGAAAGTAGAGAGTCTCGACAAGCGTCGGAAAAGATTACTCGATTTTTACGACGGCTGCACGAGGAAAAGAAGCGAAGAGAGCGAGAGTCAGTCTTTCCTATTTTTCCCTCGTCGTTTACGCGACCGCAACGGTGCGGTTCAAGGCAACTTAAATCCCGCATCCGAGGCGCGCATTCGAGGCTGTCCATACGTTATATATTCGCGGAAGCGGAAGCGAGAATAACAGCGAAGACTCGGCGAAACCGCACGGAATTCGGGGCTCGATGCCTCCTCGATATTTCACGCGAATAAATCTGAACTCTCATATCCAGACGTGGCGGCAGTCGCGTTCGCTCCTTGTCACGGGCCCTTAAATTTCCTTAATGCGCCACGCGTATATTACCCGAGTTCCGATAGCGACGCGACGGTGAGGATGGAGGATGACTTTTGTGCCCACATACAGAAATTCCCAGCGGTATGCTCCGTTGCTGTAGTAGATAGTGCATATCTACAATTTATCCGAGTGTGTTCGCGAGGATTTGCCAGCCTGACAAAATATTCCAAACCGAAAATCGGCGAAAGCAAAAATATCTCACGTTCTGGAATCTGAATCTTAAATTCGAAAGAGCTTTACGCTGAAGCGACGTGAAGAAGATTTGAAGAGAGAGATAAAAAACCAAATGTGCAATAATCGAGGATTTTAAACAATCGGATTTATGTTGAAATATCTGAAGACAAATTGTTTGTCCTATGAAACTGGAATGTTTGAATAAAAATATGGGAATTCCATAAAAAGAAGAAAACTATCTAAAAATCGGTGGCATACGCGGAAACGTCTTTCGTCTTTCGAAAACGCCGATTCTGTCGGCCAAGTTCGGCGGCGGCCAATTCTAGAAGAGAGAGATATTGAATCGATAAAAACCACCCCCGCGGAATTTTACGGTCCGAT
This sequence comes from Temnothorax longispinosus, assembly GCF_030848805.1. Classification (NCBI taxonomy): domain Eukaryota; kingdom Metazoa; phylum Arthropoda; class Insecta; order Hymenoptera; family Formicidae; genus Temnothorax; species Temnothorax longispinosus. Next base: position 16,667,238 of record NC_092367.1, on the reverse strand, counting down.
CTTCCTCCCGGGACGATTTACGACCGCCTTTTTTCCGTCGTGTCGCTCGCGCGACTTTCGCCCGTGCACGCCGCCGACTTTTCTCTTTATTAACTCATTGGAAACATGATTTCCCATTGTAAAATTAGTACGCATTATCCGAATGTGCACCGCGGTGGAATTTCGATATCGGCAAATGCACTTTCGATCGCGCTAATCGGCTCGAGCCGATGGAGCGAGCGCGCTTCCCAGGTCGTTACTTTCCGAGCCGAGGTATCTCGATGAACACGCAGCTCGCGTAATTTTAGCGTAAGGGGATTAACGCGACGATGCTGTGGACAAACACCGATTACCCATGCTCCTCGATAAGGGACCACCGGCTTAATGCACGGAGAACGTCGGATTACACCGGGCGGCCCGAGGGTTACCCGGAGAAAAGACAACGTCGATGCGCCGACGATAGCGATGTGAGAACCTAATTGAAGTGGGCGCGGACGATAACAGCTCGACTATACGAGGCTCAGCCACGCGAACTCCTCGTTCACGCGGATACGCTGGTCTGGGGAGATTAATTCGATATACGGACGTTAGGACGTTAGCATCCAAGGAATTTCAGGTCCAATAAACAGAGGGATTCAAATAACTTACTTAAGAATTTAAAAAATGTCAAAATATGCTTCGGACATTTAAATGCGGAAGATTTAACACGTTGTCTGCCCAGTCTGCAAATTTTGTATATTTGATTGTGTACATGTCTTAATAGAATTTTCATAATAATAAAATGTTGTGTAAAAATTAGATCTAAGATTTTCATTGTAACTCGGAAAAATATTACATAATTTTATAAAAAATATCATTGAATAGTGTACTTTTTATTTTACATTTGTTATCTATTTATGTCAACTAAAATTTTATAAATTATTAAATAGTATTTATTTTTTACAAGCGTTTTAAATCTTTCGAAATAGAAGAATAATCGCAACTGTAAATTTTGGAACCCAGGAAAATCCTAGCAAGTAGATTTGACAAATCCATGGTAGATCAAGGGTCAATTTCGAGCTCCCAGAATTCGGTGATTCAAAGGACCTAAAATTCCTGAGAGCTGCACATTGGCGAAAAAATGCAAATGGCCGGGGGGCACGCACGTCAATGTTGAGGATTCGCGAATAGAAGGATCGAAACGTACCGAGCAGGCTTCGTTGACAGGCTTCGCCGGCAGATGTACTTCACACGATAACGACTTTAGTCACGGTGTCACTCCTCGGTAACCCTTGTGACATCTGGTAGGCCGTTCGCATAATGGAACCCTCAATGTTAACGGTGCGGCGCTGCGGAGCGAGGGGTTTCGACGGGAAATCGCCGTCGCGGCCAGCCCGAGGCGGATCATGCGAAACCGAGATGAGCGTGTAATTTTTGTTGCGCCCGGCATTGTCCGCGTTTCGTGAATGGCGAGCCCCGGGGATATCGATGTCTCAGAGAGAGAGAGAGAGAGAGAGAGAGAGAGTGGCGCGGCGCGGCTTGGCCGCCCGAGGGGTATTCATCAAACCGTAATTCCTTTCCGCTTTTGTCGCGTGGCAGGCGGTCCGTACCGTGATGAAAAGTCGAATCCGTGGGCTGCTTTTCCACGGGCCGTTCGTCAGGGAAGCACTGAAAATCGCGTTATTTTGCTTCCGACACAGCAGCCACGCCCGCCGGAAGGGCGTGTGTTTGCGATTAAAATACGAAACTGTATATATATATTGTAAGGCGCGATCGATAAACTATCGTGTTAAGAAACGCAAGAGGTCAATTTATTTACATTAAATAAGAGCGAATCTGAGAACATAAATGTATCGTTTACTGATCATAGTGATGCAGTTGTTTCTTTTCCCTTTGGTAAATTTCTCCCATGATTTCTTTAGATTTAAGCGTTGAAGTAGAAGACCGGGGATAACTCCGACGCTACTTCCGGCAAGAAAGTCCAAAGTCGTTCTCTCACAGGGAATCGTATCCCGCTTCAACCTCGGTACTTATGGGAGTCGTTAAGAGGCGGATTCAATGGGAAAGTCCCTCGGTTCGTTCATTACAGCCACAAGAGGCCAGCCTTTGCGGATTACGTCGCCACTTTGGCCTTTTCGCTGGAGACGTTACGGTGAACGGGACGAGCAAACCAAACGGGAACAATAAACATTTTCTAAAGCGGCTGCAAAGTGAGCGAGAATTTCCTCGAAAATACGCTTCTTGCAGCGGTCACCGCGTAACGCAAAGAGGCTCCGCTGAGTAAGCGATTAATTTCAAAGTCTGAGAAGACATCATTTCGAGACAAATATAAAAATATCAAGGGATTCATACCAGAGTGTCGATATTTATCGTATTCGTACATACATACAACCGATGTGTCACGTTTCTAAGATCGAATATCGATTCAGAATGTCATACTGCGTGCCACCAATGTTACACACACGTTACATATATGTATATAGCCTATAGGAAAGCGAAAAGAAACGCTCGCATAATGCATCGTCGCAGGAACACCCGTCAACCAGCTAACTCGTCTTTTCTCCATTCGTTCCAAATGCTTTATATATGACGAAATGGCATGCCGTTTGTCGCTCTTGCGGACGCGTTATTAGGTCTTTTTCTGCAAAAGAAAGAGGTCATTTTTCAGTGGCGCATTGTCCCTATCGTTTCCTTTTTGACCGTGTCACACGTAACACCCGTTATTCCATACAAAAAGATAAGGGTAAGAGATTTCACGAGCTTATTGATTCTCCGCGAGAGAAAATACGGAGGTGAGAGAAGTTTAAAAATATAACAGTTAAAATATCTAACTTATTAATACTCGATTAATTAATTATTATTTATCAGTCTAAAGATTTAAATAATTCAGATCATAAGGAATAGGATATATAAATATTTTTATACGTATATACGTCATTTTTGCATGGTTTTATATAGATACGTATACTTATCGTTGATTTTCTACCATACATTTATTCGTCTCTTATCTAAAATAAGATTTTATATAACGAAAACTGTCGCGTCAATTCGAGTTTTAAGACGGCAGATCGACGTGGAAATCACACACTTACTCTCGCGGATCGCAGTGCTCGAGAGATCAGCAGACAAATCTCCGGACTTGTGTGGAGAAAGGGGAGGAAATCATCAAATGATAAACGATAATGATGCGCCTTTGAAAAATCGTTCTTTCCGTTTCTTGCGGGGAAGTCAATGGCGCGTTCGCGAGAGTGACAGATGGCGAGTCGTTCGTCCGCACATGCACACATACACACACTAACACGCATACAGGCCACTCCGGAGGGTGGGCGAAGGAGCAAAAGGAAACGGGTTGCGAGGATACTCTTTGACTCCGTTCGTTCGCTGCAAATATAAATCAGTTTCGTGCTCACCCTCCGCCGCGCCGTTACGACGTCTCATTCTTACGTGATGCACCCGTATAAGGTATCGAATGCACGCCATCGACTTGTCGAAGGGTACGTCGTGTTTCTATCGTCGCATCACGTCGCGACGTCGATTTTCTATTTCCTTTATGTGTTCCTGCGACTCGGAAAATTATCATTTTACGAACGATGAAATATGATGCGAACGTTTGGCTGGAATTCCACCTCCGCGAACGTTCCTCCCGTCTATTTCTCTCAGTCGTCTATCCGAAAGCGTTTTACGTTAAATTTACAGCGTGATAAAAGGTAAAGGAAAAGAATAATCCCACGTGAAAAACAGTAATGAAATATTTACGATTACAATTCGGATCAAAGCTGCTGACCTGATATCGCGAAATCTTGTGCAGACAAAACTATGTGTACGAAGCGAAACGTTCTCTCGCGAAGGAGCTCTCGCTGAAGAATCCCTGAAAACTGCCTTTCCATATGGGGCTCGCGTTACACACGCTCCAAATAATTCATTCGTCATCCCCCGACTTGACGGCGGAGATCGTCGACGTTCGTCGTCGACGTGCTCGGGTATTCAAAGGACTCGCGCGCGCGCGCTCGCGGAGCCCGTATCGAAGTCTCGAATCCAGCTTGTTCCCGGATTCTTCCGACAATGTCGCGCTCGGGAAATAATACGGAACTCGCGCGGAGACACCTGCTCGGAAATGTGTACGACACGAATTCAAAGCCATACCCTTTGCTAGATTGTGTGCAGGGGCTTCTCCGTACATTCTGCTCCGGATCGCGGATGAACAGAAGAGCGCGCGAAAGGGATGTACCCGCACTCACACGAGGGCACGGGGCACTTTTATCACGTAAAATAAAATAAAACCGTTGTGCACGGATTAAATCACGTGGCTTTCTCTCGTTTCCGATGATCGGATATCGCCAGTACCCCATGTGCGGAATTTTAATATTAATGAGCATTTCTCTCTTGATTAATTCGCAATGGGAATTATTCCTCAACGGAAATTGCAATTAGCATTGCCGTCGCTGCTCCGAATTAATTATTAGGTAGAACCAGACTCGATTATTAAGCGACGACGGGGCGGAGCACGTCACGGTCTGCCTAATCCTATATTTTCCATGTCGATAATTTACCTCTGCCGGCTTGCTTGGCTCCGGGCGATATTTCGACTGGGAACGCGAGAGAGGCGCAAGAACGTGCGCTCGTGGTAAAGTGGTTCATTTAGTATGCGGCTTTTCGATTAAGTGGCGCGGGCGCGCAAACGCCGGTATAGGGACGGGCGCGTGTATCGAAGACGCGCGGAATGCGGTACACCAGCGACGACAAAACGAGCTCGGGGGCCGAAATTCACAACAAGGATATCCACCAACGTATCCAGTAACGTAACGTTTGCGCCCGCGCCGGATATATTCGCGCGGGCATCCAGCCGCATACGTGAAATGCCTGGCGCGCCGAAAGCCCCCCGGCTCACCGGCGAGAGGGGCCTCCGCAAACGATCCATGTAAACGTTGCCGGTAAATGGAACTGATTGCTTCTCTCGGATCTCTACGTATAGTCCGGCGGGACGGACACGTCACGTATGGACGTGATATGCGCGTGTGTGTCGGGATGACACGAACGACACAGACGTTCCCGGCGAGGAATTCCGCGCGAGGAGATTAGCCTGCCGTGTCCGGAAGGGCGACTATTATAGGTTCTTCTCCGATTGAGAGGCAAGTGAGATGAGAATTCGTACTCGCCTCAACCCGCGACAGCAAAATATCTGCTGTACAACGGAATCATTTCGGAGCTGTGGATTCTCGCCGTCTCGGCCGTTCGAATTCTTGTCCGCAAATAATCGGAATATCTTATCCGTTTATTCGAGGATCCTCGCGTCTTCCAATAACTGCATGGGTAATCGGATCTTCGAAGCCCAACAATTTTTAGACTCTGACGTCTTATTCCTTCCGTTCTAGTGTTACAATTAATTATTCGGATCTCCATTCATTCATTCAAGCATTCTTCGTATTTTTGGAAGGAAAACTCCTTCTCGTTTTCAAGATTGAAGAGTTTAATTAAAAGTGAAAGAATATATAAAATTTCGAATAATTTGGTTATTTGAATTGAACGCAGGATGGAATTTAGAACATTGCGCCAGACGAGACGTATGCATTTTTACGCGATTAAGGCGCAACACGAATTCGCCTATTTGGTAACCGGTAAGCTGACGCCAACGTACTCGACACGATGATAAATCGTTGCGCGACGCCACCGGCGGCAAATGTTTTTCCTCCTCGCGCTGCATTATCGGGAAACAATTTAAGAGCAGCAACATTTATGTAGAGAGCAATAAGTGCATCGTCTAATGCGGTTTAATGGTTTCCGCGTGGGACGTGTTGTCCCTCCGTCCCATTTTTCTCGCTTAGCAAAATCTTTTCCGCGGAACTTTAAGCACATATTTTAAACAAAAGCGCACGACAGGTTTAATGGTCGTTTTCCGCAACAAAATTAAGTAGACTAAGTAAATAACTTCCTAACAAAGTTCCTTAAGCGCGATGTAAATTACGCGGTACAATAACATTCACCTGTCTGTACAGTGCTCCAGAATTCTCAATTTTCACAATAGTCTTTGAATAATTTGCGAAAAATCGATTCCGTGTTCAAACAAGAAATATATCAACGCTGATCGCATTCTAGGACATCCTGCATACGATTTAATTATTAACGTATATAAATGTTTGCAACTTGATATCCGGTTGATCGTCATCGGGTCGCTCCATCAGAGCGTGTTTCGCTCGCCAACGGAAGATGAATGAAAGATGGGGATAGCCGAGAATAGTTCGACAACACAATGCTCCGCAATACAAGACTACTGTCGTCGGTAGTCGACGGATAATCAGCAATAATTGACCCGCGATCGAACCGATGATAAATTTCCCATTACCTGGAGGCTTTCGATGTCGTTGGGAAAAGGAAACGCCGATCCTGTAAGCGGGGAACGAAATAATCAGTAACGCGGGACGACAATAACACCCTTGAAAAATCGTTTCGCCGTGGCCTTTTTTGCGGAGATCCGAGACATTGAGATGACAGATGGCAAGTCATTGACACTCGCGAGGGGAGAACTCGCCGAAACTGAAATATTTTAGCGGTGAGGAGGAAGGCATAACAATACAATATCGATTAGAATAATATAAATAATTGACGCAATTAAGCCGAAAAGAATCTAAATTCCCCGAACTTGATAATAGACCTTTAATGTTCAAGAATCTGAGGCTCCAAAGATGCAAAAGAGATATTAGTTCGCTACGAAGTTTTCGAGAATCGAAAATTGTAATTTACGCGAATCTTGAAGGAGGTTGAAAAGTCAAGAGCGTAAGGGATCTTAAAGTTCAAGTTTGCGCGATATTTTCCCCGTCGAAATTTTTCGCGAGTCGCATTTAATCTTTTGCGAGAGTTTACGTGGCCGTTCGGAGGGAATATTGATAGGCCACGACTGGTACGTACTATCTACGAATCTACGTACTATATCCACGGACTACCGGTCGCACCGATGACAACGAACGTCGACGCGGCAAATAATCGACGTACGTAGCGTGTCGACGCCCAACTGTCTCGAGAGATGTTTAATTACGTCGACGAGTAATTGTTGGTTCGAGAGTGAAAGCAGACTGCGCCGAGTCTGGTGTGCATACACGACGCTGACCGTATCCACAAGAGGATGACTATCTCGTCGATCTCGTATAACAATGATAATTGATTCCATCAAAACCATCGAGCCGCGAAATTGCACCCAATGTACACGTCGAAACGCATACGTCTAATTCGGCGGAGTGTACGCTCCGCTACGGCGAAGTTAAATCCAACCTCGATATAGATATCCCATCTGGAGAGACATTATTTTATCAAGAATGTAATTTCTCATTTACTTTAATGTCTCGGTAACATATTCATCATTCTATATTTCTCGTTTGTTATTTATTACAAAGGGACGAGTTAACAAGTTACACTTCTCCAACCCGCTGAAAAATAAAATAAATGCCCATTTATTTTCCGGAATGACATCTCGCCGCAACACGGTGAATGCGTTACCCAAATTTAATCCCAGCCAGAAGATTAACGAAATAGAATATCTAATGAAATATTTATCAAATAATATACTCGCAACGTGTATAAAATATTTCTAGCGGCTGCAACGAACGCACCTTGCCGTGATTCGATAAACAATGCACACGATTAAGTTTTCCATTTGCACGGCGCGCGGCGGCGCAATTCGAGCGGAATGAAAAATTCAGTGGCGGCAATTTTCAGGATCCTTGCACGCCTCAATTACTGCCTATCTTTACTCCCATATTAATCTATGCAAATGAAAGCACCATTTGCGTTACGCATTGTGTCGCACGAGCGGCTTAACATAAATAACGATGGAATTTTTCGCCGAAAACTCCGGGGCACGCGTCACTCGCGATGTAATTAATACGCCGTGTAAATAAAATAAACGCGCGCGTACTCCCGCTGGCTGCTCTCCCTTTTCGCTACTCGCCGATATTTCCAATTTGCGAATAATGTCATTATTTTATTACGCCCTCGTTCGCGCGAGCGCGTGTCATCGATTATGCAAGCCTTACGACGAGCTATTATCATTTTAAATACGGAACTTAATTAGAGACCCCCTCCCCGCGCGTTGGTCGTTCCCGTTGTCAAGCTGGCCGACACCCGGATCTCCGAAGGCCGAGTTTCATCTCGGGCGCGCCGCAGTTACGCAGTTATCGATTGTGCCAGATGACGCGAAGGAACGGCTTAATCGCATCAATGACGCGTCGCCGGCTCGGCACAGAGGCATCGGCGCATCGGTGCGTCGTGGCCACGAAAGCGCGCGAGCACGTTCCACGGCAGCGCGCACACGCCGGCTTGCGAATGTGCATTCATCGCGTGCATTATTGCTCCCGTACCGTGGATAGGCGGCGGCGCGGCTATGAATAGGGAGCAAGTTTAAGGGTACGACGTGGGTGTGCGCACGCAATAGCGGCGGTGGCGGCTGCTGCTCTCACCTTGACAGATTTACGCGCGAGCGTGTCCGCGATATTTCGCCGCGTACACGATCCGCACACGCGCTTGTGCACGCGGCGTGTCCCGAAACTCCCCAGGATTTTGGCACGGTCGGAAGGAATTCGCTCGTTTCGCGGCCCCCCTCCCCCCCGATCGATCGCGGTAACGTTGATCGAATTGCGTACGGAAGTCCGTGCGTAATGTTTAAAAAGCATTTTGCATTGTTATCTAATTAATTGAAACGAATAAAATTCGTATAATATATTTTGTATCTTGCATTCCGTTTATAAGTTAACTCTACTGAAGCTAAACCTATGTCGCTTATCAACGTCGAATTATATTCATTGCAGAGAAATCAAAATTGTGGTTATTACGTGGTTAATTGTGATCATTACGGAATTAAATAAATTGATTGTTACCGATAAATTTGCCTCTTGCTTCAATTTTTTTTCTATTATTCCTTATTAATTTAAGCATAAAATGTGTTTTTGACACGTTCAAAACAAGCCAAACCGTATCTACCATACGTGTGCATCCGTTTAGCATCGAATCTAGAAGAGAAAGAGCACGTAGCGCGGTAAAAAAGTATACAAGCGATCCTTTTTTCCTCATCCACGTATTTATCGTAGCGCGCCGAATAAACGAGCCGCGTCCGCTCGTAATTTACGACAAACAAATGTATCCCGCCCGAGTGCATCTCGCGTCTGGATGATCCTATTTGCGTGTCGTTTTCCGACGCGCGTCCACACCGACGTGATCGCGTTCAGTGGGTCCCTTTTTCCCCGTTCGGATCCTCCGCGTCGTTTGTTTCTCGTTCATGGTCGGTTGCCCGAGGCGAAAATTCTGCACCAAAAACGAAGGATTCTGCGGCCGCGCGCGACGGTTATCGCGAGATCGCGAGAACCCGCGCTCCGATGCGTCTGCGTATGATTGCGACTGCGGTGAAACGCGATAAAAAAGAGTGGCAATCATTTTTGTACCAGCGGTCCTGTCCGCCGCAGCTCCTACGCTTCCGGGACTCGCGTTTTTTCCTTGGCGATCGATCGATCTCGTCGATTAAGCGCGAAACGTCAACTGTCCTCTGTATAAGTATAATTCAATTGAGCGATAGACAAGAGAATTAAATGGCTGAAAACCGCATATCACGGACTTAAGGTTGATCTATTTTTATAGATGAATCTCGAATTCATTACTACGGCATAATACATATAAGATCGTTTTATTGACATATAATTTATGCGCATTATTAGATTATATTATCATGATTGTGGATATATGTATATGTGTAATGATGAATTAAGTTTTAATTTAATCATTCAAAATTTGACATATTTTCGTCATTTCATTTACTTATTAGATATCGATTTTCATAACGAGAAAGATTTTAAGTCCGTTTACGGAAAATCCATGAATAGATTAAAAATATTCGTCGAAATAAAAGATTAAAATATCCTACGATTAAAAAGTTCAATAATTTGTGTGATCGTGGTCTTTTTCGACAACATAAAAAGAATCGCGAATGGACGGGAAACTTGGCGAAAAAAAGAGAATAGGAGAGAGTAGGGCAGAATTAAGCACCGTGGTTGGGTCATTCCGGGGTTAAGAGCGTCCAGAATGTTGAGGGTGTTCTAAAGGTTTCAGAAATTCGAAAGTGTCGAAGTTGGTCCCTCCATTGCGACTCGGTAATGGCAACCCCCTCGAGGCTACTCTGATGGTTGTTCGAAAGTTTAACCAGCTTCCGGGTGGATCCGTGGTCAAACTCGTAACCTTGTAAAGTGAGATTTAAATCTGCCGAGGAGGCATTTTTCTGCAAGTTAACGGCATTCCGATATTTATCGTCGCGAAGGGATGCAGTCGCGTCGTCAAACAAACGGCTACTGTAATCGATTTTGCTTCGCTTGTCGAATTCTTTCCCATTCATTCCATTCGCTAAATTTTCTTTATCTTCGCTTTGTCTACACACACACACGCACACACACATATATATGTACGTATGTGTGTCTCAATTCCTGTCGACCCGGTTTCACCGGTTTCGTAGCACTCTCATTTCGGAATTTTTTTAAAAATACGGAAGACAAAACTTTGCGCGCAAAACCATTGTAGCCCGTAATCCCACTGTCCGAGCTCTTGTGTTTCTCTATTAGCGCGAATAATGGCGGCCTGGTTGTGTATAAGCCGAGGGCTTAAGTGCCGAGTCTGTTTCGATCGCGGGTAGAAGCCGAAATAACCGCGGTATTGTGCACGATTGTCGCGTTCAGCGATTTCTCCCTCGATCACGCACGCCGGCTCACAGAGGCGATACAATGGTGGTTACCAGCGCATTTTAACGACGCTTCGCCGGACACACTCCGGGTCTATCCGCGTCTATTTTCCGTACCGGACATTCCCTCGTCGAGCACGCAACCGACGAAAGAGAAAATCTCATTCGTCTCCTCCCCGCGTACTTCCGGGATTTCATTAAACGCGCCCGAGAGTATGAGAGTACACATCGTTGATTAGTCGGACGCAATACGGCCGAGCGATCCTACATAATCCGACACTTTAATCTGATTTAAGCAAAAAGACCGAGGGAAAAATCGCGAAAATGACAAAACGTCGCCTTCCTGTTAAGAATAGTCTCGGCGGACTAAATTTTTTCAAGAATAAAAGCTAAAGTATAACTAGATGTTCAAGTCGAGTTGAAACTTGATAAATGGTTACGCGCGAGAAATACCTGGGAATAACGTTCCACGCGCAGGATGCAACCGCAGCTTGTTCGCCGGCATGCTGCATCGCAAATTTGTCCTTTCGTTTACATACCTGGAACATAGAAAAACAAACGTGCATTTGCAGTTTACTTGTGGGATAATAAATAGAGTATGTAATTGAGAATTATAAACCGTTCGCGACGTCGTCGGAACATTCGCGGTTCCATGCACGCGCGATCTCAATTGCACATATCTTAAACACGGTATAATACATTTTTGCGCTGCGCCCCGCCGCCGCTATTGTACGGCTGTCCGAATGACTTACACCACTCCGGTTTTGAACAGCCATGTGTTATCCTGTCAAAAGCAATGAACCGGCTGCGGAATTCCGCCGACTAACGCGGCGCTCCTTCGCGAAACAATGACGTTTCGCCATAAATAGCGGCGCGTATACGGCACGCGCGCAATTGCGAATCGCGTTAGCGGCGACGATGGTGTCGGCGCGGTGTGTCTGCGCGTTTACATTCCGCCCGTAAAGTAAACGCGCGAGTCTCCCTTTTACGACGACGATACGTCCCCGTTTTATTTTCCCGCTCGCCGGTTAAGGTGAAAACCCCTGGGTGAGCCCCGCGCGCTATCCAACTAAAAAGACTGTAAATTCTTAATGCACGCTCAAATTGGCTCAGGTGCAACCGCGCGACTACAAACGCGCGATACCTCGTAACGATGTCTACAACATTTTTTCTTATTCCCCCTTTTTTTACACGCCGTTTTTACATCCCGTGTAGTGGCGCGTTTTACGAGAGCGGAAATTTTGATACTCTCTAAATATTTCCGTGCCAATTCGATGCAAAATGGTCCTGCGTAGCCTAGGCGAGTTACTTGAAACATGATATTTTTCAAATGCACCGGCAGCAAAGACAGAAGAAAAATCTAAAGGCGTCTTCCATTGGGAAAAACTCACTGGCACTCAGTGTCTCAGTTTTCGAGTTTTTCAGAAACATGCTCACTAATTCTACCAATGAAATACGCTTCAAGGACTCAGTGCTGCCAGTGCCAGTGAGTTTTTCCCAATGGAAAACACGCTATAAGAAATCTGAGAGCAACTGTTCAACCGTTATCTTATTTCTTTTATTTATTCCTGTTGTTTCGATACTTTGACTGGAAAAAGCTGAATATATATATACATGTACATATGAAAAGATGTGATATATATATGTATATATATGCTCTTCCAAGTCGCTAGCGAACCTATCCACACAGCTGCGTGACATTTCAAACCCGTAATTCCGCAAATCGATACGCAACGTCGTGCACAACGCGCCGTACCGCACATTCGATAAAAATAAGTTGACATTTCGCTGGTCCGCAAGATCTTCGACAAAGGCGGAAAGAAAGCAATTCCCGTCGCGGGCAAAGTTACAGCACTCGTTTCCCGAGGCTGCATCGCTTCGTGGTCGCGACCAGATGTGCGGAAAACTTCGTATTCTTGCGGGACATCTCAAAACAAGGTTTGCGCGCGGCTTTCGTCCGCGAGAATTCGCCAGAAGTCTGCGAATAAACGCGCGACATCCGCCGCAGAATATATTTTTACTGGTCGAGCGGATACCCTTTTTGCGTATCACCACGATTCGGAGGGGAGAAACGAGGCACACACGTGCGCGTGCAGTGACGCGCGAGCTGCTGGAAGGCAGGAAGAGCATCCTTGAGAATGATAATTTGCTTGCGCGCCATATCATCGCTGCGCAATGATTCCGAACGAATTTATGTGCGTTTAACAGCGGCTCGTAATTTTCTCGCGAGATATTAAATTTATGGGTTTTAAGCTTTTTCAACATCGAGTGTCTGCCATTGCGAGATTCTCTGCAAATACGCTCAATAATTTAACACTCCTGTTCAGAGTTGAAGTATACACGGAAAAAGCGGGCTTATTGTATTTTTTTTTAAAGGCCAACGTGGTGATCCATTTTCATAAGCTTCTATAACTGTACGGTTTCACCGACAAATATATTACGAATTATAACAGAATTTTATTTCATGTGAAAAATAACAGGCTAGACACACACACACACACACACACACACAGGAAGAGAGAAAGGGAGAGAATTTAATACTCGAATTGCTTAATGAAGAAAAAGTCAAATGTCGATAAGCTATCAATGTACATCTATTCAACTCCTATCTAACATAACCGAGAATAATTACTGTAATCTGTAATCCGTGCATACGGGTTATTGAAATAAACTGTTTATCTGGGAGCCTTCATTTAATTCTACGATGATATCGTATAGAATTATGACGTACCGCCGGCAAATGTAACGGTCAACTTTCGCGTGTGTGTGGGTGCAAGTATAGCTCTCGCTCCATTCGCTTTAACTGATACACCGCTGCGCACCGCTCATTCGAAACTGGCGATGAGCCAGATGGACGATATTAATGTACATCGCGCACGTACTTCGTAACGGCGCGTCGGCAAACACTATTTTAACGGCGATCATGTTGCCTACACGATATCAGCTTTCTGTTTGCCGGCGGTTGATGGTTTTTCGGTTTTTTCGCCCTTTTCATCGTCGCGCCGGCCTAACTCCGACGTTATAACCCGATGGCGATTAATGGAACCGAAAATTGGAGAGACGGACCAACTAGTTCGAGAAATATTCGCGATTAACGCCACGGATAGTCGCCCCTACTGAAGATTGAATTCCAACTAAAAAAAAAAAAGAATGTTCTCGACACCTCGAATGTCGAATATTTTATTCCTTTAAAATTCCACGTGAAATTGTTGCGCAGAATAGAAGATAGCAAGGTGAATCGTGAATCCAACACGGGCAACAATGGACATAAATTATCTAAAGAGTCCTTTAAAATTTTTATCGCGAGTAATTTCAACGAGTCTCTTATGATACGAAATAATTATATATAAAAACTGGACAGCCTCCAGTGACGTAAAAGATAATTTTAATTTTTTTCCACAAAAATCAGGTCATTTCGCGGCCCATGCACGAAACGTCATGACTACGCTTAAGCCCCGCCGACTGTAATGCATTCGGCAGCCGAGGATAACAAATGGCACGGCGGAGACCGCTACAATGGCGGCTGAATATCGCGGCATTTTTCTCGCGGCTCGCTCTCCGCTCTCTCGTTCGTCAGTAACAGAGAGAGGCGCAGAGTGAATTTATTCGATCGCCGCGTCGACGGACATCCGCCTCCCCGGGTCGCACAGAGAGATACGGGGCGCACAATTCTCCGCACAATTCCGCTTAGATTTAAGCGACATCGGGTGCCGCGCTCGGCACAATAGCGATGATTGCCGAAAATTAGCTGGCGCGCGAGATACGGGATACAATTGCTTTTCTCTCTCGCAGGTCTGTGAGAGCGAGGCCGATTGCGAGCAACTGCGAGCGCGCGACAGTTCGTACGAGAACGGCGTTCAATTTAACGCGAGAAAGAGGCGATCGTGCTGCTGCATAGCCGGCATAGCCAGCTACGCACGAGGGGAAGGGCGAGCTGCGAGCGCGCACGTTCCGCATGGCGTACGGATTGCGGAGACAATTGCGACTTCCTCTCTGCAGCATAGGCGCTGTATCAGTAACGCGAACTACCGTGTGCCTACTACCGCCGTTAAATCACTTTAATTCCCGGCGCGGCCGGTGTCCGGAATCAACGGGTTTTCTCTCGCGCGCGAGCAACTCTTTCACTGGAAAACTGGGTGACCAGGAGTACACCCAAGATCGAGTGGCCGACAAAAGCTCCGCTTAAAATCGCTCTCACGAAACGAGATATCTCACGCGTATTAATATCATGGGTAAATTGAAGATCCACGAGAACTGACGGCGCAAACGACCCGGATAATTAAAGATGCGGTCACCGAAGATTAAAGGATTCCACAATTTTAATTCAATTTGCGAGAATCGTAAGGAATTAAATACGGCGAAATTACGTAGCGGTCTGGCGCTACGGGGAATAACACTGGGAAGGTCCACTGCTCGTCCCAGGTCAGGTTAATACAATTAATTTAATCCTGCAATGTTTCACGTTCGCGCCCTTTTGAATTCCAAGTAGCCATTCCAACAGGTAGGAATTCAAGCAGGTATTCATTTACAACCGGCGGTTTTATTTCAGCTTCCCGAAGGGAGGACCGTGGAATATATTAAGGCTCCTCCTTAGCGTTATAGAACACGCAGAAGACGCCCTTATACCCGCGCAATTTCCAGGAGACTTCTTTTTAACGACGCCAGGCGTAAAAAACTTTTCTCTACCGCTCGTGTTGCGCCGTTACGGAAGTTTGTCCTTACATAATTGCATTCTGCGCTGCCATCGCTCTACCTCACCCCCGAAGAGTCGCAATCCATACAACTGGCGAAGCAACAAAAGGTACATCTCGCGATCTTTGTCCCGCGTATCTCGCGGGAAGAATAAATTAAGCTCGATGTTTTCTCTTGCGACGTAAAACTTTATAAAAACAAACGTTTGACATTAGACAAAGAATTTTTCAGTCTACTTCAGATTCGGATCACCGAATCGTGGCAAATTCTAAATTTTTGAAATTCTTAACCCTTTTTATTCCAAGATATTTAAATCCCGTCGAGTTTAAATTGAATTCTTAGACTTTTGACTCTAGATTTGACTTAAACTTTAAAACTACGAATTACTATACTGTGCCATTAATGTTTAATGCACCACACACGCACGAATTGCATCGCGACATGCGGCAGCGCGAGATCTTCGAGGTCCGCTTAATAATTTTGTCGCGCCTTAAATATCCATAAAATAAAATGCTACCGGGGCCTACCGTCTTTATGGCACAAAAGGAGTCGTATAGCAGCGGATATAGGTTACGGTCGTTTCGCTCGCGCTGAATATTCCACGCTTCATGCGCGACTGTATCATTTTTACTCGGCGTGGAAGATCTAAACCACGGCAAACGCGCCGTCGCACCGGAATGTTAAATCTCTTCGCTCGCTCACACACATAAGCGAGTGTGACTCTGACTGGAGCGCGATGGAATCGACCGTCTGCATTAAGGCGAGGGGAGAATCAATAAACGCTAACTGCGATATAATATGAAACGAGGGAAGTGCAACGCGACGTATGTTCGACATGTTTATATGCTCGATTAATAACGAGACATGTTAATTCGTAGAAATACGAAACTTTAGAGGGTACGATAAAAACCGCAAGAAGGATATTCTCTATCATTTAAAATTACGACAATAAACACACGAATAATTGAATTCAAAAGAGAAAAGAAAATAATGAGAAGCGAATGCGCGGAGAGTCTCAATCCTCAATTCTGACATTCTCGTTTTTCCTTCTGAAAACTTATTCAGCGCGCGATTAATTTCGTCGTCAAGATACGAGTCGATTGTTCGCCACGCGATAACGTGAGTAGGCGACATAAAACGTATATAGCCACGCACACGGTGCACTCGCCGGTGTATTGTTCCGCGAACACCGGCTATAAATATTCGACTGTAGACACGCTAGAGCGTGCTTTCTACACGATCGCGGAGTCGCGCGAGCCTCGTAAGAAATCGTGAGAAACGACGACGTCGCATATTTTTCAAGTGATACACCCGCCTCGTCCGATTAGGATCAAAAATTAAAGGCGGCCGTACGCGCGGCGCGATACCTTAATGGAAGGCAGGAGGATTGTTAATTATTAACCATGGTCATTAATCAGTCCGCTCATGAAGGCTCATTTGTCCGCTCCTTGTGTTACGCGCGAGCACGGAAATAAAAGCACAAAGGAGGTTTTTGATGGTCGGACATAAGAAAAGGGAAGAGAGACAGGCCCGTCGTCAAGGAAGAGGATCAACGTGTACTTCATAACGAATAACGAAGCGTACGCATAGGTATATACCTTTTGCGAGGAGATACTGCATTGCGGTAGAAAGAATGGAAGAGCCAAGTCGAACCGGAAAAAACTCCGAACGGGATACAGCTAAGTTAGACACGGATGATTATTGTTTCGCATAAATTGAAGCTGCCTGAGACGACTCGGGAAAATTTGATTTTAAAGGGGAGATAAAACCGACCGCGCGTTTCTTGCTCGTCTCACGCAAATGCGACCTTTGTGAATTAATCAGTGGAGAATGTTCAGCTTCAAAGAGAAGAAACTGACGATAATTTTGTACATGTCACTTTTTAAACTATCCTTTAATATTCTCGGACCGTGTCCTCTATAATCCTAATCCTCTAGATATTTAAACCTAAATATATAGACTTAATTTAAATCTACATAATATTTGAAAACGTTAAATAATTCGATCATTAAAAATCTTTGGATCTAAAACTTTCAATCCACGAGAAAAGAAGACATTTTTTTTCTAGATTCTCTGATTCGAATCTTTGGCTGATCTTGCTTATCTGATGAATAAGTTCGATGTCACAAATCCACCTTCCGTAGAATCTTTAAAAAAAAAAAGAGTCGACCGTGCTGAGAAATGAACACATCACTGCCGGTGAGAGCGAATTTTCCTCGTGGCATACAAAGTAGCCCGCGGGACGTCAGTTATACGAAGGAAGTCACAAGCGGGTTGCTTCTTTTCCTGTCTTTTCGACCTGTCCGCGCCCCGCCGCGCCGTACTATACCGCAAACGCGAGAGAATTTTCTCCGTCTGCAACCTCTCCTTAGCGCCCCTGCGAAATCCTCTCTCGTTTTCTATCCGCAGCCATCAGCAACCGGGACGCTCGCCAAGGAGAGGTCCACACCGAATACGAATGACCTGGACAAATTAGGTCTCTCCCGAAGCAGTCCCGTCCACGTGCGGACGTGCCCGTCCTGCGATAGCTTGCGACTCGGACGCGTCCCGGACGTTCGTCAACGGTGCGACCGAGTTAATTAAAAACTCAGCGCGCAACGTAGAAAACGTAGTATCTATAAGCTGTTCGTATTTGTCGCGAAGGTAAGCTGCATCATCAGGCTACAGTAAAACGATGTTTTGCAATTAGGCATCTAGGAGTATGATATACGAGAATTTCGTGCGCGGAAGTTCCTCTAAATATCAACGTTAGTCATATCGATGATATCGTAAGAGCACGCGCTTCTTGCCATTGAACGTGGGTGCGGTTGTTGCGCGAATGTCAACGGTGAACGATCGATGAATCCAACATGCACGATAAAGACGTGGCGCGTAAGGGCCGAGTGTTTCCCCCACGTTCCACGCCGGTGAGTGGCTTTGGGATTTGACGTGAGAGACAACCTCGTTCCTCTAAGTAGGCGTGAGTGCACTCTGGGGGGGCTAAAGTATACGCGGGAGCGACGAGAAACGGCGACGGACGAATCGAGGCGCCGTGTCAACGGTAAAGACAGCCACCGGAAAAGATTCGGAGACGCGTCAGTGCCTCGACTAACAGAAACGAAACCTCGGTGGGAACAGCTGAGCGACAACCGAACGAGCACGAATTTTTAAATAGCCGCTTATTATGAAACTACGTTTCCGGAGTGAATAAATTCGCGCTCTCTTGCGTAATAACGACACCGTTGCTATAATATCACGATTGCGTTATAGATACTGATATAATTTGTACTAATAGATATTTTTTTATTACTTTGAACAGCAATAATAAATATAATTTGTTTGACGAGCGCCTTTTCTGTCTCTCTCCTTCTCCTTTCTCCTTGTTACATCAATTAACTTAAAAATAAAAGTTACGTAAGTAAATTAGATCCTTTAAATATATAAGATTTTCTTCCTCTTGCAATTTTGATTCCTTAAAATTTAAATTATTGTTTTTAGAGTGTCATACTTTTTCATCGTTGAATACGTTGCCTCGACTTTTTAATGTCAGAAATTAGATTTAATATTTAAAACTCCTAGGAGAAGGTATACTAAGCTAACATTTGCTAGACTTCGAGGCGCCCATCGAGTAATGAATATTCATGCCGGCGCGTTTCTAACACTTGAAAAAAGCGAGAAAGATGGGAAGTATGAGGAGTCAAAGAGCTCGTGTCAGCGAAATAACCGAGTAGGACTCCGTCGAGGGAGGAACGCCTCTTAGAAAAACACCCCCTAGAGCAACGAGAAACCTGACCCCCGACCGGACAGCTCAGCGTCACGAACTGCTATTATCTTGTTCCGATAAGTTCGCGGAGGCACGAGTTTTCCGAGCTGGCGAGCCAGTACTGCTGATTAACAACGTCGCTCGGGAGTTAACAAGCACACTTTTGCTCGCGCGTGATGAACGAAAGAACTAAATGCAATCTAGCGTGTAAGTGTATTTGCAGATAGTCAAATCCCTCGGATATCTTCCAGCGATTTATTATATAATCATTTACGCGTGCAATCTCCGCGGAATTCAAACATTTTGTAACTCCTGTAACCGACGTTGTAAAAGATATACGATCCAGATATACACGAAGTGATACAGATCCATTTAAATACCTACGAATGTATCACTTTCCGGACAGTTAGATACTCCGGGGCTCGGATTTTTATATCCCCGGACTTTTATAACCATATACGGATCTATAGCGGTGCACGGGGATCCCTAAACTTGTACACGGTACCCAAGGCTTCCATTACATTAGAGGCGCGCATTTTTCTGATTTACGAGTACGAGCTGCAGAAGAGGGAAGCGAGTTTCCAGACTTATAGCTCACTATCTGGCTAACGCGGCTCGCATCGGGTTCCCCGGTTTCTTACATTCTCTCCCCCGATTCTCCTCGGAGCGACCGCTCATCCTTCGCTTTTTTCCAACCCCTTTCGCGTCCCTCTGTGTGTCCGACGTGTCGCGCGAATATCCCCGGAACCATAGTCGCCGTTGAAATGCTTCTCGCCTCGGACACCGTCCTTCCACCGGCATGTCTGTATAATCCGGGGAATGCTCTATTTTCCCTCGCCGGCGTCGACGCGCCACCCCTTTCTTCGTACGTACGCGATAGAGGCGAGGGTGCGTCAGTCGATGGTGATGATGGTGGATCCCACCGCGCTCCTGCCGGTCGTTTCCGGAGCTTTATCGAAAAATCCGTCGGGAGAAACGGAAAGCTCTCGTGGACGTCGTCGTCTCTTGCGGGACGTCGGAGGGTCGGAAAAAGATTCCGGCAAGATGGCGCATTCGAGGCGGAGGGTGAGGGAGAGAGAAAGAAGGGGTGAAGGAGACCATCTACCCCCCACCCCCCGATTTCTTCGCCGGAAAAGAGAAGTCCTCTATCTCGCCGAGCAAGATGACCATTAGACGAGGGTGGCTTGGCAAGCGTCTTTTTATTACACACATCCAAAGAAGTGCCCGCGCTTGTGTACGTTCCGTACTGAATTCGATGAAGCGGAGGAACACGACTACGTAGAAACGAGAAATCTCTTCACAAAAATTGTAACATTACATTCGAACGTTATCCTTGTGCGGTTTCTGTTATTTGTAGATCACAGAAACGTTAGCGCCTTTAAGCCCGCAGGTCTCTTCGGATCCTTCTCAACGACCTCGTAAACAATCGTCCGTCCGTCTAATAGAAAAGTGGTTCTTCCTACGCGCGTGTCTTGAAAATCCAGGCTTTCTGTCGCCCTTTGACAGGAATAAATCTTCCGAAGAGGGTGGATTTGTCGGGGGTGTGACGTATATCAATATATCCACGGAATACAAATAAGCGGGAAAGACGGACGATATATACGTATCGTGGCACGAGGCAGAGCGCGGCAATAGGCAGGGAAAAGGGATACGTAAGGGTATCGAGTTCATTGTACCGCTATCTCTCCCTTCTGCTACTTTCTGATTCGGTCACGCAGAAAACGATGTCGTGAGAATAATAAATTTAAGGGTGTACCTCTTGCGCGCGTCGTGCCGCGTAATCCGTCGACCCGATATCCAAAGCAGAATTGAAGAAATTTATTGTTACCGGGACAAAATCGCGAGAGCGTCCCATAAAATTTTACATAAAGTACGCGTACGTGACGGCGTTATCGAATCGACGACGAACCGCATTTATCTGCTCCGTCGAATCGCTCACCTCGTTTCGTCCGGAACGAAAATGCGTCGCGCGACCGTGAAGCAAATCGAAATTGGCGCAGAGATATTCCCCGCGAACGTGAAAATCGCGGTAGTATATACCGACCTCGGAACGAGGCAAATGATTATAATGGATCTCGCAGAGAATTTATGTACGTCACGAAAGCTTCGTTATCTTCCCCTTGGAAACAAACGGTAAACATCCCTCCGGTTGTCGAAGAACGGAAGAGTAATGAGCCATGTATAAAGAATTCAGAGATTTGAGGAGTCGGGAAATGTGCTTCAAGAACTCGTTAAGGCGTAGTTAGCGCAAACTTAAAAATACATAAGTAATAAGAAATACAGAATTTATCTGTCTAAAAATTCGGAGAAAGAATGCTCGTCTCGTAATGGATCATGGAGACTTTACGTGCGTTACGAAAATCTTCATATCCATTTTAGAACAAAATGACAAGCTATTTATCGAAAAACGAAGAATTTTCAAGTTAAAAAATGAGAATTAACTGTTTAAAAAATTTAGAGACAAGAAATACAAGAAATAAAAGTGTCATTAAAAATTCATAAATTTTGCTATTTAGATTCAAAATGATGTTGATGTCCAAGGATCTAAATAAAATATTAAAAATCTTAGGAATTTTGCATATTGCATCGATATGCAATATCCGATATTGCGCCAGTAAAAGTGAATCTGCTTTCATAATATCGATTTAACTTAAGAGTGGCGACTATCACCGAACGGACCGCGGGGATCAATCGTGTTTTCATTTCCCAGATTAGGTCACGGTTAATTAAAAAAAATCTTCGGTCGATCGGCCCCGCGTACGCGGTTGTCCGTCCACGCTGTCCAATTCGCGGATTTGACGTTATTTCAATTAAAACGATCGAATGGCACGCAACGGAACGAAACGATCGCATGTAATTGAAAACGAACTGCATCGATTCCAACATCAATTGCTTTGGGATACAATGCCGCACGTAAATGTTCATCAACTCTTATCATATTAGTGGCGAATGGCATTGAGGCTGCATCACGATCGATTCAAGTTACACCGTACGTCTCCCATATTCGAAATGACTGACGTATATCATACTTATATAATTTTCTTGAACTACAATTCTCGGATATTCTTAGATTATTAAACACGTTTAAATCCTTGAGTCTCCGATTTGTAAAATATTCGGATGAATAATAAATTTAACTGATCGCGAATGAATTTCACAGACATAGTTTGATTATAATTAACTTAAATAGTTATAATAGTTGAAATAGTTACAATGACCGAAGTGTCTCTTTGACGAACACTTTTTCAGAAAATATTCTTATAATTTTCCTTCTGCTATCGTGAATATATCTTTCTAAGATGTTTACGAATAAAGCTACTATGTGTTCGCGCCAGGCATTGTAAGTTCTGGTTTAGCACTCGATTACATCCAGATGCGATCGATCCACCGATTCATGGTGGGTCGAGATGTTTCCGGCGGAACTTCGACACGAAGCAAATCCAAAATCCGGGATAACGAGGTCTCACCGTGGTATTTGTCCGGCGAGTGTCCGGCACCTGAGAACATTTCGGTTTCTGTAACTACGTAGTAAGGTCGTAAGGGCTGCGACCTTTCTTGCCACCGGGTTACCCTACACGATATTGCACTCTGGGTGGGATCTCCTCGACGCTCACGCCAGTATCGAAGATAATACACCCTTGAAAACGATCAAATGCCGTCTCCTCCTCGAAGGTCCACGGCACCTGCGCTGTGATCTAGTTTGCAACAACTTTCGTCGAGAATCCGACCGTTTTAAAATTTCAGTATCGCCGATGAGAGCGAGTTACGAATTTATCTCGATCGTATCCTCTCGTTGAAAATATCAAATCCGTCTAATGGATTTTACACAATTCATGCATGGCTATTTGAATTTTATATCTGCGATCAAAAATTAATACTTTTAGAATAAAATCTTTTCTTTCAATTTAATGGAATTTATTTCAACAAAATTTTCTTTAACGAAACACTACGAGTTATCAAATTCTTAAATTCTCGGATAAGAACGTCAATCTCTTGGATTTCTAAGGAAATTGAAATTCAGCGGATGAGGCTGAACTAAACTGTTGACGCGCGGACGTTGGCAAACTGGCGCACGGCGAATTCTTTGCGTTCTTTTTTCCGCTCTTTTCGCATAGCATGCGAGAAGACAACATCGATCGACCGTCTAATAAGGAAGCCCGTCGTTCGTCGTGCCCGGTCGAGTTCAATATAGCGGACTTCAACGGTTTCCAGATTATTCGACACGATCGATTCGCCGCGGCACGCGTCGCGGCACGAGCTGCAATCATAATGGAAATGTTTGTCGCAACGCCGCTGCTTGTTCTTTACTTCAATCGTACAAACGGTTTACCAGCATTTACTATAGCGGTATAGCGAATGAGAGCGGCCGCGTTTAGGATCGTGTTTCCCGGAGCCTTTTAGAAACTTGTCGATCCCCCCCATTGCGTTGTACGAGAACGGCTGACTCACCGAGACCCAATTTCATCAAGTAGTCAATTTACACGCAAATACATGTCGTTTCCTGAAAATTCTGCTGATAATATATTTCTGTTCGAATAGAGGAATTATACGAGGAGAAATCCGACATTCCCCAAATCTCATCTATGTCAATTTTTACTTAGAATTAAGATTTGACATGTAAAAACTTAATTCTGTAAAATATTCTAAAATTTGATGAAATCGTCGCTTAAAGTATTTCTGATAAAAATTTTCAGAATTTAATCTCGATGACACGCACATTAAATTAATTATTATGAATTAATTCAGTCGACGATTGAATTTAGCATTACGCTCATCAGTGTCCGTAAGTTTACGCGTATCAGTTCTTAGACATCGGCAATTTGTGAAACAAAGCGAAGCTCTTCACGCAGGGATGTGATTGTCGAGCGTAAAAGAAATGAGTCGATAAAACCAGATTGGATAACCGCATTTATCAGACGCCGCGGTAGCGCCGACGTATTCTCGACGGGGGGGAAAGAGCGCGGACCTAGAAAATACGGAGGAGATCAGCAGATTCCTACCGCGATCATCATTCTCCTCGCGGGGAGTTTTCTCGCCCCGGGGAAACCGTCCGCGGGAGACCAGGAAAGCTTTCGTCGGCGCGCGAACGGCAAAAACAGGGAACGATCAATTATCCTTCGAAGTTTTCCGGTCGCGGCTAACCTCGCGGCGCGCTCACGCTGAGTGGATTAAGCGATTGTCCGTTGGATCGTTGGCGGCTTAGAGGAAGGAAGAAGTGGAAGAAGCTCGCGCGCGGCAGACAGGCAGGCGAGCGGGCGGATTCATTCCCCTGCTTCCGGGATCGTCTCGCGAGAGCGAGCACGGACCCGAACTTCGATCCAAGGACGGGACGGGGGCAACTAATCGACTGAAGTTAATTTTGAGAAAGTATGGCAGCCAGGCGACAGCGTTCTCGTTTCCATCGTGAGCGAAAGAGAGCGGAAATAAATGGGAAAGACATTGTGCGCGCCGTCCCTCCGTTTTTAGATCCTTATGTTATATTCTGGTCTTTCATTCTATTCTCGACAATCTTTATTTTCTCAATTCGCCAACGAATTCTCGACTCTTGATAATTCATATTTTTGACAAATGTTTTAATTATCTATTACAATCTACAAATGTTTTAATTACCTGTTACAATCAGTCTGATTCATGCACGATCATGATATTCCAAGTGCCAAGTGCCAACTTCATGTGAATTTATAATTCTCAATCGAGGTAATGTAACTGAGAATTAATTTCTGCTTAATTTCTGCTTACAGAACACGATGTCGATTGTGCATCGTCGCTACGAAAGCATTTACGTCAGAAACCCGGAACACACGAGGATACTACCCGGTCCCGCGAGAGACGCAGGAAAGAAACGGGGTTTCACAATCGCGAGCATAAAAGCGTTCTCGAACATTTATTCCCGAACAAGGTACGTTAGAGTAATACGTTTTCCCTGTCTATAGAAATAGCTGTCAACTCAGCACATCTACCGTTCCATTGTTCGCGGATTGAGACCCTTCGCGAATGCGGCGGGTGTCGATGTAGCTAAGATGAACGATCCGCCGTATTTCAAAAAGGATCCGCAACGCGTTTATATAGAGAGGGTAGCCGCGCCACGATGTCGTTGATCAATGCGACCTGTAGTTAACAGAATGTACCGGCATTGATCCTACTCGGCGACCCTAACCGCTGTCGCATTGATAGAATAACACGCACGAGAAAGCTGATTTTAAAAGTACGTAAACATTCGCACATGGAACACACATTTCCTTATTATTTTATAAACTTCTGCATTATGCATTAAAATAAAAAGATATTAATACATTTAATATATTTATATCTATAATTATAATAGTCTCGCAAACTTTTATATATTTTTTGTTTGTTTCCCCATTGAACCTGCGTTAGATGTTATAGTAAGTTTCGATTTTTACATAAGAAAAATATTATTTATAACATTGATATGTAATTTGTCTGTTAAAATCAGAGTTGGAAGCTCAAA